>NC_086377.1:81600880-82200880 GCF_036588685.1 Mytilus trossulus | reverse complement strand
GGGAGATAATTTGGAGCTTTTTCAATGATATCTACATTTTAAAAGTCACCTGAGGCCAACAAGAATTTATTTTTTGGAATGATTCTTGTACCATAATGATAAAGTAATAACTACTGAAGGTAATAAACGAAATTTGTAATGAAAAATTATTGTTTAATTTTTTCTGAAAATCTTATACCCGTGAGCCTCCTTAAGAAAACTGTGTTCACTCATTAAGTGTATTAATAAAAAGGTTTGTCCCTCCATGTAAAAGTTACACACAGACTGATTTCTTCATATTTAGTTTAACCTGCTTATTATACAGGTATTTCATCATAAACTTAAAAGTTGTACTTTATTATATTTTATCTGCAGCTGTTTACCCTCAACTATTGTACATGTATTTGTATTTATACTGTAATTGTACTTTCTCTGTTGACTTGTATTTAGTTTTTAGAGAATAAAATAACTATCTATCTAATAAGAATAAAACTGAATGTTACCTGTTTTGATTTCACCCAAGGACTGCATCCTTGATCTATTAACCATTTTGTTACATCAATGTGTCCATGTTCAGCAGCAAAATGTAAAGCTGTTCGTCCACTCTATAACAATAGAAAAATATAAACATGTTAATGGTGTGTGATAACAAAATCACAAGAGGAGTCAAACAATTTACTAAATGTAAGAAATATAACATCGGGTAAGAAAATATCCAATTATATTAGTGTATAAACTATTAAATGGTAGATTAAGATATATAAATTCAATGCATATTTTCTGATTCAGTGAAACAAAAAAGGTAAAAAAAATAGTAAACTCTTAATTATATAAGTGTAACAAGTCAACTAATAGCAACCCTCACTTTATATAAGTCTCACAAGTATTTGTTGTCCATTTAACATGTATGATTAACAACATGATTTTATGTTGATTCAGTAGAATGATAAAAGCTTTTTTCAAGAAACATTAAAACGAGTAATATTTTCTGATTCAGTCCGAAGAGACATGAAAAATAAGACCCCACTTTATATAATTCTGTCAAATATTTGTTACTTTTTAAAGATGTTTTACATTAGATCTGTAGAATTAACATTATCTGAATAAAGATGTTAACACAACTTGTTCTCATCAACTTCTCATTAAAATCAGATGTTTACAAAATATTTGTTTGTCAAGAAACAAAACAAAACCTTTACTATCTGATTCAGTTCTGTGTTACGAATAAAATGAGGCCCCACTTTATATAATTCTAACAAATATTTGTTGTCCATTAAACTTGTCTGATTAACAACATGATTTTGTGTAGATTCTGTATAAAGTGATGTTTGGTCAGAGTAAGATGATTATATCTATCATTACCGAGGATGTAGCGTCTAACTGACTGCCGTGAGTGACCAGGTAAGTCACCACCTCCAGGTGTCCGTCCCGAGCCGCCCACATTAATGGTGTCTCTCCACTCTGTAATATCAACATATAACAGACATCAAAACTTGTGTCATAAACTGGACAATGTTGTGTAATAAATATAAACAAAATATATATCACATGAATCAGTGGTCAAAACTGAATAAAATGACCAGTCACACTTTTATTTATATTCTACATAAACAACAAATAAACAACATGTTTTATTGTGAGATGTCAGAACTTCCATCAGAACTGTCAGGTTAAAAAAAATAACTTTTTTTCTAGAAACATAAACAATATTTATATCAATGGACTCAGCTGGACAAGACAATTAAAATGAGACCCCACTTTATATAATTCTATCAAATATGTGTTGTCCATTAAATCTGTCTGATTAACAATGATTATGTAGAATGATCAATAGTTTTAAAAAATGACTTTTTTCAAGAAACATTAAAACGAGTTATATTTTTTGATTCAGTAAGAAGAGACAAAAAAAATAAGACCCCACTTTATATAATTCTGTCAAGTATTTGTTATTTTTAAAAGATGTTTTACATTAGATCTGTAGAATTAACATTATCTGAATAAAGATGTTAACACAACTTGTTCTCATCAACTTCTCATTAAAATCAGATGTTTACAAATTAATTTCTGTCAAGAAACAAAATAAAACCTTTACTATCTGATTCAGTTCTGTGTTACGAATAAAATGAGACCCCACTTTATATAATTCTAACAAATATTTGTTGTCATTAAACCTGTCTGATTAACAACATGATTTTGTGTAGATTCTGTATAAAGTGATGTTTGGTCAGAGTAAGGTGATTATATCTATCATTACCAGGTCTGTAGCGTCTAACTGACTGCCGTGAGTGACGAGGTAAGTCACTACCTCCAGGTGTCCAAACCAAGCCGCAAACATTAATGGTGTCATTCCATTCTGTAATATCAACATATAACAGACATCAAAACTTGTGTCATAAACTGGACAATGTTGTGTAATAAATATAAACAAAATATATATCACATGAATCAGTGGTCAAAACTGAATAAAATGACCAGTCACACTTTTATTTATATTCTACATAAACAACAAATAAACAACATGTTTTATTGTGAGATGTCAGAACTTCCATCAGAACTGTCAGGTTAAAAAAAAACTTTTTTTCTAGAAACATAAACAATATTTATATCAATGGACTCAGCTGGACAAGACAATTAAAATGAGACCCCACTTTATATAATTCTATCAAATATTTGTTGTCCATTAAATCTGTCCAATTAACAATGATTAATAAGAATGACAAAAGTGAGAAAAAAAAACTTATTTTCAAGAAACATTAAAACAAGTTATATTTTCTGATTCAGTACAAAGAGACAAGAAAAATAAGACCCCACTTTATATAATTCTGTCAAGTATTTGTTATTTTTAAAAGACATTTTACATTAGATCTGTAGAATTAACATTATCTAACTAAAGAAGTTAACACAACTTTTTCTCTTTAACCTCTAATTAAAATCAAATGTTTACAAAATAATTTTTTGTCAAGAAACAAAATAAAACCTTAACGATCTGATTCAGTTCTGTGTTACGAATAAAATGAGACCCCACTTAATATAATTCTAACAAATATTTGTTGTCCATTAAACCTGTCTGATTAACAACATGATTTTGTGTAGATTCTGTATAAAGTGATGTTTGGTCAGAGTAAGGTGACTATATCCATCATTACCTGGTCTGTGGCCTCTAACTGACTGCCGTGACTGACTAGGTAAGTCACCACCTCCAGGTTTCCTTCGAAAGCCGCCCACATTAATGGTGTCATTCCATTCTGTAATATCAACATATAACAGACATCAAAACTTGTGTCATAAACTGGACAATGTTGTGTAATAAATATAAACAAAATATATATCACATGAATCAGTGGTCAAAACTGAATAAAATGACCAGTCACACTTGTATTTGTATTCTACATAAACAACAAATAAACAACATGTTTTATTGTGAGATGTCAGAACTTCCATCAGAACTGTCAGGTTAAAACGTTTTTTTCTAGAAAGATAAACAATATTTATATCAATGGACTCAGCTGGACAAGACAATTAAAATGATACCCCACTTTATATAATTCTATCAAGTATTTGTTGTCCATTAAACCTGTCTGATTTTAAAACAATGACTACGTAGAATGATCAAAGTTAAAAAAAAAAAAAAAAAATTTCAAGAAACATTTAAACGAGTAATATTTTCTGATTCAGTGCGAAGAGACAAGAAAAATAAGACCCCACTTTATATAATTCTGTCAAGTATTTGTTATTTTTAAAAGATGTTTTACATTAGATCTGTAGAATTAACATTATCTAACTAAAGAAGTCAACACAACTTGTTCTCAACAACTTCTCAGCTGCCAGCTGCTTCTTATCATATGAGTTGTTGTGTATAATGGTGTATGTTTGTGGTGAGTATAAGTAAAGAACTGCAATAAGCCATGTTTATTTTTTTCAAGTTTGCATTGCCTATAAGTGTGATCTGTAACTTGTTTGTGATGAGTGTAATAATGTCATTGCTATGTCACATGTTGGTGTTGACTATAAGAGTGTCATTGCTATGTCACATGTTGGTGTTGAGTATAAGAGTGTCACTACTATATCACATGTTGGTGTTGAGTATAAGAGTGTCATTGTTATGTCACATGTTGGTGTTGAGGTAAAGGGTGTCAGTGATATGTCACATGCTAGTGTTGAGGTAAAGAGTGTCATTGTTATGTCACATGTTGGTGTTGAGGTAAAGGGTGTCATTGCTATGTCACATGTTGGTGTTGAGTATAAGAGTGTCATTGTTATGTCACATGTTGGTGTTGAGGTAAAGAGTGTCATTGCTATGTCACATGTTAGTGTTGAGGTAAAGGGTGTCATTGCTATGTCACATGTTGGTGTTGAGTATAAGAGTGTCATTGCTATGTCACATGTTGGTGTTGAGGTGAAAAGTGTCAGTGATATGTCACATGCTAGTGTTGAGGTAAAGAGTGTCATTGTTTTGTCACATGTTGGTGTTGACTATAAGAGTGTCATTGTTTTGTCACATGTTGGTGTTGACTATATGAGTGGCATTGCTATGTCACATGTTGGTGTTGAGGTAAAGAGTGTCATTGATTTCTCACAAGTTGGTGTTGAGGTAAATAATGTCATTGCTATGTCACATGTTAGTGTTGACTATAAGAGTGTCATTGCTTTGTCACATGTTGGTGTTGACTATTAGAGTATCATTCCTTTGTCACATGTCGGTGTTGAGTATAATAGTGGCACTGCTACGTCACATGTTGGTGTTGAGCATATGAGTGTCATTACTATGTCACATGTTAGTGTTGACTATAAGAGTGTCATTGCTAAGTGACATGTTGTTGTTGACTATAATAGTGTCATTGATATATCACATGTTAGTTTTGACTATTAGAGTGTCATTACTAAGTCACAGATTGGTGTTGAGGTAAAGAGTGCCATTGCTATGTCACATGTTAGTGTTGACTATAAGAGTGTCATTGCCATGTCACATGTTAGTGTTGACTATAAGAGTGTCATTGCTAAGAGACATGATGGTGTTGACTATAAGAGTGTCATTACTATATCACATGTTGGTGTTGACTATAAGAGTGTCATTGCTATGTCACATGTTGGTGTTGACTATAAGAGTGTCATTGCTATGTCACATGTTGGTGTTGAGCATATGAGTATCATTGCTATGTCAAATGTTGGTGTTGAGCATATCAGTGTCATTGCTATGTCACATGTTGGTGTTGACTATAAGAGTGCCATTGCTATGTCATATGTTGGTGTTGACTATAAGAGTGCCATTGCTATGTCAAATGTTGGTGTTGACTTAAAGAGTGTCATTGATATGTCACATGTTGGTGTTGAGCATATCAGTGTCATTGCTATGTCACATGTTGGTGTTGACTATAAGAGTGTCATTGCTATGTCACATGTTGGTGTTGACTATAAGATTATCATTGCTATGTCACATGTTGATGTTGACTATAAGAGTGTCACTGCTATGTCACATGTTGGTGTTGAGCATATGAGTGTCATTGCTATGTCACATGTTGGTGTTGACTATAAGAGTGTCATTGCTATGTCACTAGTTGGTGTCGAGGTAAAGTGTGTCATTGCTATGTCACATGTTGGTGTTGACTATAAAAGTGTCATTGCTATGTAACATGTTGGTGCTGACTATAAGAGTGTCATTGCTATGTCACATGTTGGTGTTGACTATAAGAGTGTAATTGCTATGTCACATGTTGGTGTTGAGGTAAAGAGTGTCATTGCTATGTCACATGTTGGTGTTGGCTATAAGAGTGTCATTGCTATGTAAGGGTTGAGTATAAGAGTGTCATTGCTAAGTGACATGTTGGTGTTGACTATAAGAGTGTCATTGCTATGTCACATGTTGGTTTTGAGCATATGAGTGTCATTGCTATGTCACATTTTGGTGTTGACTATCAGAGTGGCATTGCTATGTCACATGTTGGTGTTGAGGTAAAGAGTGTCATTGATAGGTCAAATGTTTGGTGTTGATGTAGAGTGTCATTGGTATGTCATATGTTGGTGTAAAGGTAAATAGTGTCATTGATAGGTCAAATGTTTGGTGTTGATGTAGAGTGTTATTGGTATGTCATATGTTGGTGTTAAGGTAAATAGTGTCATTGATAGGTCAAATGTTTGGTGTTGATGTAGAGTGTCATTGGTATGTCATATGTTGGTGTTAAGGTAAAGAGTGTCATTGCTATGTCACATATTGGTGTCGACTATAAGAGTGTCATTGCTATGTCACATGTTGGTGTTGAGCATAAGAGTGTCATTGCTATGTCACATGTTGGTGTTGACTATGTCACATGTTGTATGATCAAGTGTCACATGTCATGTTCAGTATAGGATTGGTAAATGAATGTTGTATGATGTGGTGTCACATGTCATGTTCAGTACAGGAGTGGTAAATGAATGTTGTAGAATCAGGTGTCACATGTCATGTTCAGTACTGGAGTGGTAAATGAATGTTGTATGATGTGGTGTTACATGTCATGTTCAGTACAGGAGTGGTAAATGAATGTTGTATGATCAGGTGTTACATGTCATGTTCAGTACAAGAGTGGTAAATGAATGATGTATAATCAGGTGTCACATGTCATGTTCAGTACTGGAGTGGTAAATGAAAGTAGTATGATCAGGTGTCACATGTCATGTTCAGTTCTGGAGTGGTTAATGAATGTTGTATAATCAGGTGTTACATGTCATGTTCAGTACTGGAGTGGTAAATGAATGTTGTATAATCAGGTGTCACATGTCATGTTCAGTACAGGAGTGGTATATATGCATGTTGTATAATCAGGTGTTACATTACATTTTCCGTACAGGAGTGGTAAATGCAGGTTGTATGATCAGTGTCACGTGTCATGTTCAGTACAGGAGTGGTAAATGCAGGTTGTATGATCAGGTGTCACATGTCATGTTTAGTACAGGAGTGGTTAATGAATGTTGTAAGATCAGGTGTTACATGTCATGTTCAGTACAAGAGTGGTAAATGAAATTTGTATGATCAGGTGGCACATATCATGTTCAATACAAGAGTGTTAAATGAATGTTGTATAATCAGGTGTTACATGTCATGTTCAGTACAAGAGTGGTTAATTAAAGTTGTATGATCAGGTGGCACATGTCATGTTCAGTACAATAGTGGTAAATGAATGCTGTATGATCAGGTGTCATATGTCTTGTTCAGTACAAGAGTGGTAAATTCATGTTGTATGTTCAGGTGTCACATGTCATGTTCAGTACTGGAATGAGTAAACTGGAATGGGTAATGAATGCTGCATGTCACATCAGTCCAGGCAATTACTGAAAACTGTAATATTACATTAAAATGTAATATTACACAAATCTGTAATATTACACAAATCTGTAATATAACATTAATTTTAAGGAAGTAGGGGTTATCTCCCATTAGTTGGTACAAATTAATTTTTCATTACAGAAAAACAAATTTGTTTCTAGGTTTGTTTGTTTTTGTTTCTCAATATAGTGTAGTATATATATTTTTTTGAACAGTAAAACAGCAACAACAAATAAATCAAAATTATCAAATTGAATTTATTATGTTCATTTTTTACTCAACATTGAAAGCTAACAAATGATAGATATAGTTAAATCTTCACATTGTTTAGGAATTAAAGGTAAAACAATTATTATACTTGCATCTCCTAAATTAAATGTACATTTAAAATTTATATAATAGTTGTCTATCGAAAAAAATGAACTGGAATCGCATTACAGTAGTGCTGTAAGTTTGATCTAAAGGACCATTTCTGTAATAGATTGAAGCTATTACTAAGATAATAAACATGGTGCTTATTGTAAAATTCTATTTCCATTCCAATACAAGTTTTAAGGTTGGTCATTTCTTTGTTCAATGTAAAAGTGTTGTATACAAAATTTAACCCCATGACTTTTGAACCCTCAGAGAATAAGAATAAGAATTTTTATT
Source organism: Mytilus trossulus (assembly GCF_036588685.1). Lineage (NCBI taxonomy): Eukaryota > Metazoa > Mollusca > Bivalvia > Mytilida > Mytilidae > Mytilus > Mytilus trossulus. Next base: position 82,192,950 of record NC_086377.1, on the reverse strand, counting down.
AGTTTTTAAACCTAAACAATATAGTTTCTAAATAAAAAAAAACAAAAAAAAACCTCATATAAATAACAAAATGCAGTGGCGGATCCAGAGGGAGGGTTCCGGGGGTTCGCACCCCCCTTTATTTTGGCCAATCAATGCATTTGTATCGGGACATATGTTTTGCACCCCCCCTTTGGAAAATGTAGCACTGAAAATAATAGAGATTTTACAACATACCTCCCAAAATTATCATTTTAAATATCTTGAAATATTACATTATAATGATAGTCACCATTTGCACACAGTTTACAATTATTACATTATACATTTCACTTATGCTGTTAACAATATAATTAATTAATAAATATATTACATTCTTCACAAGAAGAATAGGTATATATATAAATAAGTTCTGTACATGTTATGAAAAAATGAAATTCATCTTCCATCTCTTTATGGCATTATACATCCTATTTTATAAGGCTGTTTTGTTGTTGACTATGGCAAATATTGGCAAAATTGATAATTTATACAAAGGAAAATATGGAAAAGATAACATGTGTTTTTATTTTTGATTTAATATGATATAATGAATAGCCAAAAGCTTTGATTGAATTTTAGGTGTTTCAGGTGAGGAACAGCCAAATTTTTTGTCTTCTTGGGTAATTCTTTCAATCTAGCAAAAACACCCTGATTTAATACTTTAACAAATATTTTTTTTCTTTGATATATAAAGGACAATTCACTTTGAAATGATCTTTTAATAGAATTTGATGCATGTTATAAACAGTAACAACATAGTCTATTGATAATCAATTTCAACAATTTGTAGTTCTGATTGACTTTTGTATAAATTATCAATTTTGCCAATATTGGACACTGTCCATAAACGACCATTTGCCAAGATATTAACATTGACCCTGCAGAGCATGGCATTTATATGTGCTAATGCAGAGTCTTCTTTGCCGGGCCATTTAAAATTTTCACCACTAGGGTGCATATATTTTATGGATGCCCAGTCCTTATTGTCTCCTTGGATGGCAGTCACCACTCCAGGATACCATCGATCCTCAAATGCAACTGCATAATAAGAGTTTATCTCCCATGTTTTTTCTGTATCTGGAAGAATAAATTTTATAACAAGTTCATATATATTTCATCTTTATTCATTTTCAATTTAATTTCTTTTAGTTTATATAATGATTGAGCATTAATCAATCATAAGCATCTTAAAGCAGATAAAATATGATAAGGAAGTGGGTTTTAGTGGGTTTTTTAAACCACATATTTTTATTTTAGCAAGTGGTGTTCACCAGCTGTTGATGCTAATAAACCCATTATGTTGACATATGCATCTAACAAAACAAAATTGTAAACAGGAAATAAAGTTACAATTAAAAAGGAATTTCCAAAATGTCAGCATTTTTTTTTTAGGGAATGGCAGTTTATCTTTTACCAGTTTAACAAAAAAAATGAATTTATTATTTAAACAACAAAATTTGAAGAAATTAGATTTAACTGTTTAGTCTTAATGATCAATCAAATGACATATTTTGATAGTTATTCATTAAATACACATGTGTGCTTACCTTTCTCTGCAGTTACATCGTGATCTGATTGGGAATTTGAATCCTACAAAGAATAAATAAATCTAATTATTTGATTTGATCGGACAGAGATGCTAGAAAAACTATTTTATTTTAATATAATTACAAAATATAAGAATAGGGAATAGGTATTTTATAAAAAAAATTAAGGCCCTCGGGATGGCATATGGACATACAAGCATTATGACTTCATTTATATAAACATTTGGTTAACAATAATGTAAACACACTTTACATGTAGAGAAAGTCTACATTTGGAAATATGTAAGCTACTGTTCTCTGTTAATGATTAAGTTTATATAAATACTTACATTTTGGACGTCTTGTGATACATCCTGGTCTATATGGTCATTGGAAAGAGTTCTTTGATCTATTTTTTTATTATTTCTTCGTTTCCTTTTTGCTATTAAAAATGAATTAAAGCACATTTGTAATTTCTAAAGACGTTACATTTTGCAGCTAAATTGCTTCAGTATCTGTTGATTTAAAAAAAAAAAAAAGTGATTTTTCATACAGGTCTATCAAATATAACTCAATATTTTTATTTATTTTTTCTTGTCATTTGGCATGTTTCAGTGCATGAATAAGATTGAATGATATATGAAAGAATCACATTCTGTTTAAGTATGGTTAACTGATTATGATGATTATTCAAGTGTTGTAAATTGTAAAAGTTATCATGTACCAGGTAATAAAAATACTAAGATATTATCAAAGTTTCTAAGTTTAATACCTGGGGCTTTAATGATTGGCATATCTTGGTCATCTCTTTCTGTAGCACCTATGAAAAGAAACCTTAAAATAAATTCTTATCTATTATGAAATCTGAGGAATTTCTATATACATGATCATGATGATATATCTGCCATACAATCAATGATATCCTTGAAACTGTGGAAGGGAAGCACAGTGCATTTTATCAGTTATACATATGTTTAGAATTTTTGTTTATAAATACTTGTTTTCAAACTGTCTGTCAAATACATATTTTTGGGTCTTATCCTATCATGCCTATCAAGTTAATACACTCCAAATGATTTTACCATCCTGAAGATTTGAGTTTTCATTAAGTAAAACAGAAAAATACCTTGCTGGTCTTGATTGTTAATGGCTATCTGCTCTATAGGTTCAGACAGCTAAAAAAGAAAACATAAAAAAATAAAAAAATAAAACACATAGTTATGTTTCCTCATTTTTTTTAACACTGGCATATAACAGGGAAAAACTTACAATTTTACTTACTGTCATAACAATAAAGTATATGGGGTCTTCTTCAATTAATTTGCTTCTATCACTTGCTCGTCTTAATTTGTTATTTTATAAATTAATAAATAATTGTTACTAAAAATCTACATAAAAACTAACAATTAATTATTATGAAAATAAAATAAATCATTAATCATATCAAAGTATCACACTTTCTCTTAAAAGTAAAATTTGTAAACTCACCACAGGTTCAATAACATCAGTATTCACTTCCTCAGTGACATCCTTCTCTGTTTCATTTGTTTCTTTTGAATCTAAAAAAATAAAAATAGTACAGATTAAAGAGAAATGTATTATTCTTGAAAGAAGTTTGGTCAATTTCTGTAATATGCACTTTGTGATTAGAAACATATAAATAAAGATGACGTTCAAAGTTTCTATTTCATGTATTTGTTTGCAAAGTGTTGAATTTCAAAAGAAAATTTAGTATACAAAACATTTTCCTTCCATTTTTAGGTTCCTGTTTGGTAAACAATTAATCATACTTTATCAATCAAAACATTAAAGTTAAACCATAAAAAATGTATTAATTTAAAAAAAAACCATTAAAATATGAAAAAAAGAATTGTAGAAAATACTGCATTACAAATGTACTACATTTGTACTTAATAAAGTTTGCTTGAAATTTTATGATAGAAATGAATTTATTTGCTAATAAAGTTACCATAGATCAATTTGGGTTTTGCAGCCTGTATTTTCTGATGCGTTTTGCCTTTCTTTCTTTTCTGCTTAGACATGGAAGGCTCTATGTGTTCTATAAGCTATCAAACAAAAATATAATGTTAACTATCAAAGCATTTTTATTTCAAACACAGAACTTACAAGGATACTACGATAATAATAATAATATTTATTTCAAGAACACACATGCTGATTTAATAATGCTGATGACTAATTTCGTTGAGCGAAATCAACACAACTCGGAAAAAGAAGCTGTTTGTGAAATTATTGAAAAATTAAAACAAACCTCAGGTTCATTGGTCTTATTAATTAGTCTAATTGGTTCCCCAATTTCATCCTCCTCCTCACTGTCATCCCTCTCTTCGGATTCTAAAAAAAAACAAACATGCAAATTAGACACTTTTCCATCCTAGGTAAATGTTCTGTTGCATACTTTTTTTAAGCTTAAGTTTTGCCTACTTTTTTTTAGTTTAAGTTTTGTCTCTTCTTTTATAGTTTTTGTTTAACTCATTGTTCATTATTATTCAAATGTTTGTGCCTGCCCTAACTCAGGAACTTTAGAATATGGCCTTTGTTTGTCTTGTAGATTTTTTAAAATTTCAATTTATATCTAAGCAATGCTAAGGTAATGATCATTTTTCTGAACTATTATACATGCATGTTTCGACTGGTGGACTTCGGCTTTTGTCTTCTCTATGGTCGGGTTGTTGTAGCTTTAACACATTCCCTATTTCCTTTCTCAATTTTATTCTTGGCCATCTCTATCTGACCTATGCAGTGGAGTCTCAGTGGTGTTCTTTAGCAGTTTTTTTTAAAGTACATGTTTTAATTCTTGTTTCTATACATTATCCGATAGCTTTTTAAATTACTGTCCTAGTCATTAGGTGGAAAGTTGTCTTGTTGGAATTTATACTTCATTCTCTTTTCTGTTTTTATATAAATATGTATACACCTTAACTTTTTTTTATTATTATATTCAAAAATATACGACAACTTTTAGGTGAAAAGTAGTAATTACAGTTACCATTTATCAGTTTTCTTTTTGCAGGTTGGCTTTTCTTTTTCTTTTGCTTTTGTTTAGGAGAATTTATTTCTGTGAAATAAAATGATTTCATAGTATACAGTCAGTTAGGATGAAAACATCTATTAACACATTTTTCAATTAAAGTGAAATATTTTGCTAGAATAGGTTGTTCACATGATTTCAATTAAATCTGATAAGGGGCATTATGTTGATCAATAAATCATGTGGTACAATCACAGACTGTCTATGAGATAAAAATCACATTTTGACCTCAGTTCCTTAGCTTGTTGTCCTTTTTATTATCTTATAGTTTTGATGCAATCATTTCTGAAATTTCCAAAATCATTAACTAAATCAAAATGAAATTAAAGTTTTGATTTTTTTAAAATCATATAAATGGATTTACCTAATGTAATTGACTTTTCGTGTTCAACTGGAATGACTTCCGTTTCTTCCAGTTGTTGTTTCTGTTGGTGTGCCAAGTTTTTTGACACACCAGGCCCACATGACAATTTGGATGGTGTCGAATACTTTACAGCTTGAGCCTGTACTTTTGGAAGGAATTCCTCATAACTTGTTGATTTGACGAATTCCTCCTGTTTCAGCACAGGCTCAACATTTTTAAGTCTTTGGAGAAATTCTCCATGGCCACAATATTTTATGAGTTGCCTCTTCTGCACCTCATCCCTTACACAAAATATAAGGGAGAGATCTATTGTTTGCAGATCAGCTAATTTTTTTATGTTTTTAACTATCTGCTTGATAGCCATGGATTTAATCCTCCTCTCATTAGACCTAACAGCATTAAATGCTTCATCTGGAGTCCTGTACTGTTTATTTTTTCCTGGCAACAGCTTAGGTGTTGATGTGGTGTTGCAGGTTTCATTGGTTTCCCTATTGAAAAATAAAAAAGATGTAAGATTTTAACAAATAATATCCCCCCCCCCCCCCCACAAAAAAACAACAAAAAAACAACAAATTAATCTGTTACAAAATAGTAAGAATTTGTTTACCTAGGGCACTGATTACCTTAGCTGTATGGAGAAAACAATTTGGGGATTTTGGTCCTCAAACAGCTTTTCAGTGTTGTAATCCTAGCAGATGTTAATACATCATTCCTAATGGACTAAACTATTAACATTGTAAATAGCTAATTAACTTTATCATGAGGCCTTGAAATAGAATGTCTCAAGTTTTGGAAAAAATATGCATGATTTTTTTTAAGGTAACTAAGTTCATTAAAGTTGTTCATATCTGACATGACATAATTGTTTGAGGTCAATATAAGAATAAACAAGCTAATAAAATGAATGGACAAAACAACAAACAATGTAAACTGTACCACTTGCTAGATGATGGTTAACATAAAAATAACTAAAATGGAAATAAATTATCTGTTTGTAAATTATTTAAAAACTGATAACTTCCAGTTTGTCTCCAACCCAAGATTTAAAAAAAAGTTAAAGCTTCATAATATATGATGAGGGCAAGAAATTTCAATTCTTATAAATACCAAGGTCCCAAATTGCATCTAGATAGCATTGATATATCACGCATTTCAAATTTTTTTCCATGTGTTATGGTTAAACCAGGGTTGAAACAGATGATCTTTATTTATCAACAAATCACTTCTAACAAATAATCTAGTCAATCCTGGCACCTTATCAGGATTTTTTATCAGTAAACTGCATAACTACAAATTAACATGTCATTTAAATTAACCCCATGCTGCTATATACCACATCATACAATGAAACATGATCAGTTCATATAAAAGAATAAAAAAGGGGGTGTTAAAAGATGACAAAACTGTATCTGAAATTAATGTGTTTTATTCAGATGGAATTTGAATTAATCATATATATTTGCAACAATCTAATTGAAATTCTGAAATATTATTCATGTAATATGTGACGACTTAATTAGAGGCTGACAAATTTATCAGTAATTTTATGTCAATGAGTGAGTGTGTAGTAGTAGTTTAAGATAAGAAGTTAATCTTGAAAGTAGCTTATTTAAGGGTATGGATGCTTTTGATCCTATTATTTTGACATTTGCTACTAATTAGCTTTTAGAAGTTTGTTTACATTAAGTATCATTACAATTCTTTAAACAAGACAAGACAAGACAAGACAAGACAATATTTTATTTGAGTCTCACCTCTTCTAAAACATTTACATAATATTACAATTGTTAAACATGTGCTTGGCTCTTTTGTTGATTCATCTATGTGTTTGTCCCAATTAGATTTGCTAGTTTTGGATGCCTGATTATTCTTACTAAATTTCAAATGTTTGTAAAAAAATAAATAAAATTACATCTGAGAGAATGATTTTTTTTTCTGTTTGGTAATATTTAGTAAAAATAAAAACATAAAACAAAGAAGACAAAAATATAAAATTCATAAATCAATACTTTTATTTATAATTAGGTATAAACTGTTTTAGAGGCATAATGTTCTTTAACAAATATTATTTACTAAAAAATAAGTAGATTAACTAGAAAATTTCAATGATAAAGTTTAGATGCTCTCAAATATGTCAAAATATGAATTTTTAATTAAGGATATATAAAGCCACTCTGAAATGCAAAAAAAACAAGCCTAAATTATACTTATATAGCTAATAAATTATTATTGAAAGTAGATTACCGGTATTAAAGGATTATATAGAATGAAACAAAACTACAGAACTATGAGCTTATTTCTAAGGACTATAACCCATTACAATATGGTCGGAAAAGCGTTCCCTCTTGGAATTTTAAAATTTTATCAATAAAGAAATTTTATTAAAAGAAATAACAACATTTCTTTTAAAGATTAAAACAAATGACTAATTATTCTGCACGCAATAGAAAACTGGATGCTAATAGTGGAAACATAATTTATGTTTTAATCTCGAATGATTAAAAACCAGAAGATTCAGAAAATCTGAAGAAAAAAAAACAATATGCCCAGCAAAAGACCTTAATCTTAATAAATATGCAAATTACTAGTAATGTGTATTATCTGATTCAAAATTTATATCATTCATTTTCAAAGCTATCAAGTTCAGTTTGAATATTGTCAGTTACATCCTGTAATTCAAAGTAAAGATTGAGATAGGTATCCTTATTTGTCTGTGTAGTATCATTCAGGCTGTCTAAAACTGCAGAATAATGAGTCTGAAGTTCAACATTACGAAAAAGCTTTCCGATCATTGTTTTAATTGAGTCTCTTAATTCAGCCTTTGTCATTTTTTTCTCATATTTTTTTTCCTCGTCTGGTGTGATGAAGACCGGTCCACCTGTTGGTTTATCTGTTGGGATACCAAGAATACAAGAATTTATCTTTTCTTGCCTTCTCTGTGTTGACTGTTCCAGAAAGGTGTTTAGTTCTGAATGGAGTTTCTTTCCACAAACAGAAGTGTGTTCGTCATTCATTGTAGATAGATGTTGCCTTAAAACTGGGCGGTAGGAGGTGATGGCATTGTTAATATCAATTATTTTTGTTCCATATTCTGACTGTTTTGATAAACCGAGGAGGTCTGTTAATTTATCTTGCAAAGACTCAAAGAAAGTGATGTTACAGCAAATTGATTTCCAGGTTTCGTCTGATGGCACAGTTCCACTGGGTAGATATTGTTTTATTGCTTTGTTCTTTTCCTCCAAAACAAAATCAAGGTCCTGCCCTTTTGATGGATCTCCACTCACTGTGAAAGAAATGGTATCATCCCAAACTTTCTTTACTTCATCAGGCATGAATTTGTACTGAATACAGTCAAAAAGTTCAATGTTTTGATAGTGGGGATGAAAGCGTCCATAGAATAATTCTTTCAGATGATATTTTGCGCTTTTTACAAGTTCAGCATTGTTACGTCTCATACCCATTCTGAAATTAATAATAGCTTGGGAAAATCTGCATATTTGCAAATGGAGGAATGCATGGTTAGAGTTGTGTGCCAAAAATTCTTTATAAAAGCGGAAATAATTTTCAACAGTGGCTTCTAAGTTAGTTTCTTTCAAGCTTCTGATGAATGGTATCACCATCTCCTTCAGAGAGGAAGTGTGGAAAGTGAGAAGAAGTTGCCAAGCTACATGATGATCTTTGCAAGTTTTTGCAAAATGTTTTGCATTTTCTGTTTTAAACCCCATAAGCTCACATAATTTTTCTAAAAAGGGTGTCCAGTTTAGTTCAAAGAATGCTTTCATAGCATTCATTTCAAAGTGACCACCTCCAATACGCATGTATAGCCAGTCGAATTCCCTAGAACAAAAAGGACGTAAAGGTTGATGTTTTAATCTGTGGTGCTCTTTATAGGTGTTCCTTGTTGAAAAAGTCTGGTTACAATGGTTACACATGACAGATTCTTCTAGAATTTTTTGGTAAAGACTGTGTGGTCTACCATCACAACAGACAAAGGCCCAACTACGTTCTTTACCCCCATATCTCTTAATTCCCATATTGATTCCAATATGCCTTAGAACTAAAGACACAGTTTCATTGCTGTTAGGGTTGACAAATGCTGGCATGCCTAAAGTTGTAGATGTTGGCCCCTTATGATTGGATTGAACATGTTGGTATCGTATATATTTAGAATCTTGGTTATCATCTGTTTTGCTGATCTTTATTTCTTCAGTTTTTGACATTGATTTTTTGTTGGTTCCAGATGTGTCGGTATCTTTCTTCTTGATTCTTGCTTCTTTAAGTCCTTCTCTCCTCTTACAATTATCACATACTATCTTGTTCTTGCCATTCTCTGCATTGCATAACGTACAAACTAAAATATCTTTCCTTCTCTCTGCTTCATGTGTTCTTTTGTCAATTTCATCAAGGTAAGAATCCTCTTCCTCATTCATTTTATGCTCATATCTAACAGCATCAATGGCATTCTGAATGAAATGGTGCAGTTGTTCAAAATGCAGCTTTTCTAGCTGTTCATATTCATCGCATGTCTGTTCCCTTATTTCAGTGATACCTTGTACAAATGTCTCTTTGTCCCTCATAATATGTTCCTCCAATTGATTTCCATCTTCATGCTGTTTTGCCCTGATGCTTTTAAGACGTTCTTCAAAAAAATTCAGAGTGAACCAGTTATTAGGCTTTAATATATCTATTTCTTGAATGAACATGGGAATAGTATTCTTTGATGACATAGATGCATACAGCACAGTGGTAATAATTGAGCACTTAGACTTTTGATTAGGAGCTATACCCCGTTTATATGCAACAACTTGCTCATTATCAAAGGCAGCCATAACTGTACCTGGTGGACATGGTGGAGCAGATGTTCCAGATTTTGAAATCCACTTCTGCAGTGTATTGTAAGTTCCACTTGGGCTTGTTTTACTGACTAAGTCAACAACAGCTCTGCTACTTGTTTTAGAATATATATTAAGTGAGAGAAGAAATGATATTGGTGCAACAAGTTTCTGGTAACGTAATGCATAAATTTGCTCAACTATTCGACAAACAGCTATTTTCATATTTTCAGCTGCATCTGATATTGAAAATTTTGTGATTCCAGAAATGAACTGAATCAAAGCACTGTTTCGTTCTGACAGCCATTTTTCAGCTTTTAACTCTGTCAAGAATGAATGGCTTGTATATTGCTGTGAAATGTTTTCTATATCATCTGTAAAAATTTGCTGCTGCTGTCTCCCAATAATAAATGCAAGTTCAGATACTTCCTCATTTGACAGTTTACAAATGAGCTCACTAAGGAAGTACTTTCTACTTGTTTCTGTTAAATTTTCAATATTGGTCAATAAATCATCAACAATACATTTATCTTTGACATGACTCTCTTGCTCCTTTTTTTCATACAAATTGGTTTCAAATTCAAAATTCCTTTCAGCAGGTGAAGGTTCGGATGTTTCTTCAACTAGATAATCAGAATAGTCATTGACATCACTTGGTGAAGCATTATATTGTTCATCTAAATCAGTGGTTTCTATTTCGCATTGAGGCTGATTCAAGGATACTACAGGTATAATACGAGGGTTGTTTACTCCTGTCCTTTTCCTTTTTCTTCCTCGGGTAACATTGCATATTTTACAACAGTCAGTATGTGGGTTGAAATCTACTACTTGGATGCTGGTCTTAAAAGTGTGCATATTTTGGTGTTTTTTTTGTTCTCTGTATTTCAATAATAACTGTTCGTGAGTTCTGCACAAGGCATTTGGGTGAATTTCTGGTACATCTAAGATGATATCAATATTAAACATTTCTTTAAACTCAGTAACAAACTCGTCTTTTTTTCTTGATGATTTGTGCAATTTTTTACTACCACATATTCTGCAGGATGTTTCAAGAATCTTCAGGTGTCTGGCAAGCACTGCTTCACTGGAAACATAAATGTTGTTTTGTTTGAAAAGAAAGAATGAAGTATATTATTATCTTTCTCTGTCCTGTACTTGTGATAATTGTTTTCTTAAAACATTCAATACACTCACAGTGTGCTTAGAATTAATATTTTATGTTATATTGGTTCTAAGTTCAGGCTTTTTGGTTAGGAAATTGGATTCCGATCTTAAGAATGTTCTGGAATTCTTGTCAGATTTTCAAAATCCTCTGGTTTTATTCATATGACTGCCTTACAAAATTTTGCCCATCGACCCCCATTTTTCTCTTTAAAAATCTTTAACATGTGTAATCATAAAGCCATCTAGAAAAGTTGTTATTTTCTATTATTTTATGTTTCTTTAATCACTCTGTAATATGCCCTTTAATTTGGAAAATAAAAATACTGTATTGTATTGCATTGTATTAGTTTTTGAGAACTTTACTTTGTCTATGATAGAGCTATAAAAAAATCAAGAGAAAACATTTTCCCACCAAAATTTCCCTAGCTCATATCTGGAAAACAAACACATTGACCTAAATATATTTTTTTTAGGTTCTTTTGGTTCCATTAGTTATTAATCTCCAATAAATGTATATTAATGTTATGAAAAGCTTGTTATTTTGAAATTGTCAGTAGTGAACCTCCTTAACTGTTTCTGAATTTTTCATATTAACAAGTGTGGACAATTTTTACTTGACATAGAAATGCATCATGTACAAATGTGTTCTTCTTTTTTGCAGTCAAAAAGATAGAAATTAATTTGTCATTCCCACTTAAAAGTTGCTGACACATTGGAAATTCCTTTTTCAAAAAGTTGTTAAAGTTAATCAGTGCATTTATTGTCAAACTATGAGATTCATGGCATCAACTGTTGATAGCTCAGTCAAATATCTAATGTGAGGATTAATTTACAACTTTGGTTTTAACCACATCCTGACATCCTCTGATGATAAAATGATGCAAATTAAAAAACCCTGACCTTTAGACATATTTAATCTAAATTTACAGCCAGGATTTTTCCTGCTATCCATAATTGATAGTTTATACAAGTAATAAATCAGTAGGTATAGTGGTTCTCACATCCACTAAATACATTATGTAATCTATAATCTCTTTATAGACAAGGCGGTTTCTATTTTCATAACATTTTTGCAATGTTTTAATCCATAACTTAATTAGAAAATATAAATTTCTTTTCTTCTTTGAATATTGATAAAAATAAGCTGATTTCTGCATATAATTTAGAAATGCTATGATAATTTATAATTTTAATTTTATGTTTTAATAAAACATGTCAATGTAATTCAGGGGCATCCAGCCATTTTAAAAAGGGGGTTCCCAACCCAGGACAAAAGGGAGGGCGTCCAACTATATGTACCCATTCAAATGCATTGATCAGTCAAAGTGTGTGTATTTTAAGACCGTTAAAATCCAGATCTGGTCTATATTTTGGAATCCAACTCGGACCAACTTGAAAACTAGGCCCATAATCAAAAATCCAAATACATGATTAGATTCAGCATACCAATGAATCCCAAGAATTGAAATTTTGTTAAAATCAAAGTAAATTTATTTTGGACCGACCCTTTGGACCATTATGTTGACCAATTTGAAAATGGGACCCAAAATCAAAAATCTAAATACACGGTTAGGTCTGGCATATCAATAAACTTCAATATTTCAATTTTTGATGAAATTATCAAAGTTTAATTTTGGACCCTTTTGACCTCATGTGGACAAATTTAAAAAAAGGAACCAAATTCCAAAAACTTAATACATGGTTAGATTCAGCATATTTAAGAACCCCAAGAATTCAAGAATAAAACCTCATTGAAATTGGTCAAGAAATAAGCAATTTATACAAAGTATTGGAAAAGTATTGGTCTTGGCCTCTGTTTGGTCCCTAATTCCCAAACAGTTTTGGTCATAACCCCAAAATCAATCCCAACCTTTCTTTTATGAATAGAACCTTGTGGTACAATTTCAGAAAGATCCATACACTTAGGCACAAGTTATTGTCTCGAAACTAGAAAAATGCTTATTTTGACCCCTTTTGGGCCCATTGTTCCTAAACTGTTAGGACCAAAACCCCCAAAATTAATCCCAACTTTCCTTAAGAGCAAGGAGGTTATATTATAACCTCCTTGCTTAAAGAGGTTATAAACCTTGCATTAAAATTTTATTGATTTCTATTTACTATACTAAAGTTATTTTCTGGAAACCATCAAACCATCAGACTCTGTATATACAATATATAGATATTGTTACAAGTCATGCAGGTAGAAGATGTATTTATGTTTCAAATAAAGACAGAAAATGCCAGAATTTGACTTTCTTATCAGATAATCTATGTGTAACATCTGTGGTCAGTTTATTGGGAAGAGTAGTATATACAAGGACTTCAAACTGTGAAGCTAATGAGTTGTGAAAATTGGGATTCCCTCAAATGTGATGGCATTCTTCCATCTGTATATATGTACTGTAAAGTATAAATTTCTCAACATAACATTTCTAATAAAGCAGATATAGAGAACTATTTCAGTGGCCCATCCTAACCACTGAATACAAAGATTATATGATATAAGTGTCCTTGTCCCTCGACTTTTACTGTTATTAAAGATTTCAATAAATATTAAACTATTCAGAAATATTTTCTATGCAGGCCAGATAGTGTTTTTTTTCTTTATTTCTGTTTAAATTGAAAGTCCATATATCAGAATACAAATAATTTATTATAGTGTCATTTATATATTATATATATATATAACTGACAAGCTGGATTTGCTCATGTTGAAGCATGTACTGGGATTTATATTTTCTAATTTCTGTGTCCTTCTGTCTCTTGTGAAGAGTAAGCCGTCTCATTGGCAATCATACCACATCTTCTTTTTTTTAATATATATATATATAAGAATATTTTTTTTAATGTAATTATAACTAGTACAACCGGACAGTGAGTATGTGCATTAGGCAACTCATTGCTTATGATTCTAAGATTTATTTAGTATTATAATACCTTTCATTATAAAATGATTATTTGATTGGCTAATATGAAAACGGCTAGGTTAAAAGTACATCAAATGCCAAAGTAAAAGATCAAACAAGACTCGAAAACTCATTTAGTGTGATGATATCTCTTTAAAATGGACCTTTTCAGGGCCATTCATTTATTACAGAAATAGTTGCTTTGTTGTGTATATGCCAAATGTTCATAGACACAAAAAAGTTTTCTAACGTAATTGTTTTGACAACCTGTCCCAAGTCAGGAGCCTGTAATTCAGTGATTGTCATTTGTTTATGTGTTGCATATTGTTTTTTTGTTCATTTTTTTTACATAAATAAGGCCATTAGTTTTCTCGTTTGAATTGTTTTACATTGTCTTATCGGAGCTTTTTATAGCTGTCTATGCAGTATGGGCTTTGCTCATTGTTGAAGGCCGTACATATGGCGACCTATAGTGTCATTTTGGTCTGTTGTGGATAGTTGTCTCATTGGCAATCATGCTACATCTTCTTTTTTATATGATACAATATATTATTTTTTATTGTAATTTGCTTGTTGGTATAATAAAACAATTGAGTCAGTGAATATCCCAAATAGTCAAACCTAGTAAAAAGGGTTATAACCCTTCATCTTGCCATTATAGTATATTGTTTCAATGTGTACGTCCTTTTGAGCCTATACAAATGAAAATACTCTTTTTGCTGTCTATTTGAAATGTCTGTAATCAACAATTTCTTTTATACAAAGTGTAAATATAAACTCAAGTTTTGTTTTCATAAGCATCATATGCAGATTCAGGGAGCTTCAGACCCCTCATTTTTGGTCAAAAATTTGGTTGAATATATATAAGAAATAGTTGAAGCATGACTGGACTTGTCCCCTTGTAACATTTTTTTTGGAACTGCTACTGTATTACCCATTGCTGTATTATATTACTGATCTACAATGATTTAATATTACAGATTTCTGTAATACTATTGAGATGAGGGGACTTTATATTACAGATTTCTGTAATACTATTGAGATGCAGGGACTTTATATTACACATATCTGTAATATTACTGAGAGAAGGGGACTTTATATTACACATATCTGTAATATTATTGAGAGAAGGGGACTTTATATTACACATATCTGTAATATTACTGAGAGAAGGGGACTTTATATTACACATATCTGTAATATATTATTGAGAGAAGGGGACTTTATATTACACATATCTGTAATATACATTTGTTATAGACAACAATGTACTCAATAACACTCATACAAGTTATCTTTGTATTTATATAACATAATAAAGATTTAATGGTCTTAACAACAAGCAGTACATCTTTTACACAGGTTTGAGTTCTGGTTATTTATTAAAATTTATTATAAAAATATCGAAAGTAACTCTTTCTGTAAATAAATAATTCTGGTGTTTCCTTCAGAAGGTTAAAATCTTAGAATTTCAATTTTTTTTTTTTTCATTTAAGTGAAACAGGATTGCTAATGGACACAAACTATTTATGAAATTTGTCATTACTCATTATGTTTAATCATAATGATGTGATATCTAAAGAATTGCCAAGGAAAACACTTCATGCCAGACCTCAAGATTATGAGATCAAAACCATGTAACAATTAAAACTAAATCAGAAAAGATTTTATAACACAGTTTAATAAAAAACTTGACTGTCCAATCAGAACATATATATACGTCTCCGACCTGAGAAACAAATGAGAAGATTTAGGTTTAGGGTGGGAAGCTGTCACAGTGAGACAAAAATAAACATTTAATTAGACATGTATACTCGTTTATATATAATAGATATATACATATGCGATTCTGGGCGGTAATTAATAGTGTGTCAGGTTATCATTCCTATAGTTATATATCTTTTATTTTTTTACCATATCACTCTATTTCTTTTTTTCGTTTGTCAATTTGTGTCTTTCATATTTGTCCTACATGCATGAAGTATTTGCCACTGGACGTTAAGCAACCAACAATTAATAAATCAATCTATTCTTTATATTTCTTCATTTCTTTAGTATGGTAATTACAGTATTTGGTCCCATTATTCTCTTTTTTGAAAATCCCATAAATATCCTTATGAAAGGTGACCCAATCATAGCCTCATACATGTACATGGTAATTTAAACAGAGAAAATAAACCTTATAACTTACTGTATGCAACGAAAATCTTTGAAAATAAGGGGTTCAGAAAAACAACAATGTTCAGTTTAATACAAATATTGTTAACACGTTTGGTTGATAAAATTTCGAAATGAAAATCACAAAAAAATGGCAAAGGGAGAATTGTATTATAAAGACATATCCCATATCTAAATTGTATATACATATATATAATGATACTAACATTCTTTGCACTTAACAGTTATTCATATTCGTTTATAAAATAGAGACACATGTATGCACATATGTCTCTGGTTTAAAACACAGATTTTATATTCACTCTAAGACATAAGCCGGAATTTCCAGCTACTCTTATAATGCTGATGCCAATTACCCCCAGACCAGTACCATGCTGGGTTTGTTTATCTTAATCCCCTAAATAACTGGTCACATACATATCACATTACTTAATATATTATTTTCAGCATTTATTTTGAAGTACAGTTATAAATGTGTATAAATGAATTCTAGTGAATATTGATATAGAAATATAGCAATAAAGTTTGATCATGTGTAAGATGAAAATCAGAAGTTGAAATAAAAAAAAGAAAACTATTACAGTAATTATATCATAGTTTATGTTCATATTTAAAATGGATTCAGTTTTTATTGTAATTCATAGTATATAATATGCTAATTGTTTTGGGTAGTAGCAAATATCACACACTTAAAAAAAAAAGGATGACATAATTCTGATGTTGTAGTTTCTTGTAGTTTATTGAAATTGATAGAAAACTAAGAAAAATACCAGATTTAGATAAAAGGGGGAGGGTTAAACAAATTGTCTTTTTAGCCAATATCTATGGCATAAACCACATCATTTGTAATGGTTAGGCTAATCTTTTATGTTTTTTTTTTTGTTTTCCCTGAATTCACATCACTTTGAAATAATTCAATAAATTGTAATATTAAAGTTATTAAGTAAATAGAAACAGTAATAAAAAGTTTATAAAAAAATAAATGTACCGTTAATATTATTCGTTTTTAATGGTACATTTTTTTTTATTAGTTTAAGAAATACAAGGAACACAATTTGATTTCATATAAATGCAGGGGAAGTTGTCCATAATATCACAAAAAACTAAATATAGATATAGGAAGATGTGGTACAAGTGCCAATGAGACAACTCTCCATCCAAATAACAATTTAAAAAAGTAAACCATTATAGGTCAATGTACGGCCTTCAACATGGAGCCTTGGGTCACATGGAACAATACAATACAATACAATACAATATGATTTATTTCCAAAACACTCAGTCACATTGACATGTGAAACAAGCTATAAAGGGCCCCAAATTTACTAGTGTAAAAACCATTCAAATGGGAAAACCATCGGTCTAATCTATACTTGTATTAAATGATTAACATGACTAATATTAATAAAAGAAAATTTCTTCAGATAAATTAAAAAAAAAATCATAGTTATTGTTCAGAAATACAATGGAGCCTGGAGGAAAGACATAGAGAAATATGAATTTACAGCTTAACATTTTGTGGTCAACATCTGGTTATAATTAGTGAACCACTAAGAAAGTGTGTCCACATAATTTATATCTAACTGATCACTGATAACATGCTGATATAAATTTGTAGAAATATATATGTAAATCCGGGCTTATGTCTTAGAGTGTATTTATGATCAGAAGAGTTCACCAGTGACCTGATAATCGATCTTAATCTGTGATATTGACTTGTATCAAAAACCAATCAAAATATATTTACTATTCCAATAAACATGTCAGTATTTACACGTCCATCGATAAGTTATTATGTAATCACGCAGCTTGAAGCTTGGTTTAATCAACGGTCAGTTAAGAAGTAAATTAAAATCAAACTGTGATTAATTTCCTCTCTAGACAATCAGATTCTTTAGCAGTATAACTATGTCATTCATTTATTGTGCCCCTTTTATATCCATCATCAATCACTTCAATAGAAACGAAGGCATCATTTCATGTACAAAAAATTGATTGGAAGAAAAAAATACACTACAAGAACAATTAGATCTGTGCAGCGCAGAAATATTCGAGCTTATTTTACTAGTATCAATCTTGTTATATTCATTCAAGAAAATGATCGATCTGTTGAGATTTCGTATCGAATTATTGATTCCTTGTTGTGATTGACAGATGATTAAGTTATACGATTGATTAGCCGTCGGTACATGAAAAGGTAAAAGTCAGAATGTAGAATCATGGGGGCCGAATCATGTAAGAGTTCCTGGATTTGTTAAAATTGTAAATGCAGTAAACAATATTATTGTTTTACTACTTAACTGACAGAGACATATAATATTATATGTCTCTGATTAAACCCAGCTTCAAGTAGGTCTAGTAAAAAATTAATGTGAAAATATAAACGAAAATAGACGAATTACCGGTTCCTAAGGTGTTCCCCTAAAAAACGTGGAAGGTTAAATTAATATATCGTAACTATTATAATAGTATAAAAGTTCCAGTTCGTTAATATAAATGTTCAAAAATTGTAAATCTCGAGTTGTAAATAAACAATATAGGCTATTTTTAGTTAGCGTGATCAGCGTGTTTTCATTGGTTGTTTTTATAAATAGATGTCTGTCTAGACCAATGAAAAAATTAATATCGAATTCAGCTCTCAGTCTTAACCAATGGAAAAAAAATCGATATCAATTGACCTTGCATCAACATATTCTGATTATTATAACAAACTTGAACATAACTTTTTCTGTAATAATTCTTCTTGACTTCGTAAAAATAATTTATCGAGTTGTATCAGTTTTTTAAGGGTATCGAAGGTGATCGCGTACGCGGGGCAAGCCATTGTTAATAATGTTATATAAATTTTGGAGCACACGAGGTTTTTAATTTCAATAAAATTCGTGACTTGTGTTTTCTAAATTTTGAATTTGATTCTATAAATTATTTTAAATTATACACATGTTACATAAATTTGGATATAGGGGACTATTTTCAATAATTATCGAAGTCCTATATTTATTTAATATTGAATTGTTTATTTCCGCAGCTTTACCACACGCACTTTCATTTTAATTATCTTCCAAAGACTCGTTATTTGTTTTAGTCACTGCAATGACATGTGAATTTTCAAAATCCTCCTCCCAAGAATACCGCATGGACGTCCTCTTACGTGAATAAAGTTAAAATGAAAAAAAAAAACTTTTAAATATTCAACCACTATGTGTTTGATTTTCTCTTCATCCCAGCAAGGACGTATATCTTAGTGATGCATGTATATACGTTTCAATAATTCCAAAACATCTTTGTCCAAAACATATAAGTTGCTATGATTTTCCGATTCCGGAAACTTCAAACTTCCGTTTAGATATTGTCAATTAAAAACATGATTTTCGCTCCCTCTACAATTTGTTTTAAAATTTTCTTCGGTTAAAAATAATATCAACCAGTGGGCAAAGAAAAGAAAAAGGTCGGCTTATAACCCCATAGATGAGGGGAGGTAGGAGGGGTCCTGATCCAGAAATCCCGGACTTAAACACACGAAATCCTGAGGTCCCGAATTTAAAAAAAAAATCTCCCGAATCCCGAAATTCGAAAAAAAAAAAAAATCCCATCTCCCGGAATACCGAGCTTAAAAACAACCCATCCCGGAGTAATGATAAAGGTCCTATCCCCCTCCATGGATGTATAAACCCATACAGCTATGCTTACCCAAACTCCGAAAATCGGATACAGATTAAAAAAAGAAAAATGTTTTTCACCCATGAAGCCCTTAAACAATTCTGTTTTTGAATTTTTATAACATCATTACTATGATTGCGTAATCAATCTTTCCGATTTTCCTATTTTTACAAACGTGAAATACTGGTAGTTAATAAACAATAATCACCTCATAAAACTCGTTGATTTGACAAGCTTATGTTAAAATACGGAAACTCCTTTGATGTTTCTTAATTTCTCCGATCTCGATGAACACTATTCATGTTGTAATCTTTTATTTACATTATAATAAATATTTTCAATACATGTGCAGTTTATACACAAAATTGATATAATTTAAATACGGTCGTGATCACTTTGATGTTTCTGCATTTTCAGCTTTCGCGTGAAAACAATTATCTTTTTAAAAACAATTACATTTTAGTCTATCATTTTAATGACAATTATATATATGTTCTTCATTGTGTACAAACTTCAATTGCAGTAACAATCATTTTTACCGCAAATTAGTACAAGTTAAAACGATGATTCCTTTGATGTTCTGAAATTCTCAGCCGCCTTCCGAGAAAAAACAATTTCTTTTTAATTATTTTATTTTCATAACAATCAAACAACGTTTTTCAATATGTACCAACTACTTGTGCAGTAAAAACCATTTTACCGCGAAATATTACAAGACATACATGAGTTGTTCCCCATGTTAAACACGTGGATATACGTTATGTGCCCTCTTTAAACTGCTTACCGCTAACAAGATAAACATCACGGTGCTATTGCACCATGTCTAAAATTATCACAAGTCATTACACTATCAGAATAAAATACTTTTATTTACTTAAAAATTCTATAACCTTCACAATATAATAAAATGTTTCAACTTACTCAGTACTGGAAGTGTTTTCCAACTCCATATTTGGTTGCTCTGGCGTCTCCATCTGATTTTGCAGAAGTGATGAAACTGATTTTGATCCATCTTTTATTTACCATGTAATATGATACTAAAACTACGTCATGCTGTCTCCAGCCTCGAGTTAAAGGCAGCATTAGTGACTTTAAGCCTTATGTTACAGTTCTATGTAATATAGGCATTTTCTAGTAATATTACTGTTTTATGTAATATAGAGACTATATTACACATTTCAGTAATATAACAAAATTACAGTTTTTAGTAATATAAGAATTATATTACTATTTTTTGTAATATTACTTTTACTTGTAATATTATATAAAATAGTAATATTACTGTTTTCAGTAATTGCCTGGACTGCACATGTCATGTTCAGTACAAAAGTGGTAAATGCAGGTTGTATAATCAGGTGTCACATGTCATGTTCAATACAAGAGTGGTAAATGTATGTGGTATAATCAAGGGTCACATGTCATGTTCAGTACAAGAGTGGTAAATGCAGGTTTTATGATCAGGTGTCACATGTTATGTTCAGTACAGAAGTGGTAAATGAATGTTGTAAAATCAGGTGTCACATGTCATATTCAGTATAGGAGTGGTAAATGAATGTTGTATGATGTGGTGTCACATGTTATGTTCAGTACAGAAGTGGTTAATGCATGTTGTATGATCAGGTGTCACATGTCATGTTTAGTACAGGAGTGGTTAATGAAAGTTGAATGATCAGGTGTCATGTCTCAAGTAATGGTCATGCAAGATTTATTTTGAACCAAAGTAATGTTTTTTGTGTAGAATACTATGTTAAGTGTAATGAAGTAAATCACAATATTTCAGTTGTATACAGTTTCGAAGTATCAGACAGCAACTCTTTGACATACAAACTGGAGTGGTTTTCATCAGTGTAATAAAGTTAATCACAATATATCATAATACTATGTTTCTTAATATTTTGAAGACAAGAGTATTTGCAATAACTAGAATGTACACTGAATCACTAACACTAACAAGGGCAGTGTTTAACTGATCCACATTATGTGTACTATATATAATAAATATCTGTAAATGTGTTAAACATTTTACTTTACTTACAGAATCTCTACATTCCAAGTTAGCTCTGTTCTTTACACATAATTCTACCTCTTTTATATTCCCCTGCCTTGCAGCTGTAAGAAGTTTCTGTAAGCAAAAAAAAGCTTTTACATTTTCCTCTAGAACATACAAATGTATTATAAATGTAATAATTGAAATTAACAACTACATTTTTACAGTTTCAACAGTTTATACCAAATACAGTGATTACCAAGAAGGAGTGAAATTGTTGTGTATAATTTCAGAGGTTTTTTTTTAGAAAAGTCTGTAGACAATTGTATTATGTATCAGTTTGGAGATCAGCCTAAGTTTTTGTTGAGGTTTGTGTTGCTCGGTCTTTAGTTATTGTTGAGGTTTGTGTTGCTCGGTCTTTAGTTTTTTATGTAATGTTTTGAATATAAAAAGAAGATGTGGTATGATTGCCAATGAGACAATTCTACAAAATAGACAAAATGACACAGAAAATAACAACTATAGGTCACTGTACAGCCTTCAACAATGATCAAAGCCCATATGGCATAGTCAGCTATAAAAGGCCCTGAAATGACTAATGTAGACTGTTGAATTTTGATTGTTTTTCATTTTTTTCTATGGCGTTGTCAGATTCTCTTCGACTTAAAGAGTTGTTAATGTCCTACAATATCTTACGTTGCTTTTTTTTTGTCTCCGGGAATTTTGTATATTGAAATTCTGTTCACTGTAGTCATTTTGATTTCTCCTGTTCTCCCCCTGAGAATACTGCACGCCTGTATCTTTATGTACATTTTATAGACAACATACATGACATAAGTCACATGACATAGGTCACATGACACTGACTGACTCTGAGAATATTACACACCTGTATCTTTATGTACATTTTATAGACAACATAAGTCACATGACATAGGTCACATGACACTGACTGAGTCTGAGAATACTGCACGCCTGTATCGTATCTTTATGTACATTTTATAGACAATATAAGTCACATGACATAGGTCACATGACACTGACTGACTCTGAGAATACTGCACGCCTGTATTTTTATGTACAGTTTGTAGACAACATAGATCACATGACATAGGTCACATGACAATGACTTTTTAAGAAGAAAAACTTACCTCATCCCAACTTGCCATTATATCCTGTAAAAGAAATTGAAATCATTGTATATTTATTAAAATAAGGAGATATGCTTACCAATGAGACAACTATCCACATAAGTTCAAATGAAGTGGATGTAAGCAATTAAAGGCAATGGTACGGCCTTCAACAATAAGAACAAGAGGCTGTCAAGTGACAGCAAACCGGATCTTTCCTGCATAGGTCGAACCCTGACCAGTTGAACAAGTATGGACACAACATTTAAGCTGAAAACAGCTCTGAATTTGGATTCTGATTGAATATTTATAATAGATTATTTTCTTATTAAGAGGGAATGCCACGAACCATCAAGCTTCCTCCCTAAAATTTATTGAAAGTACATTTTTAATTAATAATGAAAATGATATTTGCAAATCTGAAACACAAACAGGATCATGTAAAAAAATAAACATTATCACACACAGCAAAAATGAATTACCACATAACAACTGTGACATCTACCTTCATAACACACATGACTTTAAAAAAAAGTCAAAAAGAAATTTTGATGTTATCATTACTCAGGTCAGGAACACTACCTTATATGGAAATGCATGAATAAGCATACTTATGTTCTCGCACGTGTAATTGTTTATTTACGTGTGACGCAATTTATTGTTACCTGTTTTTTTTACCAATCCACTAAATGAGCAACAATGCATTATGGACTACTTCATGTTTACAATCAACCAAGAACACATGCTACTTACTTAAATACAACACATTTTGTCGTGCAATGCGGGATTAACAATTTCGCTTAGTTTTTAATTTTTTGTATCCACATTTATAGTATGTGATATAAAGTATTGGTTCCATGCTTAGATTAATGAAGAGTTCTTTCTATGCGAAGAAAAAGTGTTTGATTTACCAGATACATAGCTATTCACGTGTTTGATGATGACATGCAGAATTCATGTATTTGTCCACAAGACAGCAACGAAACAAACAGTGAAAAACACAATTACACATCAGACAAACATACAAGTGTAAAGTTAGCCGTCGATTACAGCCAATGCTAATATTCATGCGTGCAGAAACTTTGGTATAGATAGTTAAAAAGAAATGTGTGATCCATTAATTTTGTGTTCATACAAAAGACGAAGACTAAGAGTTTGTCAAGAATCTGATGGGGTCACTAAACTTTTGAGTTTAAAAATATATATTGCACCTACTTTTATGTTTAAAAAGTAATTTAAATCGAGGACAAAATGTGTTTATATATTTGTCTTTAAGAGACAATAGCGTATAATCATCAATCGTGGCCATTAATAGCGGACTATACAGTATGGGGTTTTCTCATTGTTGAAATCGTTACAGTTGCCTATCATAACTTATATCCACTTTATTTGTGCTTAATTGGATAGTTGTCCCATTTGGCAATCATACCCCATCTCCTTATTTTTGTATATAAACATCCCTCAGAAGTTCGGGTTTCCATTATAAAGTATTTACATACATGACAGTGTTTACAAAAAAGTATTGATTTTTGACATATTTCAGTAATTGCCACTTTCAAACTGTTCCCTTTGCTCTGACGGTAGTGGAAAACAACTGTTGTTTCATATGGTTTTCGTCTATGCTAAGTTTTTTTTTCAAATGGAGATATTAGATTTTTTTTTAATTTTTAACGGACTCTGACTCGAACATTTGTCAATCTTAATAAAATCATTAATGATGTTAAAATCCATGTTTATGTTCGACAACGTGGGAAATTTGATATATTTTGTGAAAATTGCACCGTTACACCTAAACCTACTATATTTCTTGTATGCATTGGATATAAAAATTTCTATTTTTGTATATAAAATACACATGAAATAAGGCTGTTTTGTTTTATGTTATTTTACACAAATAATTTTTGGTCCCTCTATAGCTTACTTTTCAGCAACGAACCTATGATTGCTTACTTTACTAGATTGTGCATTGAATGGAAAGATATCTCAATTGGCACTCATACATCATCGTCGTATTTCTAACTTAATCATGTTAATAGGTAATATTGCACCCACTATGATCCAGATTATTTCTATAATCGGAGATATTGCACAGGACAGCAGCCGAATGATAAAAATACCTATGACGGACTCTGCTGTTGTCTGTTCTATAGCCGGGTTGTTGTCTCTTTGACACATTCCCAATTTCCATTCTCAATTTTATGCATCGAGTGATGAAACTATACAAAATATGTTAAGCTATTTACCACCCGAGCTTTAATAACACTTATTTTTAGCATACTGAATATTATGATGTTCAGATCCTGATAAAAAGTTTACACATCCAGTACATATAGAAGTGTTTCTGTGCCAGTTTTTTGTGTTTTTCGAGGCAGAAATGTTTTTTGAATGACATTATATATGTTTTAAAGAGATTACAAAATTTTCATACTTGACAGTAATCATTTCATACGAAATTTCAAGTTTCAAGTCGTGAAATTATTGCACAGGTACAATGCATAACAATGGAAAAAAACCTGTTTAACTACTTTTACAAGGCGAGAAAGAAATTCGAACAGTGAAGCTCGTAAGCAATACTTTTTTCAATCTGAGCATGCAAACTGAAGATTATGTAATTTTAAAGAAACGTGTTAAAGTAAAGTCCCTTACTTATTACAATACAATTAAATACCCAAAGTGAAATCTGTTGGTACGAGTTCTACAACCGTCAATATGGGATTACATGTGGGTCTTCGTCAAACTGTTATTGCAACTTCAGCATGTTATTGTTAAGTCTGTCTGCAAGGCCTTAAAGCCACTTTATATTCATACCCCTTCTGCCACCAGTCAATCAGAATCTGAAAAAAAGTTTTAAAATTTAAAACATGTAAACAGATTAAACAGAATAGAGAATGGAAACAAGGAATGTGTCAAAGAGACAACAACCCAACCAGAGAGCAGAGACTGCCAAAGGCCAACAATGGGTCATCAACACAGCGAGAAAATTCCGCACCCAGAGGCACACTTGATCTGGCCCCTAAAGGCTAAACAATAATGATTACTAGTTCAGCAAAGTATAATGTAAAGGCAAATATGTTTGTTATTTGTAAAATTAATCATAAATATTTTAATTTTTAGTGGCCTCTAGGGAAGGAACTCTTGAAACTGTGCGCAGAAACTAAATGCATAGCCATGATAACTAATTTTTGAATTAAGTTAATAATTTTTCATTAACCATGGTAAATCAATGAGACGAGGCTTTTAAGGGATAAACTTAGCTTAGCTTATATGTAACTTACTATATATGAGAAACTTGGGAATTACTGGGAAGCTTGCGCAGAACCTCATTACATGCTCTAATCATTATTTCTTACAATAAATTAAAATACATTGTAATTAAGCATGTACATAACAGGCTATTATTTGAACTTGGAATTATTTTTACTATGGAATTTGCATAATTTCTTGTGTTTAAAATTTTCAGTAAATTCTATGTTTATTTGGTATAATAATCTTTTGAGCGGTAAAATATCTCTTTCCATTAAATGTATTTTGGTTAGATAGTGTTGTGCGCGGCACAGTACATTCTATTGAAAATAAACTATTTTCTTTGTAATGGTAAGTGTTGTGCGCAGCACAGAACATTTCAGTATAGAATAAACATGGAATTTATTAAAAATTTCAATAACAAGAAAACAAGCAAATTCCATAATTAAAAATAATTCCAAGTATAAATAATAGCCTGTTACATGTATATGTCTGAGCAAATGCTTTGGAGTGATGAAGAGAAGCTGTAATAACACCCTTTAGTTATTACAGACATACATGTACTTTTTCTGTTATAACATAGGTGAACTATCTGACTATGCATGATGGGAAAACTATGAACTGTTATATCTTTCTATAGTTGAGTATACACAAAGACAATAGTAATATCAATAGAACTTGTATACATTTAAACAAAACTAATGATGTATATTGTTCCTTTGAAACATGTAACAAACATATGTTATCACAGTTCTTTGATTTTTTAGTCCACAATAACAAATGTTTGTTATTTTTCTGTAATAACTCTATAAAGTTATATCCTTGACTGACTGAACCATGAAAATGAGGTCAACGTTGGGTGACAGCTGCCAGTTGGACATGTATATCTTATAATAATTCCATATACAAATAAATTGGGAATGTTTCCATGGGACACAGAAGTTGCCCCCGCTTGCATATCATATAAAGTTATAAAAGGACATAACTGAAGAACAGTAAAGGTCACTATCAAAATTTGGTTGAGGTTAACTTAAGTCGGAGAACGAAAACGAAAAATTCAGCACCTTAAAGGCTTTACCATTTGTAAAAGGGCATAACTCTAGAACGGTTTAAGTGAAGCATCAAAATTCAAACTTGATCTGTGCTTTGTGGAAATAAGCATTGTGTATAAGTTTCATAACATTTGGTTGAGGCAAATTAAAGTTAGAGAACGGATACCACCTTTGGGACAGACGGACGCACAGACCGACAAGGGCATAAATATAGTAGACATATTGCTAACAGTATTTGAGATATGATATATATTTTATTCTCATAAAACCATGAAGTACATAGGTTACAGAGAAGTTAAAAACATGCATATGGACTTGACCCATACAAATTTAACCTTGCATGTTCACTGATCCATGAATAGAAAACTGTCTTGACGGGCACTAGGACCCTGCAAGGTAAGCACATACCAAATATAGTTATCCAATTACTCAAAATAAGAGAGAAATAAAGAATACTAATAATCTTCATTTTTTTTTTCAAGTAGTCACTGAACCATGAAAATGAGGTCAAGGACAATGGACATATGACAGACAGTCACAGAAACTTCATAACATAAGGCATCTATATCCAAAGTACGAAGTATGAAGGATCCAGGTCTTCTACCTTCTGAAATATTGGGCTTTTAAGAAGTCTGTTACGATGCTGCCGCTGCCACCACCGCTGGATCACTATCCCTATGTCGAGCTTTCTGCAACAAAAGTCATAGCCTGGACAAAAACTGATTACATGCATGTATTATTTCAGCCATCTTGGTTCGTGGGCGGGGTCACTGGACACATTTTTTAAACTAGATACCCAAATGATGATTGTGGACAAGTTTGGTTAAATTTGTCTTTGTAGTTTCAGAGGAGAAGATTTTTGTAAAAGGTTACAAAAATTTACCAAAAATTGTAAAAAATTGACTATAACATGTATAAAGGGCAATAACTCTGTAAGGGGTCAACTGACCATTTTGGTCATGTTGACTTTTTTGTAGATCTTACTTTGCTGAACATTATTGCTGTTTACAGTTTATCTCTATCTATAATAAATTTCAAGATAATAACCAAAAACGGCAAAAGGAGTAGGTCCGGTAAGACCCGTTTTTGGCCCCAAAATATAACAGTTTTACAAAATTGTTAAAATGTAAACTTTTAGTTATTTATTGGACAGCTAAATGCTTCTGCTACATAAATATGGGCGTTTTTTGACAATACAATGCACATATATCGGGTTGTAGCACCATTAAGTCATGCTAAATTGCTGAAATCTTCAAAATTCTATCATTTTAGTTAAATTTTAGACGGTTTCCGTGTAAAACGAAAGTGGCCGCATTCGTGTTCATCCTTAATATTGAAATGTAAGTTGTATTTTATGATAATACATAACATATATAAAGATTGTGGATGAACACGGATGCGGCCACTTTCATTTCTGACAAAAACCATCCGAAAAGTGACGTTTTTTGGCATATTTGAGAGATTTTTCATATTTGAGCTTGAATTGGATCGTTTTTAATGACTAAATTAGTTAAAAACTTTCACAAAAACTAATTAAATCCAGTGAAATAGACACTTAAGTGTTTAAAAAGTGGTCAAAATCTGTCGTCAGATGAAACTGAAATTTGAGGCCAAAATGAGTCCTTACCGGACCTACTCCTTTCCTTAAAACTACCAATTCAGGGGCAGTAACCCAACAACGGGTTGTCCGATTCATCTGAAAATTTCAGGGCAAATTCATCTTAACCTAATAAACAATTTTACCCCTATTTTTAGCCATGGCAGCCATCTTGGTTGGTTGGCCGGGTCACCGGACACATTTTTTAAAACTAGATACCCCAATTATCATTGATTATGATTGTGGCCAATTTTGGTGTAATTTGGCCCAGCTGCGTTTCAGAGGAGAAGATTTTTGTAAAAATTAACGACGACAGACCACAACGGACGCCAGACGCAAAGTGATGAGAAAAGCTCACTTGGTCCTTTGGGCCAGGTGAGCTAAAAAGCACTTTACAATGATCAGTAAACCTTATTCATTTCATATACCATCGTCATTGTCTTCTTTAGAATAGTTAGTGCCTCAAATATATGCCAATAAATTGAGACTAAAACTGCATGCAAGTTTTCCTTGAAAAGTGAAAAAACTGTGCATCAGACCATGCTGTCTGCAAAAAAAGTTGAATGCAAGAGTTTTTTTGCAATAAGACTTCTTGTATTATAACATCTTAGCATAGAAATGAACAAAAAGTAACAAATTTCCACTTCTCAAAAGCTTCTGTATGCATTTTTATATGTAAATATGTCATGTATGTGCTACGGCCTAAATCGACTCTAAATAATTTTCAATCTCAAATGGCCGAAGACCATTTTATACTCATGTGGTATGCTTTTTGTAACTTTTCTTTACATTTAAAGTACATTTAATATATATGGAAGAATAATTTATGGTAAAAAAACTTCAAAAAACTTGAAATTGGGTGAAAAAATTGCATGTTTATGTAAGGCTTCCCTTAATTTGAAAATCTCTAATAGATCTGATGAGTGTTAAGATGTTTTTAATACTTAATATATTATATATATAGGAGCATTTAAAAAGCAAATTTTTTCACTTTTGCAATATTTTAATTTTTTAAGCCCAAATCTTGACAGTTGAAATTATTTGATTTAAATGTCAAAATTAAACATCCAAATTTCAATATTAAAATGGCCATAGTTTCTATAATATATCTCCTATGGCCATGAAATTTGGCCAACTATCTTATAATTCTGTAAGCTTAGGTCATGCAACGTTTTATTAAAATTGGTCAAGTCCTTCTATCCTATGAGGTCTGAGGACACAGTTATCGTCCTTCGATTTTCGTTGTCCACAATATATATAGTCCCTAGTGCATGTAGCAGTCAGAGCTCAGACATAAATAAGTCTGAATCTGCTTTTGACTCATAGAGGTCTAAATTTGTAAGTTTTAGGATTTGTCTCCCTTTAGTGTAACACAAAATATGACTTGAATAAGTCAAATATTGTTAAGCAAGAAATAATTGACCAGAATCAAAAAGTTCCAAATATCGACTCCTACAAGTCGATAAGTTATCAAAATTGGTTAACTTCAAGACCCACGCATATTTATAAAAAGGTCATGCATCTAAATCAAATAAAGATAACATTGAAGGACAATGCTTTGTCTTCTAAAGAAAAATATGAATGTGAGTCTAAAAAATCGGAGATAATGTTAATTAACCTTACAATGCAACCACCTGGAATCACATTTAATGAGGTAAAACATCTGTGTTTAGTAAGGATGGTCAATTAGATAATTAAATATAGATAACTCAAGTCCTTGTGTACTCTCATACAGGTTTTTGCTGTCATAGGTGGTGTAGTTTGGCCACAAAGTAACATTAAGTTTTTTCACCAACATAAATAGACCTAAACAAGTCTGTCATTTTCTGACTTAGATTAGTCTAAAATTGAAAACACATTTTTATAATAAATACATGTTTCGACTTATTTAAGTCAAAAACAAAAATCGACTTGTTTATGTCTGAGCTCTGACTGTGTAGTGTGAACAGTGTATAACTTGCCAATTTTTTTCATACCCTTTCCTAATTTATTTCTAGATATTTTATGCATGAAATATTAAGTAAGGGGATGAAATTACATGATAAAAAAATTTGGGTGCTGAATCTTTAGGTTAAGTAGTGATTTGGTCCAGTTAAAAAAGGTCAAAAATTAGTATGTCTGAAGCTGTCAAACTGAATTTTAGACCCCCTTAACACAGAATTGTCAATATTTTGAGTTAGAGCTGGTAGAAGTTTCTATAATTTTCATATTATTTGTCCCAATAGTAGTACACTACACTGTAAAAATCTGAATATGGGCACTCACACCACATCTTCCTATATCTATCTCTGTACTACATCGCATGCAAATTATGCATTGACTTAATTTGTATGATCGAACCCCTTGATGCAAAGCTGTAATTGTATATATCATGTATATAATATGCAAACTTACGCTTTGTCTTTTTTGTAAATATGAACTCAAAATAATATAAGCATGTGATAAGAATACTACCTTGTTTTATAGCTCCAATCTACATGATCTACGAAGTAGTGGTAAATAGTTATTTATCTCTCTATCACTGTCTATCCGTCTGTCTGTCCGTCCATTCTTCCGTAAGTATTCTTGGTTTTCGTATACTTAATCAAATACTTTAATCATGTTACATGTAATATTGTATTGCAACCTTCTTTCTTTGGATATATGATTACAAATTTATGAGAGGAAGGACTTCTGATCATGTTCATACATTTATATTTTTTAATATTGTCTTGTACCTGCGGAAAAGGAACCAAACTTAAGTCTAGTGCTATATATGTCTATATGTCATTTTAATTTATTGTGTCTGGCAAATTCATGAAATTCATGTCTTTTATCTTGAATAAATATAAATAATCAGTGAATACATTGTAACTGTTTTTAAATTTTCCATGGATTTTATCAATGTTTATAAGGTCTGGAAAAACCATTAATTGATGGATTATACCTCAATTTGACATATAGTGCGATAGACCAATTGAGGTACATGTATACAGGTATAATGCAGTTTTTATCATAAAAAAAATTTAAAGAGATATTCAAGCATCTTTTTTCAGATATGGACCATAATTTGGTATTCGGCCTTTGGTTTCTTCATGTTCTTTTTGTATCCTTTTTTGTAAGTTCTAAAACTTTAACTTTTATTCTGTGGGTTGTGTTGGTGTTAGCAAATGGTTAGAATAGTAATAATGGAACAATTGGGTTTTTTCGAGAAAAAATTAATACATTTTGATTCACCGTTTACCTGACAGGAAACCAATCAGGAAACCAAACTTTATTTTCTTTATTTTGCACAATATCTTTCAAAAGACATACATGAACACCATTACTGGTGTTACTTACTTCATGTTTATATTTAAAATCTATTTTCAATGTTAAATTAAAGTTTTTTTTAAACGCGACAGGAAACCATAAGCATTGATAAGAAACCGAAAGCATTATTTTAGTTTTATTTTATTGCAAAATCTGCTTAAAATAATCTGAACAGTATACTTTTTCTTAAAATCCATCTTAAATGTAACAGTATTATAAAACTTCTAAATATGTCATGTCAGTCAGGGGTACTACTTGTACTACAAGTACTTTTTATTTACTTGAAGAAGTAAAAAAAATATACTTATATAAGTAAATTTGTAGGATACTTAAACAAGTGAATTTTATTTACTTGTATAGGTAAAAAAAAAAAATGACTTAGTTATGTCCCTGAGACATTCAGATTTTTTTACTTGTAGAAGTAAAAAAGTCATCTTATCTTCATTTCTTAAATTCTCAGGATTTCTTTGCTCTAATAGAATTTTAATTTGTCTGCCCATTGCAGATGTCTTTACTAATCGTTTAAGTGTAATTTCATGGACAATGAAAATCCCATTTGTCTGTTATCTTCAGAACACTGCTCATTTACAAGCCCCAAAGGAGCAATTTTTGAAGGCTTTGCTATAATACTAAAGATCTTTGCGCAATCAGTTTCTTTGTTGAATTAATGAGATGAAACATTGAACTCTAATCAAAAATTATGAGCTAACCTGGGAAAAATCATTAAAGGCATGATTTTTCATCTCAAAACTTGAGAATTTTGGTGGGTTTGTAATTTTTTTTTACTTGTATAAGTAAATTTTTGAGAAAATTAAGGGGAGATTATTCAAACATTATAATTTACTTATATGTATATTTTTTTATACTTTTTCAAGTAGATAAAAATTACTTGTACAAATAGTACCCCTGACTGCATGTATGTGCTTGTTTTGAAAACAATTAGTACAATTTATTCAGAAATATTTTCTTCATTGATACAGGATACCATAATCGTTGTATCTTGATGTTTTAGCCAAAAAAATGTATTCATATTGGTTTTGAAATTCCAGTTTTATACAATTTATTCCAAATCATTGGCAATGTCAAAATCCTATAAATCCAGTAAAGTAAAAAACTTTTAACTTGGAATTAAAATCTTAAAATAGGCATCATGTGATATTTGTGACCAGACACCTGTACACCATCTACAAATGTACATGGTTTCCACATTTTAACCTAATTGAGTGGGCTAAAATAATAAAGTACTTCCTTCCAAGTCATGCATGGTAAAAGTTTACTTCTCCTTTGACAAGTTTATTGCATTTCTGAAAAGTATTTTCAGCACAGGATTAAAAAAAAAAAAAAAATTGTGACAAAGATACCAACTTTGTACATTCATGACATTCCAAGTGTAACGGTATATTAACATGTAATCTTTATTAAATTATCTGTATTCACCTAAAATATCCAGTAATATTTACTGCTGAAGCAAAATCAATTCAACTAGCATCAAATTGGCACAATGATAAGAGACGTAATGTCGATTGAATTTTCCAAGGACCCTTTACATGTTATCCGGAAACAAAGTGTGTTACGTTATCACGTCCGTCAAATCTGAAATCGATTTTTTCAAGTCATTGGGCATTTATTTTCACTCAAGATCGTATGTAATATTATGCACATAGGAAAAATAATAGACCCCATTGCGCGATCTCTTTGAAAATTGTATTTTCCTTTTTTAAACAATACATGTATGAAACAAGTCTACAGAATATGCTTGCTGACATCCTGTTGGAAACAAAAACAATGTTTAGACCTAGTATTTTATATATCCGGCCGTAAGCGCGTGATCACATGTTAGTCACATGTTTCACGTATGACCGGAAATGATTAGAACTTAACGAAAAAAACTATTTGAATAAAAAACAAGAATGTGTCCAAAGTACACGAATGCCCCACTCGCACTATCATTTTCCATGTTCAATGGACAGTGAAATTGGATAAAAAATATAATTAGGCATTAAAATTAGAAAGATAATATCATAGGGAACATGTGTACTAAGTTTCAAGTTGATTGGACTTCAACTTCATCAAAAACTACCTTGACCAAAAACTTTAACCTGAAACATGCACTTTAATTTTCTATGTTCAGTGGACCGTGAAATTGGGGTCAAAAGTTTAATTTGGCTTTAAAATCAGAAAGATCATATCATAAGGAACATGTGTACTAAGTTTCAAGTTGATTGGACTTCAACTTCATCAAAAACTACCTTGACCAAAAACTTTAACCTGAAGCAGGACAGACGGACGAACAGACGGACGAAGAACGGACAGACAGACGGACGAACGAACGGACAGACAGACGCACAGACTAGAAAACATAATGCCCCTCTACTATCGTAGGTGGGGCATAAAAAGGAATTAACTGGACTTCTGTTTCCTGTGAAATGTAACGCATAACGATAACGTCATTTTCTAACTTAATTATTACGAAGAACAAAACTAGAATGTAAATCATCTCTGATTTACTTGTTTGAACATCTCGCGAGAGTTTGTATTTGCATATTGTTGTAAATAGTTCTATTACAACAAAGCAGATTACACCATCTAAAATTTGCGTTACGAAATCGGAAACCAAAGTAACGCTAGTGTTTTTACACCTGCTACAGAAATACTTATAGTTCTCTGCATTTTCTTCTGACTATTCTTATTGGTCGATGTTCTTTATTATTTGAAAGCAAAAGTTACCATTTTGCAGGCGACGACTATCTTTAAATGGCCAGAGTTACGCACTTCGGAAGCGAAAAGAACGCTAATAAAGGACACAGAAAAGCGGCCGGATAATCTGAAACATTTGTTTATTTCAAATTCTCTCTGGGGGAGAGTAGAAAGCACCTTTAATTTAATAGAAATAATAGCATTTGATGGTGGAGCAACAACTTCTCTCACCAAAATACAATATTTTATCACTTTTCCTATCGTTATCCGAAACGGTCCCAATACCAAATTATGGTCCATATATAGTATATATTATATACCATCTTAAGCTTTGATGAGTACTCATTAGCAGTCTTCACGCTTAACCACAAGTCCTACGGCATTGGCTGGTAATTGAAATTGCTTTCAGACTTGTAAAATTCTTCTCTACAAGCCAACAGAATCCAACTAAAAAAAAATTAAATTGAGCTTGGGGCTTGTGAACTCTAAAAGTTAATCGTGAAGGCTGCATTAGTGACATGTAATTGCTTCTGACTTTCTCTGCTATGTTTTAAAAAATGTGGATTATAATCCACCAATTGACGGATATTCACAATTGGTTTCCTTAAGTCTGCATCAGTTCTAACTTTAAAATTTGTTAGTCGAAATGGACAGGAAGAGACTACAGAACAAAAATGAGATTTAATAGATGAAAACTCAGAATTTATCAGTAGGAAAAGGAGGGTTGCATTAGTTTTTAGGTTTCTCTAACAAATTGCAGCACGAAGTGTCAGAATCAATTACATGTCATCACTATAATGTGGTCACTATCATGATTCTTCTTCTTCTTTTAGTTTCCGCACTCCATCATAATATTGATGACTATGTGCCGTGCATGCGTGGGTAAAATTTACAATTTTATATTTACATCAACAACAAAAATTTAATAAAGAAATAATAACTTGTATTTGGTTTTCACTGTACATATAAGATAAAACTATTTACAAGGTGTTACATTACATGGTGTAGTATTGGTTGAGAACAGATATAGGAATCTGTTCTCTGAATGTTTCAACTGTGGTGCATTGGACAGCAGTAACTGGTAAAAGGTTCCATTGGACGATTGTCCTAGGATAGAATGAAAATTTATATGAGTCTTTTTTTGCCTGTATGTGCCTGAATGAGTTACTATGAGTGTATTGTCTTGTTCGATTGTCTGATGGTATTAACAAGTTCGTAGGGTATATTGCTACTTGGTGGTGTATAATTTTATAATGTCAAATGGTAGATTATGTATACCTGAATTGAGTTATAATCCACCAATTAATGGTAATCCTGACATGTTTATATTAATGCACAATTTTGATTTTAAATGCATTTATAAAAGTCTAAATGACAGGTTCACGACAAGCTTTTTATAAAAAAAAATACTTGTCACAAAAAAAGTGACAAACATCAGCGCCGCCTAGTGGCTAAAAACTCTTCAACAGTTCAAATGCAACGCACCAAGTTTTACTGTCTTTCAACTTTCAAATTTGGTTTCATAAATACTTTAACCTTGAAAAAATAAAAATACTCATTTAAATGTACAATTGAAAATTTCTTCTCAGTCATCATTTAGAAAGTTTCGTCCAAATGCAAAGAAGAAGAGATATGGAAACCCGGAAATGTGTCCATCGACCTGCTACCAGGTTACTGTGTTCAAAATGTAAATAATATTTCTAAAATGAGATAAATTGAGTAGGGCCTATGTCATTTCTTCACGTGAGTCAGATATAACAGAAATATTTAAAACTTACCCTTTAAAGTCATTGAATTAACGTCTTCTTGGTCAAAAAGAATTGTTTGTAGTTTGTCGATAACAGGAACAGGAAGCTTTGTCAAAACGAGACACTGAATGACGGGATTGGGACAAGTCGTACCAGGAAAACTCGGACCGGTTTTTAAGAAACTCGGATTAGATTGAAAGATCTGACCAGTTTGAAATACTGATTGGGCCCATTTAAGGACGATACAATTTCAAAGACACCTTTGAACAATGTGAAACACTGATTGGGCCTATTTAAGAACGCTTCTCAGTGGTTGATTCTAAGGAAAAAAAGGGGGCGTAGAGGACGTAAGACGCGGCCTCCCGTTTGATCGCCAAATAAATAAGTTAATAATTTTTTCACGGTATATATATAGATTTTTAGTATAAAAACGTCCAAACAGTTTTTTATTTAATTGTCTTAAAAACTGTTCCAAGTTGTCTTAAAATTATTTTGACAAAATTTCGTTGTTTTATTCATAACACGTTCTCATCTAAAATTAGACGACACCCAGGCGCGTAGCTCCATATACGCCAACACGCAGCTGCGTGCACATCGTTTCGTCGTGCAAAAAAAAAAAAAAAAAAAAAATTTGATTAATAAAATATTTGTTTAGGGGGCCAGGTTAAGGACGATTCCGGGTGCGGGAATTTCTCGTTGCATACCTGTTGGTGACCTTATTCTGTTGTCTGCTCTATGGTCTGGTCGTTGTCTCTTTGGCACATTCCCCATTTCCATTCTCAATTTTATGATTTTTTTTTACTTGATGAAACGTAATTAAATAACGGCATTTGGTTTCAAACTGAAAGTTTTCTATAACTCATGAAGTTCGTCCCGGACTTATCATCGTTATCCGTTATTGTTTCTGGAATATACGAACGTTACATTTCCGGCGTAGAACACGGCATGGCGTCGAAACGTAACGAAAAAGGTGGAAAGTCTAAATGGAAAACTATTGATAGTTTTTTTACCAAACCCGTTTCAACAGAAACGAAAGATTCTTCAGATGAACCCGTATCCCAACAATCCTTGCCAGAGTTTGAGAGTGACAATGCAACTGCAAGCTGCAGCTCAGTTTTAGCCGTCACCTCCAAAGGCAAAGCCAACACACCTCCGTACCCAGACATGTCAAGTCTGCACGATTCTAACTTGCAGATGACAGAAGTTAAGATGCAGTTACTAACATCCAACTGGAATGATGTAAATAATTATGACTTCCCGGCGAGGTATGTTGTGTTCTTATATTTCAAAGTCACTTTAAATTAATAATTTGTATGAAACGTTTCCAAAAAATGGAATTATATCATATGCAAAGCCAATGTGTAACACTTCAAAATTAGTATACCGGCAAATTTTAGTGGTTATGTAAATCCATCAACTGTCCGAAAAACAGGCACTTTCAAAAGGTTCACACGTCGTAAATTAAATTGATAATAACAGACCCAGAATGAGATAGTCTATGTAAATTGCCACGTTTCAACCCGCGTTTCAACCCGAATCTATCTTAGTTTTTTGTTCCCCGAGTAAAAAATAAATCAACATGAGATTCACAAACGCGTCTAATTTCCGGCAAACCGTATATTGATACAGGGATTTGAATAATAATTAAAAAAAAGGGGGGGGGGGGGGGGGTATGTTGACTCACTGTGCGCAGATATATATATAAAAAACTGTAATGGCTATTAAATAAATTTACATAATTTACAAACTTAATAATCGTCATTCTTTACAGGGAAATAGGTAAACACAGTCGTCGCCTTTCGGGTAAATGGTTGTTGGAAAATAGCTGGATGCGCTATTCAGTCTCCGAGGATGCGTTATACTGTGGCCCTTGTGTGATTTTTGGTCGAAAAGAAGCAAAAGAGAAACTTTTTATTAATAAAGTTACAGATTGGTCCAATTTGTCTTGCTTCATAAAGCGCCATACTAGGGAAGGTTCTCCACACTTTCAATACCAGGCAATGGCAGATAACTTTGTACAAATACACTCAAAAGATTCTGCTGATGAAGCAATCATATACAAACTTTCTGAATTCAAAAAGACACAAGTTCTTAAAAATCGTCATGTTCTGGTGAAAATTATTGAGACAATTTTGTTATGCGGGAAACAAAATATTGCAATACGTGGACACACACCAGAGCTTAGTAACTTTATGGCAATATTAAACTCAAAGGCACAGGGCGATGACATTTTAAGGGACCACTTAGCAAACAGTAGTAGCAGGGCAAAATATACGTCCCCTGATATTCAAAACGAAATAATAAACATAATCGGAAATCAGATTCGCACATCGATAGTTGAAAACTGCAACAAAAGTAAATTTTTCACATTAATCGCAGACGAAACAACTGACACATCAACCCGTGAACAGGTATCTGTATGTCTACGCTACTTGGAGAGAGACACTATTACAAACAAAGTATCTATTAAGGAAGACTTTCTGGATTTCGTGATGGCCACCAGCACTACAGGTGAGCATTTGGCGGAACTTTTGATTGAAACTCTGATCAGTGCGGACATCATTACCATGAATATGAGGGCACAAGGCTATGATGGGGCCGCCAATATGTCTGGTAAATATAAAGGGGTTCAAGCAAGAATATTTGAAATGGTTCCGGGTGCTATGTATGTTCATTGTAAATCTCACTGCTTGAATTTAGCCATAGTCCATAGTTGTAAAGATTCATCGGTTAGAAATGTAATGTCGACCGTACAGGAAGTTGCCTTTTCGTTCGATTATTCATCTAAAAAACTTCAAGCATTTTACCAAGAGTTGGACTCCGATGCAACTACAAAAGAAAATATGGACAAGAGGACCAAATTGCGAACCCTTTGTGAAACACGATGGACGAGTCGAGCCGACGCGCTTTATACTTTTAAAACATCGTTTCCGGTGGTGGTTCATGCATTGGAAAGATTACGAGAAAACGGAGATGACAAATCCGGACAGTATCTTGCCTCTATAACCAGATTTGAATTTGTAATTGCTCTTGTAGTTTCGGAGCACATTTTGCAGAGTACGGTATATCTATCAAAATATCTGCAAGGTGTAGAATGTGATCTGTTAGAGGCTACGAAAGAATGTAGAACAGTTATAGAGATGCTACGGGCCGAACGCAGCGATGAAGCTGTTTGGAATGAAATTTATCAAACAGCTTTAGATTTATCGGAACCATTTGATATTGTGGAGAATATGCCGAGGCGATGCGGTCGACAGACAACTAGGGCCAATCATCCGGCAAACACACCAAAACAATATTGGAAAGTGTCATTGTATTTTCCATTCATAGACCACATGATAATGGAACTCGAGTCGCGTCTAATATCGTCCGAAAATCGATTTTTCGCACAGTATCTGCTTCCTCGAGTTGTAGAAAACGTAACAAACGATCAAATCACAACACTGTTTGAAACATACGAGGAAGACCTGACATGTAATCTAGACGAATTTAAACGGGAGGTCGCTCGATGGCGAACACGATGGTGTATCACACCTCGCGATCAGATGCCAACCTCACTGTGTGAGACACTCGATGCGGTAAGCCCAGTGCTGTATCCTTCTATAGATACTATTTTAAGTATCATGTTGACAATGCCGGTAACAAGTGCTACCGCGGAGAGGTCGTTTAGTGTACTTCGTCGGTTGAAAACGTATGTACGATCAACCATGAATAACGACAGATTATCATCGCTGGCATTAATGCATATCCATCGGGATTTCAATGTTGATATTGACAAGGTAATGGAAAAGTTCGTTTCTTCAAAGACCCGAAGAGCAGATTTTGGACAATTCTGAATAAATTCTATCTAACAAAAATGTGTTTTTATTTATGTAACCATAATTTGCCTTTATATTTTTGAATTGTCTACGTCAAGTCTTTTGTTTATGTATCACCTCTTTTCACCCTCCTATGACCGAAAACCAAAAAAAAATGATATTTTCAGCATAAAATAGTCCCAAAAATTTTTCGCCTCGCTCCGCTCGGCGGTACAAGCGTGCACTTCATTTTAACCTAGCTACGCCCCTGACACCAATGAACAACACCTGACCTTTTGCTGTTCCTGCTAATAAAGTAAAAATGGCTTCGCTAAAAAAGGATGACACCTAGAAAAAGCATCAATTATTGAGTGTATATGCCATTATACACAATTTTTACCATAGTATAATGCTATAAATTCACAAATTTTCATGTCTTTAAGCTAGTCCAGTTAGAAACCGACTTATGATATGCATTGAATATAAAAAAGAAGATGTGGTTCGATTTCCAATGAGACAACTCTCCACAAGAGACCAAAATGACACAGTAATTAACAACTATAGGTAACCGTACAGCCTTCAACAATGAACAAAGCCCATACCGCATACGGTCAGCTATAAAAGGACCCGAAATGACAATGAAAAAAAAATCAAACGAGAAAACTAACTGCATTATATAAAATAATGAACGAAAAACAAATATGTAACACATAAACAAACGACAACCACTGAATTCCGGGCCACTGACTTGGGACAGGCACATGCATGCATATATATATGATAATGTGGCGGGGTGAAGACAGATCATTGCAAATTGTTTAAATTACCGATAATTAAGATGCATGTACAGTACTGTACGCATGTTTGGCATGCATCTTTGTAAAGCAAATTGACCCCCTAAAAGAATTTAAAGAAAACAAGAACTTTGGCATATACCATGTTGACAGGCAGCGATGCAAACACAATGACTTAAACACTTTGCTGTATCACTATCTATTTAGTATGCATATTGCCATTGAATTATATCAGACATATCAGACAGTTTCATTTTCTCTCCATCAATTTCTAACCAAGAGTTCAAAATGGTGAAGGAAAATCATCCAATTGTAAATTTTACGAACAGCAATGCCATCACGAGTCGGTTGACCGTTATGCAGTGGGCGAACTCACGGGTGTCATTCGGTTTAACGAGAGAAATGATTGTGAAAGAATATCTAACGGCGGTCAAGTATTGAGAGACGATCGTGAAAGCTCTGGTATCGGATCGTGAAAGACATTTCATGTAAATTCTAGGTCAGAATCTTTGAAAAAATCGCTCAGGTTTCAAAACGCGGAAAAAATCCGAACAAAAAATTATGTCTGTCAAAATGGTTTAACTTCCTCATCATAACTGTGAAATAAGATAAAGAAAATATGCAGTACTTTATGAAAAAACACAAAAGGCGCAATGCATGTCTATGAAATTAATTACAAATAACACGCTTTATGTACCTATAATGGTCATATTTCAGTTTATTATGATAATATTATATTTGAAATTTAATCTTTGGTGTATCTGATTGTACACTAAAATTAAAGTATGTACTTCCCTTAAAAGCATTAATTTGTATATGAAAACCTTGAATTTGTTGAATTTCCATCAAACTTGATCGTGAAAGATCAGGCAACGCATTATGTTGATCGTGAAAGATAATGCGTGACCAGACTTAATACTAGTAATCAGAAAGTTGTATTTCTTTTACCATTTGATAAACCTGCAACTGGTTGAAGCCTGTAACTATTTTGAAAAGGATGAACATTAAAACTTTTATTTTTTTCTATTCAACACTTTACCCCGAAAGTTAAAAAAAACAACACCTAGAAACGTGTCTAAAGAAGTGTGAAAGATTCAGCTCTGAGAATCGGTCAAGTGCAATTCAGGCAGACCGACACTATTTAGCCAATAATATGAATATGCAACGTTTAAACCAAAATGATATCCATCAAACAAAAAATTACAGCAAAACAGCATCTTTCATGAGTAATTTGAGATTGAACGATAATCAACATTTTGTGCAACAGTACTTTCTTAAGTTCTTTGTATACAACGCAAATGTGGATTAATTTAACTATATACTACAGACTATATAATATCATAGCGCAAATGCTTTAATGTCTCGTCTGCTTTACTCATGATAGTATATTTGTTGAACGTCTGTAATATCAAGGGTTTTACTAGAAGTGTCAAATGCTCTTAAGATTGTCAATGGTTCATAAAAAGAGTTCAAGGTCAGAATACCATGCCATACAGATCTCTACAAATATCCTGTACACCAAATAAATGTGTTCCGATTCTTACAGTG
Organism: Mytilus trossulus; assembly: GCF_036588685.1. Lineage (NCBI taxonomy): Eukaryota > Metazoa > Mollusca > Bivalvia > Mytilida > Mytilidae > Mytilus > Mytilus trossulus. The sequence continues at coordinate 82,150,363 of NC_086377.1, read as the reverse complement.
CCTTAGAAACTGACAAATGTAAAAGTTATGCTTGGTCAATTAATTCGGAACATAAGGTCAAAAGCATATGAAACCTGACCGACAGCCAGACATAGACATCTTACTATCATGCTATATATCAAATACAATTGAAGTCATCATGGTCATATATGAAACATGCAGACAGACATGTACACCATACACGAAATACCATGGCGCTATAGCATACAGGTATATATCCAAAAGGCTAAACAACATAAAACGAACATGATGCATGATAATGGGTTAGATATTATTTGAAACCTTGCAGAAGTCGAAAATGTACACCTTACAATCATAACAACAGACAGTTATCCTAAAGCTTAACGAATCCGCGATACGGACTAGACCATGCACAAAATGAATCTTCATCCATGAAATGAGGCAAATTCGGGGTCAGGTGAATCCTGTCTGACGGACATGTAGTTTATAAAAAGTAAAAACACAAAAATACCGAACTCCGAGGAAAATTCAAAAAGGAAAATAAAAAATCAAAAGGCAATATTCAATATACAAAATGTGGGTATCCTATAACTCGTGATAAGTGAGTACTTCACATGACAATAAAAAGCTTAATCCTACAATCATCCAACTATTTTACATTTCATTTTCTAAAAATATTAATACTTTGAAATGCTTAAACCTATTGAGGAGGTTGACCTTTCTAGCTTTTCTCAATACCAATAACAAACATTAATTATGATAGAATTGAAGAATAATTTGAACATCAGATCTTTCACGATCCTTTTCACGATCTTCAAAAATGCGGTACGTGATCTTTCACGATCCGAAAAATCAATGTTTGTGTTCTTTATTTACCAAGTTTCAGATTATGTTTATACAAAATAACTATGAGAACCATTTGATTAATTCAAATAGAATGCCCTTATTTGGATAAAAGTAGTTTTTCTAGTCGAATTTGTGAAAAAATCATGTTTGTTTACATTTTTTATGCCATTGAAATGTCAAGAAGCAATCTGCCTTTTATTGTTTTGTAATAACTATGTACTTTCAAAAACTGGAAATTCTCACATAGTGATCATAATGTTGAACCATTTTGACATGTTTGACAGACAGGTTTACTTTGTCGTTAATTTGTCTGTGTAATTAATTAAATTAGAATATTTATTGACCTTTCATATGTCTTCTCGATTAAATGTCTTTCACGATCCGTTACTAGAACTTTCACGATCGTCTCTCAATACTTGACCGCCGTTAGATATTCTTTTACGATCATTTCTCTCGTTAAACCGAATGACACCCGTGGAACTGGTGACAAAATATTACCTCCCCTGTAAACAGTGCGCTCTTAATTCTGACTAGAGGTAATCGGTAAAGAAAAACGTATGATGCTGTAATTGTTTAGCTTGTTTAAAATGAGCTAGCACAAACGAACTAAGACGTGTCAACATAATGTGAATAGCGAATCAGGTAAAATATTTCTTGTTAAGTTTATCACCACATCGTATCATCATGTGATAGGTAAATGCGTGAATTTTCGATTTTCAGTGTCGTCAGGGTTCAAACTTGTAACAAGGACGTATGTTAGTTATACCACAGGAGTTTGAAATCCTATCAATAACGGGGTAAAAATATACCAAAGTCGACTATCACAGTAGAGCTTCTCTTGAAGAGAGTCTCTCATGTTGCATACACTGCTATGGCGCGGTATCAGGGTCATGAATATCGATTTTAGTATATCCTAAAATAATTTCAGTATATACTAAATTACATTTAAGCATACCCTAAATTGATTTTAGGATATCCTTAAATGATTCTAGCATATACTAAATTCATTTAAGGGTATCCTAAAGTCAATTCAGTATATACTAAAATGATTTTAGTATATACTAAAATCATTTTAGGATACCCTTAAATCAATTTAGCATATACTGAAATATTCAGCTTATACAGAAGTATAGGCGCGGAATCAAGGTCATAAATAACGATTTTAGTATACACTTAATTAATTTTAGTATATCCTTAATTCAATTTGCTACAAATAAACAAACATTAAAAGCACATGTATGTTGTTTTTGTTTTGTTTAGAAGGCCGTTACACTACTCATACTTACTCCATCAGGTAATCAACACTTCAAAAAATAAAATTAACATAGAGACCTAATGGGAAACTTTTTTAATTATTGACCAAAAATTATGAAATTAATAGCCAGAGTTCGTATATACCATATAATAATATACATTAAGGAAAAAATTATTAATTCATAAAAATGAATTTTTGAGAATTTTTTTCGGCAAATACATAGAAGTCAAATGGACAATACGTGTCGCTTAAAACACGGTTATGATATTAATCATCCGTGCTATTTGCTCTATGGGATGTTTGCATAATTTCAACGAAGGCATGGTATCAAAAGACGTATTCAGGATTTGCTATAACACGGCCGACACTCGGCTAACCAAGAGATTGGTCGGTTTATCTATATTGCGTATGCAGCTATATCGGCGGTTGGTCTGTTAATCGGGTTTGCTAAAATCTAGTAATCAGGTGTTATTGAGACAATAATTGCAAGTTCAGTATATTGCATTGTATAACTTTTTAAATATATTTTTATCATAAGAATTATTCATGTCTGACAAAACAATACAATATACTGTACCAGTGGTGTAATTGATATAAAGAATAGCGAAAGAAAAATGAGTAAAATAAATAAAATGTAGAGAAAAGTGACATAACAATTTAAAGAATACAGAAATAAACAAAAAAAAACAATCCGGACCCTCATGGTATACACGAGAATCTGGACGGAGACGCAGAATATAGAATTATAGATAAGGACAGTAGAGAGTGATCTGCATTGCTAAAAAAAGTAAGAAAAAATAATATTTTTTAAGAATACAGAGATGAAACACCCAAACGTGTTGAAACAGTAACGGATTGCGATGTACTCAAATTGATGACAAATGCTAGAAGTGTACAAGCGGACAACTGCAGTTCTCCTTTGCACTTATGTACGTAGAAAGGAACTAAACGATAAATGAATTAAAACTTAAGATAACTAAATGTAGCTGCATTCGCTCCTTTCCATTTACTTCTTTAGAATGATTTGTAAACAACATATGATTAGTAATAGAAAAAAAAACAATTGGATGATGCTGACGAATTAGGGTTTAACGTCCAGTGACAAATATCATGTGCATATGAGAACGACAACACGTTATATGTACCCTGTGTTGTATTAGAAAGACACTTTCAGTCGGATTTTAGAACGTGCTACTTTGAACAGACACAAAAATTAAGGCTGATTGAAAAAACGTTAATAATAAATTCATGCATATTTCAGTGCCCAATCCATATCACGCTATATTGAAGTAACACAACCTTCAATAAAATGCGAAGAAAGTCAAAATAAAAATGCTCTTACTAGAAGGATACTGTTGCACCGTATCGTCATTTTTTTTTACTCAGTCAAGTACATCTCATTCTTAACTTTTTCAATGGGAAAATATAAAGGTAGCAAAAAGTAAAATCACAAACATACTGAACTCAGAGGAAAATCAATTCGGAAAGTCCATAATCACATGGCAAAATCAAATAACAAAACACATCAAAAACGAATGGACAAGAACTGTCATATTCCTGACTTGGTACAGGCATTTTCAAATTGGAAAATGGTGGATTAAACCTGGTTGTATAGCGCTAACCCTCTCACTTTGATGACAGTCTCATCAAATTCCGTTTGTCGTGGCTAAATAACTCTTAACTGACACAAATTTAATTGTCCAACCCAGTAACAGACTTTATTCCCCTAATTGTCACTAAAACGTAGTATTATTCACGTTATATTACAATTATGAAATATTTACCAATGTCAATTTATTTTTTAGAACCAAAGTACTATTTTGTGTCCTTCAAATGATATATAAAATTGTTTGTTTCGCCTTTTATTAAAAAAAATGCTATGCGTATAAGCATAAATACTACATACTTGCGCGACGCCTTTTAGTTTTACTGAAAACTGCACAGACTATGAAATGTTTTTACTGGTGGAAAATGTTCTATGATAGATATCATTTTGTAAGACACAGGAATAGTGGCTGATTAAAATTAACAAACAGTATTTATAATTTGTGCATCCAATTAAAAGTCAAGGTATTAAATATAACCATTTTTCTGTTTGTTTGCGATAAATAAATATTTTTATATATCTTTCTGGGTTTTTTTTATAAATGAGGAAATCAATTTTGTTTTGAAGCAATGTAAAAAAAAGTCTTTTAGATCTTTTCGACATTTCAATGAAATCATAGATTAAAGATAATTAACACATGACATGGATACAATCTCTGGGGCGTATGACATTTGCGCCGATTTTGAAAATTTTCATTCTTTCATTTGCGCCGATTTCATTTTTTCATTTGCGCCGATTTTCTATTTACTCCTAATTAGATTTACAGGTAAATTAATACTTGTACACGAACTATACCATTGGTAAAATTTGGTTCTAAATGTTTTTCATTTTATTTTATGTTTAAGATAATTTTGATTCATATTTTTCTGCAACTTCATTGTAACATGATAGACATATTGCACACTGAAACGGGGGCCATACCTATCGGAAGATAAGTGTCCTGAAATATAACAACATATCTTACTAATGTACTATAAAACTGTGTAAAGCCAGAGTCACCACGGATTTTATTGTCAAAACACAGATCGAGCATAACTATGTGGCAGATGTCCGAAAGACAGAGGCTAAAGAACTACGGTTACGGTCAGGGGAAATGTCTGGAGATGTATCTTGAAGGCCTTCTTCCATCTCCCCACTGTCAGCAGGGAAAACAGTTATATACATGTTATGATTGACAATTCATAAATTTGTACAAGTGGCTAATGGAAGAGGTCTATAATGTTTAATGAAAAATAACATGACTTGGATGGAGAGTTCTCTCATTGGCATCTTATATCTATTCACCTGTAATTTACCTGTAAAAAAATCGGCGCAAATGAAAAAAAATATCGGCGCAAATGAAAGAAAAAATCGGCGCAAATGAAGTGCAGATCGGCGCAAATGCAAAACGCCGAATCTCTGTGTTCTTACTGTGCAATAATCTGGATAATGCACAGCAAAGGTGTGCATTAACTACCTCAGATATACTGCACAGTTCAAAAGTACTCTGACCTTTAGGAGGCGGACCCTGGATTTTGAAAGCCGGTGTGTAATTCAATAAAGTGTAGCGAGACTAAAAACAATTTTTGACGATTTTATGCTAAAAAATGATACGTTTTCCAATCAAAGGGTGGGACATACACTATTTTGTGTTCAATGTAAATCTTAACTGAGGGTTTCACATCCAAACCGAATAAGAATTATTTTTGGTAATTTCTGCCAAAAAAGAAATATATTTTGGAATATCCAAATAAATAAAATCTTAGTGTAAACATATTTTATTAATTATATTCAGGTACATACATAGGCATTAACATAATAATACAAGTGAAATAATTAATAGGAAAACAAGAAACAAGCTGTTAGCTTATATTAATCTGTTTCCTGATAAGAACATTTCATATTGTAATACTCAAGGAGTAAAATGTTAAAAAAAAATAACAATGTTACACTAGATGGAAAGAAGAAAAAAAAACATATAATAAAGTTGTGACACACAAGAAAGAAGAAAAAATATACATCGGAAATTCAATAATAAAGTGTATGTTTCTGAACGGACACACTTATTTAAGATATAAGTATAACTTGTTGAACAAGATGTGTGCTATCATATGACAAATCTTTTGCTACTGAGTATAAATTTTTGAACTGCCAAGAATATTTCAATGTTTTGTTCGTAGCTGAAGTCCGTTGAACCGTGTAGCAAGATTTCTTCCGACAAAAAAAGTATTATATTGATATTGTACTTTGCGAATACACTGAAAATCTAAATTAGTCAATTTGACCAATTTAATTAGTCATTTTGACTGTCCTCTAGGTGACAATGCACTTTAATCATTTTGACTATGCTCTTAGTCATTTGACTAGATGGTTAGTCAAATTTGACTGGGTAGGGTGGTCATTATGACTATGTTAGGAAGTCAAAATGACCATATGTTATACTCGTTATGACGAATTGGATTGTTCAATTGACTATGCACATTTGTCAGTTTGACAATTGAATGCAGTCCATATGACTAATTGAAATAGTCGGAAGTGACCATGTTGGTTAGTCAACATGATTACTGTGAATATTCACGACTGTTAGATTGTTATTTTAATTTGTGTTGTGTTTTTGTTCTACCATTTAATTTGTGTGCGTTTCATTCCGTTTCGTTCTTGTAGGGTTCAATCATTTCTTCTGTTATTCTACTTTTTGTTGTTTCTCTTCCATGGGATTAACAAATACAACTGAAATATAATATCATTAAAAATACCAATTTGGCAAAGCAGCAATACTCACAATGACAAATTCAATAGTATAGGACCAGAAAGTGCTCAATGTTCAAAACCTTCCTATATCTTAAGTGTCCATGTGTAACCATTACTTAGTGATACATATTAAAGTCTAAAAATCAAATAAAGAAAATAAATTTATTGTATTAAAACTCATTGTTCATTTGAAGTGTTTATTTCAGATATTTTATCGGTATCAACTCTGCATGTGTCATTGTGGTGTTCTCTATGGTCAAAAATCTCTTAGCTGTGTTCATACAAATAGTAATGTCTTCATTTGCTGAAAAATATAATTATATAATTTTAGAAGCTAAAATATAACAATAACCAAGTATATCAGTCATGCTAAAAGTTTAAAGAAAAAAAACAAATTTTAAAATCTTTGATCTAGTGATTTAATCACTCATCTTATACCATTAATTTGTAATGTAAGCCCCGGGATCTTGACAGCCACCCATCTTATACCACAACATTTTAATGTAAGCACCAGGATCCTGACAGCCACCCATCTTATACCACAACCTTGTAATGTAAGCACCGGGATCTTGCCAGCCACCCAACTTATACCACAACATTGTAATGTAAGCACCGGGATCTTGCCAGCCACCCATCTTATACCACAACATTGTGATATAAGCACCAGGATCTTGACAGCCACCCATCTTACAACACAACATTGAAATATAAGCACCAGGATCTTGACAACCACCCATCTTACAACACAACATTGTAATATAAGCACCAGGATCTTGACAGCCACCCATCTTACAACACAGCATTGTAATATAAGCACCAGGATCTTGACAGCCACCAAGAGTTTTTAATTTATTGTTGCTAATATCGATTGCAGTGTTTATTTTTAACAGTTTTCGCTCAGGTATATAAAAGATATATCGTTAAATACTCTTTTCAATCGACAATACGTTGTATGACTTGTATGTGTATCAAAATTGATATCCCGTATACATATCCCCCCTTTTTTCAACATGTGCCGATATTACTTTCATTTATACTCTTTTTTCTTAAATTCAATTTTTGTAAGTTAGAATTAAAACAAATATACATCATACTTACTTAAAACAATTGGTATATTTGACAAAATAACAGTTTCCTTGCCTTCTGGTTTGTTTACATCTACACAATCTATGGAACAAAGGGAACGCGATAGAGTGCGCGTGAAAACCGATACTCTACACCACGTGGTGCTGGTGACCACTAACATAGTCAATTGACCATGCAGGTAGTCATAATGACTTGATGGGTAGTCATATATGCTTTTGACTACCTTTCGGCTGATATTTGACTAACTGAATAGTCATCGTGACTAATTTATATTTTCAGTGTAGTGAAATGCAGATTATATCAAGGAACGATAATCTCTTTCCCTTCTTGACAGTATGCGCAGCACATAAAAACCGGCCAATACTCTCTCGGTAGCATGATACGTCAACCTCCATTAGGTGACTCCCGAGGTATGCACAAAATTGGCGCGAGAGAGCATGACCTGTAATTATGAGCGGATCATCCTGTTCGTCAGGCGAAATTCTTCAGTAGCGCATGGTCCGATTCGAAGTGTGTCACAAAATTTAAAAAAGAATGTAAAAAAATGAGAAAAATCAAGGAACAGAAAATATATGTGAACATAACAAGAACAATATATCTTATTTGTATTAGTTTTGTGCTCAATGGATTTTATTACGACTATTTAGATATGTTTGCCTTTTTAGTGACTATTTTAGGATAGAATTTAATGAGGATTATATTTATGGGGAAACAAAGGGGGGGGGGGGGAGGGGTAAGCTGCAGATCAATCAGACTTTGTTTATATGCGACATGTTTTCAAAAATAAATATCGTAGAAAAAAATAAGGGAGCTACCATTTCATTTTTATGTGGGGGCTATGATGAGATTTGAAAAAAGGTAGGACAGGAGTTTAAGAAAAAAAAAAGGATGAGACACTTTGAAAAAAAAGGGCAGGATGACAATTTATGTAAAAAAAAGTCAGGATAAACTAAGTGAAAGATAAAAAGGCAGGACAGAAATTACAACAAAAAAATAAGGTAGGACAAAATTTTTCATCCTAGCCCCCACAATTTAGGAAGAAGCCTAAATTAAAAAAAAAATTCAATACTTACCAACCTTCAACTACATAAAAGCGTATTTCCCCTTTTCTTTACCCTATAAGAAACTTTCATAAGAGCCGTTGATTGCGGAATATCGTCCACATATTTTCAAAATGTTCACGTAAATTGATGACGTCATGTGTTAAAACAGTTATTGGCCAATCAAATCGGTATATATAATTTAATCTGCACGCTCAGGATGACTCTTTAACCCGAACTCCTACGTCGTTGGGGTTAATAAGGGTCACCTGGGCTGTGCAGATTAAATGATATATACCGACTTGCTTGGTCAATAACTATAAGATAAACGAAAATAAGGAATATACCTGTACACCTTATCAAGTAACACATGAACTGTTAAAGATACCATTAATCATGTAATTTAGAATATAAACAATAAAAGCTAGACAAAGAACAATAAAAACACTCGTACGACTTTGCCCCCAGCAGAGCTATAGAAAAACAGTACGTTAACGGGTGTTACACGGATACTTTTTAGATGATACACGGACACATTGTTAGTTGTTACACGGACACTTTTTATAAATAAAATCACTCGTGCATGATCAGTGAGTACATGGGCACTTTAAATTTCACTTAGATTTGAACTTTTTGTTTCACCGACATATTTTTTGTCCTCGTTATTATTAAATATTTACGTTGGCATCAATAACTATATTTTTTTCAAATAATTCCAGTATATTACTATTCATATCAGTACACTAAGGGATTGACAATTTAACTTCAAAAGGGGGGTAATGGTTTTTTCCCAAAAAAATATTCTGATCCCCAATTTTATGAGAAAAAATATATTGTGGTCAAGCAGATACCCCCTTTTGAAGCTAAATGGTCGGTCCGTAAATGTTTTTTTCTTCGTTATATGGACATGAATAGTATTCTGGACAATGCTGAAAGTATAGAAATGCTGGTAGTAACGTTTATATTTCAATAAAAAAGAAAGGAAATATATATATAAAAAAAAAAAAAAAAATAATCCAACTCACCAATGCACCAATGCACGATTGAAGTGTCCGTGTAATACATGTTCAAATAGGCACCAAATCTTGAAGAAACTCATTCAACTTATGTCACCAATTTTGGACGGTAAGCTGCGAGTGGATCATATTGTGACACGTGTTTAATGCTGATCAACACTATTAGAGACATATAAAAACCTATAAGCATGAACAATTTAAAAATAATCCAAAATATATGCCTATATATATCTAATAACAAGACAAAATCCATTTTTTCATAACATTTCAATGAAATAGGAAATTCATTCTTTTTAAGATTTATATTGTTATTGAATTCATAAATATTGAATTCATATATATTGAACTCATATATTTGAGAGCATACGTTCGATTTTTTTTGATTTTTTAAGGGGGAAAAGGGGAATGGAATAGCACATGCTGCATTTTTTCAACAAAAAAAGGATCAAGCCTGTTTATTTTAAATTTATTTACCCCCCCCCCCCTACTTTCCGTTTTTACTCAAATATAAATCAAATGCTTGCTTGCTTACCACTGAAATCTTTTGCATACATTACTTTCTAGCGAGGTTGCATTTTAAAAAGTCTCAATTGTGTACGACTTTCATCTTTTACTTGACATGGTTCTTTTTTATAGAATTATTAGATTCTTGAATTTCTTGAGAAAAATCTCTCGGCTGAAGGGAAGTTAAAAAAAAAAAGTTTGTTTAAACTGTAACTCACATTAACTGACATATGGCCATTTAAGTTTCTACTAGAACACACCCGCGAAATCGCGGGCATATACAGCTTGTAAACTGTTGTAGGATGAATTTTTGTAAAAGATATTATGACTGGAGAATTTCATATAAGGTTTCAAAAGCCCTCTCCCTTTTTTCCAAAGTCCGTTTTGTGTTTCCTTTCTGTTAAATTCAATTATTTTTCGTGTTTCTAGCCTTATGCCACAATTATTCTTCCCCTTTGCTACAATATAAACAAGAAGATGTGGTATGATTGCCAATGAGACAACTATCCACAAAAGACCAAATTGATACAATGCATTTTTTGGTAAAAGTCAAATTAAATTAAAACTTTGCACCGCTTCAAACATGAAATAAATGAAACTGCTTATAGACCATTATTATTGTAATAAAATGTCCCTCTAGGACAATCTATCAGTGCTTTTCCTTTTGAGAGCCCTATTAACATGCCAATGGTAGAATTTGAATCCGTATAAATGACTAAGGGTCATTTGTGGGGGTGATCTGAGGGGCCCTGATCCCGAAATCCCGTGCTTAAAAACATGAAATCCCGAGGTACGTATTTTAACGAAATTCACGTCCCGACATCCCGAAATAAAAAAATAAATATTCCCGCATCCCGTAAAGATCAATCCCGAAATCCCGAGCTTAAAAACACCCGATCCCGACGTCCCGATTAAGTCCCCGCCTTCCTCTTATCGCTACCCTACTTTCATTTTGGCCAAATCACTACGTTCACTTTCAACAGTAATTATGTTTTCTAGTCTGTTTGTCCGTTCGTTCATTCGTCCGTCCTTCTGTCCGGCTTCAGGTCAAAGTTTTCACTTTCAACAATAAATTTTAATACCCCATTTATGGGAATTATGTTTTCTAGTCTGTTCGTCCGTTCATCCGTCCGTCTGTCCCGCTTCAGGTTAAAGTTTTTGTCGATGTAGTTTTTGATGAAGTTGAAGTCCAACCAACTCGAAACTTAATAAATATATTCCCTATGATATGATCTTTCTAATTTTAATGCCAAATTAGAGATTTTACCCCATTTCACGGTCCACTAAATATAGTTAATGATAGTGCCGATGTGGCATCCGTATACTATGGACACATTCTTGTTTCCACATGTTTTACTTATTTCAATATATATGCAACCGGTATGACCCCTTAGATAGTTAATATTTCAGAAAAAAGTAGACAGAATACCAAGGATTTGTATAGTTAGAAGGATTGGAATCTCGCGGTTTATCGTAATCTCTTCCGCGGCGAGACTTCGCACTACTCGCCACTACTTCTACATTTTGTACTCGTCACTTGCGATATCGGAACGTAATTTTGGTACACATGTAATATTGATATATGTAAATTCAAAACTGACCGATCAGTTTTCAGTAAATTTAAACTAAGTGCACATCACCTAGCAATTGAAAGAGGGCGTTATACCAACATTGAAAGAAGTAAACGCATTTGCTTATCCTGTAACAAACAAGAAATTGAGGATGAATACCATTTCTTCTCAATCTGTCCATGCTATACATCATTAAGGGATACCTATATACAAAATATTAATAAAAATCTTAATTTCAATTTTATTAAATTGCAGTCCACTATAACACTTAAGCATTTGACTGTACTTTTAAATAGCTGTCTACCAGTCATTATAAAAATCACCATCAAGTATATTAATGATTGTCTTTTATTAAGAACATCTGTATAACTTCTATTTCTTTTAATATGCATTGCCAACCTAATTTTTGTTTGTGTTCTTTTTTCAATTGTTCACGAACATTAATAATGTGTTAACTGTTGATATTTATAGCCTTTTTTCTTCTTTGCTGTGAATACCACTGTCACTCTAATATAATTGTAATCAATTTAATTATTGTAAGTTTATTGTCTTAATTTTGTATGCCATAACCATTTAATGTAAATGTGTTTGTGCGAATAAAATATTGTCTATTGTCTATTGTATCGAGTTGTTTTCTTATTTTTGTCACGTATGGACAATATTGTTATGGTAACGGACTTTATTCATTCTTAAATGTAATTATTATTGATTACCACTTTATTTTAAATTGACAAACTAGCGTAATTAAAGTGTTTTATTTGATGGACATTGTAACGCAATGTGTATTACGACAGTTGACAATGTGTAACTTCTGTAAATTTTTATTTTCAGTCAATTGCCAAAGAAATGAAAACAAAATCTCATTCTTGTAAATGATGTCATTATAGTTTCAACTTCGGAAACTATCAATCTGTGGTGAACATTTGCAAAACCACATTTGTGGCAAAAAAGAATTGACCACACATTTCAGGACGATTCACTGTATAAATTGCGTTTTATATACATGTCAGTGGCTGATCATTTTCATAAGGTTGGGAAAAGTAATGTTAAAGAGGGGGCCTAGTGCTAAACCCTATCAAACTGCCTCGATCTGCATGTTACTCTTTATGTAGCTAGCCGGTTTCAATCATCATAACCATGATAAAGGCATTAAAGACATGTTAGCCAGTGTGTACTGCAAGCAATGTTTTTAATTGTACTATTAAATAAATAACATTACATCTTTAAATGAACTTTTCTTTCTTGTCAGAGTACTTAACTCAATTTGTGCATGAATTAAATAGGGCAACCTTATAGTGTCAGCTCTCTGTCATAACGGCCACTCAAGTAATCAATCATGAAATTATTCCTGGTTATGTATTATACATGTAGTAAAATACAGAAGTTAAATTGAAAAAAGCGACTTATCATATATCAAAGAAAACTTCTTTCATCTTTATCTGACTGTACATAGGAGGTAAGTAACAGCAGATTACATCAAGAATTAAAATAAAAGTCTTACTTTTCTGTTAGTAACTTTAATGCTTGTTAGGTCTTAACTGTGGCGACTAGATATTTATCATTAAATGTCTTTGTAAACATGACAAAAATGTTTAATGTCTAACAGTAGATACTTTTTGTACAATTTTGGCTTGTATTGACTTTATAGCGCACAATTACAAATATACATGTAAAACAATAACTTTGGTCTATCAAGATAAGAAATAAAGTTCGATTGAATAATTGCTTACCGAGACATCAACATCATTTGAACCTTGGTGAACTGAGATGTCTCATTCGATTGACAATCATACCACACCTCTAAACTGTTATGTCTTTTTTTTAAATTTTGTATACAAACTATTGTTTTTTACATGTTTTATGTATGGACTGTTGGTTTCATTCATCTATTATTCATGATCATACATGAAGACAACTAGTTTTTAAAATTTTCATTTGATATTAGATGGATAGTTGTCTCATTTCAATCATATCCTATGTGTCCTTGCTTTTCTTACTACACATCCTCATATACATTAATTACACAGATTTATATGAAAAACTGGATAAATAAAGTCTGTGACAAGACAGAGAATAGTCAATATACCCTCAACACCAAGCAGATTAGGCAAATATTAAATGATACTGGCATGTAAAAGAATTTAAAATATTCTATGATTTATTTTTACGTTAAAATATAGATATAATCTAGTTCAGCTGGTATCACATGCACATGATTATCAAGTCACTATCAAATTCCCCTACACACAAAGTGTAGCTCGCCATGTTTTGCTAAATGAGATTGAATGTTAATGATCCAATGAAATACTGTTGGTATATCTTTCCATAGGTGATATTAAGTGGTACCAATACTCAAGTATTTCTATTTGAAGGCATGCCATATGTCATTCCACATGATTAGTGCATGAATGGTCAACTGCTTAAGACTTTTTTGGGGACTTTTCGTGTGCCTGTCCATTTCTTCTTAACATTCACCAGTTTGGGCATTTTGGAAAATACTGGAAAAAAATGTGTAATATAGTTACATATGGCACTAACAATACAATAGCATATGGCTTAAATAATTCCAATATCAAATTTGTCTTAACAATAGTAATATTACCTCAAGATCTCTGCTCGAACAATTATATTTGCAAGATTTATGTTAGTTTTCTAATCTATGGGTTTATGTTACATATATATGCCAGCTTGTGCAAATTCAGGAATTATCTACATGTAGCAACGTTTCTAATTTTTTTTAAATTTTCAATATTATAGGATCATTTGATGTCGCAACCAAAAAATCATACTTTAATTTAATGGTGCTTACTTAACTACAAACCTATGTATATACACATTTACATATCATAATAGGTAACACAGGACCTAAATGAATCATTAATTATGTAGCACATTGTCATAACATGCATGTGGGTGTCCAAATGATAAATTGAAATTTTCATATCTTCACAATATTGAAATTATAAAACAATAAAAAAATATGGAACAATTTAATATTGAGTGATTTAAGAAAAAAACTGGAACTATTTGGGTCTTTCTAAATATATATATATAATAACTGAATAATAGCCAAAGATTTATCTTACGGGGCAATGGATCATAAAATTGAGATACAGTACACTACAAAATATAATAAATAATTATAACCAGTCTAAAAGGGAACTACATTTTTTCGCTTCACGGCTATGCAGGAAGGGTACACGACAACTCGTACTTTCGGGGCCTATTATAACCGACTATACGCTATGAGGTTTTCATGTCGAGGCCTATTATAACCGACTATACGGTATGAGTTTTCATGTCGGGGTCTATTATAACCGACTATACAGTATGAGTTGTCATGTCGGAGCCTATTATAACCGACTATACAGTATGAGTTTTTTTCATTGTTGAAGGCCGTACGGTTCTCTATAATTGCTTACATCCACTTCATTTGAACTTGAGTGGATAATTGTCTCATTGGCAATCATACCACAGCTCCTTATTTTTATATATTCATTGGTCAGATTTACATAAGGTCTCTTTAGGGTTTTAGGTAACTGATTTATAAAACAATAAAAAATCGTTATTTTGAAAGCTTAAGTTCAAATATATAAATATACCCCTCAGATTTAAAAAAAAAAAAACAACATCCCACGGTGTTGATTTGAATCTAAACACTTGACTGATGTAATCGTTCCGTTTTCGATGCAATTAGTGCTGTTATTTGTATATATTAGGTTGGGGCGGGTTAAGCGCTTACATACATTTTAAACCCCGCCACATTCATATAGTTCGGTGGTTGTCGTTGGTTCATGTTTTTTGTATTTGTTTTTCTAAATGGTTTTGTTATAAATTAGGCTCGTTTGAATTGTTCAGTCACATTCTTTATGTCTAGGCCTTTTATAGCCGACTATGGATACGGTATGTGTTTTTCTCATTTTTGAAGGCCGTACGGTTGCCTATAATTGCTTAAATCCACTTCATTTCAACTTGGGTGGATAGTTGTTTCATTGGCAATCTTACCACATCTCCTTATTTTTATACTAAGTACGATTTATCTGTCTCATTGGCAAAAATACTGTTTATCTGTCTCTTTGACAATCATACCACATCATGTTATTTTTATACCAAGAACCGTTTATCTGTCTCATTGGCACTCATACCACATCTCCTTTATTTTTATACCAAGTACTATAAAAAAGAAGATGTGGTATGATTGCCAATGAGACAACTATCCACAAAAGACCAAAATGACACAGACATTAAAAACTATTGGTCACCGTACGGCCTTCAACAATGAGCAAAGCCCATACCGCATAGTCAGCTTTAAAAGGCCCCATTAAGACAATGTAAAACAATTCAAACTGTTTATCTGTCTCCTTGACAATCATACCACATCTCCTTATTTTTATACCAAGTACTGTTTATCTGTCTCATTGACAATCACACACATCTACTTATTTTTATACTAAGTACTGTTTATCTGTCTCATTGGCAATCATACCACATCTCCTTTTTTATACCAAGTACTGTTTGTTCGTCATATGACAATTATACCACATTTCCTTATTTTTATACCAAGTACTGTATATCTGTCTCATTGACAATCATACCACATCTCCTTATTTTTATACCAAGTACTGTTTATCTGTCTCATTGGCAATACTACCACATCTCCTTATTTTTATACCAAGTACTGTTTATCTGTCTCATCGACAATCATACCACATCTCCTTATTTTTATACCAAGTACTGTTTATCTGTCTCATTGACAATCGTACCACATCTCCTTATTTTTATACCAAGTACTGTTTATCTGTCTCATTGACAATCATACATCTCCTTATTTTTATACCAAGTACTGTTTATCTGTCTCATTGACAATCATACCACATCTCGTTATTTTATACCAAGTACTGTTTATCTGTCTCATTGACAATCATACATCTCCTTATTTTTATACCAAGTACTGTTTATCTGTCTCATTGACAATCATACCACATCTCGTTATTTTTTACCAAGTACTGTTTATCTGTCTCATTGACAATTATACCACATCTCGTTATTTTATACCAAGTACTGTTTATCTGTCTCATTGACAATCATACCACATCTCGTTATTTTTATACCAAGTTCTGTTTATCTGTCTCATTGACAATCATACCACATCTCGTTATTTTTATACCAAGTACTGTTTATCTGTCTCATTGACAATCATACCACATCTCGTTATTTTTTACCAAGTACTGTTTATCTGTCTCATTGACAATTATACCACATCTCGTTATTTTATACCAAGTACTGTTTATCTGTCTCATTGGCAATCATACCACATCTCGTTATTTAAAAAAAAAAACTGTTTATCTGTCTCATTGACAATCATATCACATTTCCTTATTTTTATACCAAGTACTGTTTATCTGTCTCATTGACAATCATACCACATCTCGTTATTTAAAAAAAAAAACTGTTTATCTGTCTCATTGACAATCATATCACATTTCCTTATTTTTATACCAAGTACTGTTTATCTGTCTCATTGACAATCATACCACATCTCGTTATTGTATACCAAGTACTGTTTATCTGTCTCATTGACAATCATACATCTCCTTATTTTTATACCAAGTACTGTTTATCTGTCTCATTGACAATCATACCACATCTCCTTATTTTTTACCAAGTACTGTTTATCTGTCTCATTGACAATTATACCACATCTCGTTATTTTATACCAAGTACTGTTTATCTGTCTCATTGGCAATCATACCACATCTCGTTATTTTTATACCAAGTTCTGTTTATCTGTCTCATTGGCAATCATACCACATCTCGTTATTTAAAAAAAAAAAACTGTTTATCTGTCTCATTGACAATCATATCACATTTCCTTATTTTTATACCAAGTACTGTTTATCTGTCTCATTGACAATCATACCACATCTCCTTATTTTTATACCAAGTACTGTATATTTGTCTCATTGACAATCATACCACATCTCCTTATTTTTATACCAAGTACTGTTTATCTGTCTCATTGGCAATCATACCACATTTCCTTTTTTTTATACCAAGTACTGTTTATCTGTCTCATTGACAATCATACCACATCTCCTTTTTTTATACCAAGTACTGTTTATCTGTCTCATTGGCAATCATACCACATCTCGTTATTTGTATACCAAGTACCGTTTATCTGTCTCATTGATAATCATACCTTATCTCGTTATTTTTATACCAAGTACTGTTTATCTGTCTCATTGGCAATCATACCACGTCTCCATATTTTTATACCAAATACTGTTTATCTGTCTCATTGACAATCATACCACATCTCGTTATTTGTATACCAAGTACCGTTTATCTGTCTCATTGATAATCATACCACATCTCGTTTTTTTTTATACCAAGTACTGTTTATCTGTCTCATTGGCAATCATACCACGTCTCCATATTTTTATATAAAGTACTGTTTATTTGTCTCATTGACAATCATACCACATCTCCTTATTTGTATACCAAGTAAGGTTTATCTGTCTATTTGACAATCATAACACATCTCCTTATTTTTATACTAAGTACTGTTTATCTGTCTAATTGGCAATCATACCACATATCTTTATTTTTATACTAAGTACTGTATCTGTCTCATTGGCACATACCACAACTTCGTATTTTTATACTAAGTACTGTTTATTAGTCTCATTGGCAATCATACCACAACTCCGTATTTTTATACTAAGTACTGTATACTGTATCTGTCTCATTGGCAATCATACCACATCTCCTTATTTGTATACCAAATACTGTTTATTTGTCTCATTGGCAATCATACCACATCTTCTTATTTGTATACTAAGTACTGTTTATATGTCTCATTGGCAATCATACCACATCTCCTTATTTTAATACTAAGTACTGTTTATCTGTCTCATTGAAAATCATACCACATCTCGTTATTTTTCAAAAAATACTGTTTATCTGTCTCTTTGACAATCATACCACATCATGTTATTTTTATACCAAGAACCGTTTATCTGTCTCATTTGCACTCATACCACATCTCCTTTATTTTTATACCAAGTACTATAAAAAAGAAGATGTGGTATGATTGCCAATGAGACAACTATCCACAAAAGACCAAAATGACACAGACATTAAAAACTATTGGTCACCGTACGGCCTTCAACAATGAGCAAAGCCCATACCGCATAGTCAGCTATAAAAGGCCCCATTAAGACAATGTAAAACAATTCAAACTGTTTATCTGTCTCCTTGACAATCATACCACATCTCGTTATTTTCAAACCAAATACTGTTTATCTGTCTCATTGACAATCATACCACATCTCCTTATTTTTATACCAAGTACTGTTTATCTGTCTCATTGGCAATAATACCACATCTCCTTATTTTTATACCAAGTACTGTTTATCTGTCTCATTGACAATCATACCACATCTCCTTATTTTTATACCAAGTACTGTTTATCTGTCTCATTGGCAATAATACCGCATCTCCTTATTTTTATACCAAGTACTGTTTATCTGTCTCATTGACAATCATACCACATCTCCTTATTTTTATACCAAGTACTGTTTATCTGTCTCATTGGCAATAATACCACATCTCCTTATTTTTATACCAAGTACTGTTTATCTGTCTCATTGACAATCATACCACATCTCCTTATTTTTATACCAAGTACTGTTTATCTGTCTCATTGGCAATAATACCACATCTCCTTACTTTTATACCAAATACTGTTTATCTGTCTCATTGACAATCACACACATCTACTTATTTTTATACTAAGTACTGTTTATCTGTCTCATTGGCAATCATACCACATCTCCTTTTTTTATACCAAGTACTGTTTGTTTGTCATATGACAATTATACCACATTTCCTTATTTTTATACCAAGTACTGTATATCTGTCTCATTGACAATCATACCACATCTCCTTATTTTTATACCAAGTACTGTTTATCTGTCTCATTGGCAATACTACCACATCTCCTTATTTTTATACCAAGTACTGTTTATCTGTCTCATCGACAATCGTACCACATCTCCTTATTTTTATACCAAGTACTGTTTATCTGTCTCATTGACAATCGTACCACATCTCCTTATTTTTATACCAAGTACTGTTTATCTGTCTCATTGACAATCGTACCACATCTCGTTATTTTTATACCAAGTACTGTTTATCTGTCTCATTGACAATCATACATCTCCTTATTTTTATACCAAGTACTGTTTATCTGTCTCATTGACAATCATACCACATCTCATTATTTTTATACCAAGTACTGTTTATCTGTCTCATTGACAATCATACCACATCTCGTTATTTTTATACCAAGTACTGTTTATCTGTCTCATTGACAATCATATATCTCCTTATTTTTATACCAAGTACTGTTTATCTGTCTCATTGACAATCATACCACATCTCCTTCTTTTTATACTAAGTACTGTTTATCTGTCTCATTGACAATCATACCACATCTCGTTATTTTATACCAAGTACTGTTTATCTGTCTCATTGACAATCATACCACATCTCGTTATTTTTATACCAAGTACTGTTTATCTGTCTCATTGGCAATCATACCACATCTCCTTATTTTTATACCAAGTACTGTTTATCTGTCTCATTGACAATCATACCACATCTCGTTATTTAAAAAAAAAAACTGTTTATCTGTCTCATTGACAATCATACCACATCTCCTTATTTTTATACCAAGTACTGTTTATCTGTCTCATTGACAATCATACCACATCTCCTTCTTTTTATACTAAGTACTGTTTATCTGTCTCATTGACAATCATACCACATCTCGTTATTTTATACCAAGTACTGTTTATCTGTCTCATTGACAATCATACCACATCTCGTTATTTTTATACCAAGTACTGTTTATCTGTCTCATTGGCAATCATACCACATCTCCTTATTTTTATACCAAGTACTGTTTATCTGTCTCATTGGCAAGCATACAATATCTCCTTATTTTTATACTTAGTACTGTTTATCTGTCTCATTGACAATCATACCACATCTCCTTATTTTTATACCAAGTACTGTTTATCTGTCTCATTGGCAATCATACAATATCTCCTTATTTTTATACCAAGTACTGTTTATCTGTCTCATTGACAATCATACCACATCTCGTTATTTAAAAAAAAAAACTGTTTATCTGTCTCATTGACAATCATACCACATCTCCTTATTTTTATACCAAGTACTGTTTATCTGTTTCATTGACAATCATACCACATCTCCTTATTTTTATACCAAGTACTGTATATTTGTCTCATTGACAATCATAACACATCTCCTTATTTTTATACCAAGTACTGTATATTTGTCTCATTGACAATCATAACACATCTCCTTATTTTTATACCAAGTACTGTTTATCTGTCTCATTGGCAATCATACCACATCTCCTTATTTTTATACCAAGTACTGTTTATTTGTCTCATTGACAATCATACCACATCTCGTTATTTTCAAACCAAATACTGTGTATCTGTCTCATTGACAATCATACCACATCTCCTTATTTTTATACCAAGTACTGTATATTTGTCTCATTGACAATCATACCACATCTCCTTATTTTTATACCAAGTACTGTTTATCTGTCTCATTGGCAATCATACCACATCTCCTTATTTTTATACCAAGTACTGTTTATCTGTCTCATTGGCAATCATACCACATCTCGTTATTTGTATACCAAGTACCGTTTATCTGTCTCATTGATAATCATACCACATCTCGTTTTTTGTATACCAAGTACTGTTTATCTGTCTCATTGACAATCATACCACATCTCGTTATTTTTATACCAAGTACTGTTTATCTGTCTAATTGACAATCATATCACATCTCGTTATTTGTATACCAAGTACTGTTTATCTGTCTCATTGACAATCATACATCTCCTTATTTTTATACCAAGTACTGTTTATCTGTCTCATTGACAATCATACCACATCTCGTTATTTTATACCAAGTACTGTTTATCTGTCTCATTGACAAGCATACCACATCTCCTTATTTTATACCAAGTACTGTTTATCTGTCTCATTGATAATCATACCACATCTCCTTATAGTAACTAACTAGGTGTGTATTCATTTCTTAAGGATATTATTTTGTTTTACAAACAATTAAAATATGGAATTCATCTCCTTTACAATTTCATTGTACATAAGCTACATTGTTCGAAAGCCTATTAGGGTCACACAAAAAATATTTATCTCGTAAATACGAAAAAAAACTATCGCGTAATTACGAGATAATTATCGCGTAATTACGAGAAAACTATCGTGTAATTACGAGATAATCACTTTTAATCTCGTAATTACGAGATAATAACGCGTAATTACAAGAAAACTATCGCATAATTACGAGATAATCTTTTTTTATCTCGTAATTACGACATAATCATCGCGTAATTACGAGAAAACTATCGCGTAAAAACGAGTTAAGATTTTTTTATCTTGTAATTACGAGGTAATTATCGCGTAATTACGAGAAAACTATCTCGTAATTACGAGATAAAATTACATATATATTTAGTCGTTAAAAGGTTGTTATTTAATAGAAAGTAACAGATGAATTTCCAAAATAAGTATATTCAACTTTACTAAGTTGGATTTAGAGTTTCGATATATACATCCAAAGCAATAAATTCCACAAGCATTATAAGGTATACAGACACATATAAAGATTTATGTTAAAATAATCATATGGATCTACATGTATCATTTTTATTTCAGGTACTGTATTTGAAGGGAGAAATGGTAAAGCAGACAAAAGAGATGAGGATATTAGACATTCAGATAGAGTTGTTGGAATTAATGAAACAAGACAAAGAGAATACTCCACTAACATTTTCTCAACTTTTAATGAATTAAAATATTTATTTTTTCTTATCAATTACCAAATTCTTTGCCAGACAGTTTTCACTTGACCTCGACCTCATTTTATGGATCAGTGAACAAGGTTAAGTTTTGGTGGTCAAGTCCATATCTCAGATACTGTCTAGTATATTCGGTGTATGGAAAGACTGTAAGGTGTTCATGTACAACTAGCAGATGTCATTTGACCTTAACCTCATTTTCATGGTTCATTGGTCGATGTTTAGTTTTCTTGGTTAATGTTAAGTTTATGTGACAGTTGTAATATAGCTTTATATTAAGGACTATCAACATAATATCAATGATAAGTAAAGAAGGCTAGACATTCAGCGTGTGTACTCTCGTTTGATTCTGGCTATGCATTTATTGGTTATGTTTATATTCATTCTAATCGTTTGCTTTACATCCAGTGGCAAATATTTCATGCATGTACATGATGAGAACAAATTAACAAAGAGTACAATAGGTATGATCAGACCCCTCACACGATTTTGTAATATG
This sequence comes from Mytilus trossulus, assembly GCF_036588685.1. Taxonomy (NCBI): domain Eukaryota; kingdom Metazoa; phylum Mollusca; class Bivalvia; order Mytilida; family Mytilidae; genus Mytilus; species Mytilus trossulus. The sequence goes on along the minus strand of NC_086377.1, from coordinate 82,127,316 downwards.
CATGGTGTTACACTATATCCTTACAATGCAATCAGATTGTAAATCCCCTTTCCAACCGGATGTGCCGGCGACACACCCAAAAGTCTATGGAAGACCCACTTTGTGGCAATGGTTTCACTGATAAGACGAATAAATCCAAAAGGATGACCTTAATTGTATACCTTAATCAATCATCAGGGTAAAATGTCATTCAGTGTATAATTAACAATGAAATGATGTTTAAAATAGCGTGACGACCGAACAAGCAGTAGTGCCAATAACTCACATTACCGTAAGTGTATTTATAAACTCATAATTTGCTAAGCCTTCAATTCAACATGTTGAATGCATGTGTTTTGAGGAAACATAACTTGTATTATATATCACAATTTTATATTAGATGAAAAAATAAAGACTCTTGTATATTAAACATGTATTTCAGTTGAAGAAAACTCTTGCGATATGCTCTCTAATGTGTCTACCATCCTGTTCTCCTTCAAAATTCGGAACTTGCACTGGTTGGTCTTGCTGAACACCACAAACATCTTCAAAAGGTTCATTCCTTGTTAAAGCTATGCTATGTAGAACAACACTGGCACCAAATACTCGACAGACTTTTTCTGGTTTCATTCTGACCTGAAATTTAATTTCAAAATTATGGGCAGGAAGATATAATTATTATCTTTCATTTAAAAAAAAATGTTTCGGAAGTGTATTCCCATCTACAATATTGTCTCCTGGAAAATTACCCATGCAGATATCCACTTTAACAAAAAGTACCATGTTAATGATTATTTTCATTGCATTCTAAAAAAGACAATACCGATATATAGTTACTTAAATAACAGGTTCACTATAATCCCTATTAACTGCGCGTCTTTCTGTAACGATTGTTTCTAGTTTTACAGAGCTGCCATTTAATTTTTATAGGGATAGTGTAGCTTGTATGAAATTTAAAAAGAAGACTGGACAAGAGTTTCGAGTAAAAAAAGAGGCAGGATGACAATCCATGTATGAAAGTGTGAAAAATAAAAATGCATTGTTCATCCTAGCCCCCCCCCCCCCCCCCCCCCCACCACCACCATTTCAAATAATAAATGGTATATATCCCTTAGTATCCTTTTTAAATTAGTTTCTTTTTTGTGTCCCTTTTTTCTCAATATAATTTTTTCTGCATGACTGAGTTTTTTTGGCATTTTTTGTATGAAACTGGTGAGGTTAATCATTATATAAACCATTATAGCTATTATATGCATCATTATATAGGATTATCTCATTGTTGAAGGCTGTACTGTTACCTATCGATGTTAACTTCCAAGTAATTTGGTCTCTGGTCATTGAAAATCAAACCACTTTTTATTTGTTATCATATTTCAAAGTATTCTATAATTATTTTTACCTCGGAGTGTAAAACATGAAATCGTCTCTTTAAGATTCCAAAAGCCCTTTCAATAATGGATCTTGTACTGGAGTGTGCTTTATTAAATCTTTGCTGGTGGCTTTCTCTGTGATTAAGATTGGGTGTCATAAGAAAAGGGCGACATGCATACCCACTGTCTCCTAGTATCAAACCGTCTGCAAGTCCTCTGTTGTTTGTCTCCAGGTAGTGAAATAGGTTTGAGGTGTTGAAGATGTGGGAATCATGGGTTGACCCTGGCAAGTTAGCAGATATATTGGTAATTAAATTTCCCTGAAAAATATTAAACTACTTTAATTCTATGAAGAGTACTAATTAACGTTACAGTTAACTGCAGCTTGAATAAAGTTCACTCAGTCTATTGTTACTTGTGACAAATAAAAGGCGGGATAGGAACTTTATCGGTACTCCAGTTAATAATATTTATTTTTTCTAAATTACAAAGTGCAACTCAATTAGTATAATTTTCATTGAGGCCCTCAAACAAAATACATGCATACAGATGATTGAAACTATTAGTATATAATTTTATAATTTATAAATGTTCAAAATTGTTTTCAGTGAAATAAATATGTATGTTTCCTTCAGTATGGGGGAAAAAAAAGGGGGGGGGGGGGGTAGGAGGGGTCCTGATCCCGAAATCCTGGGCTTAAAAACACAAAATCCAGAGGTCCCAATTTAAATACATTTAAATTCCGACATCCCGAAATTCGAAAAAAGAAAATGGTAATCATGATTGTTTTGTTTATATTTCTTTATAATATTCACTGTCACTGCCTTTTATGTACATTAATGTAGTAAAAACTACCAAGACCGCATGTGTACGGGTGGAGTATATAGGCAAATAGAAAAAAAGCGAGACATGGAGAACGTCGCTGACATAACAACCCTACAAAAATATCTTATCGGACCACAGATGAATTATCACGTTGTGATTGGTTAAACGCCGTCACGTGGTGACCCCCTATGAGACCGTATGGGGTTAGTAAGTTTCATATGGGGTTCGTGAAAGCTGCAGTTAAGTTTCCGGCCTCACCCCCTATGGATTTTACTAACCCTCTATGGATCCGTATGGGGTCAGTAGCGAACCATATAACTTATAATATGATGTCACTGACAATCCTTCAACAATGAGCAGAAACCTATAAACATTCCTCCAAAACTTCAAATACGCTGACGAAAGCAAATTATATACTGATGTTGCCCAGACCATACGAGTATAGAACAAAACACATATGAGCCACCCCATGTGAAAAGTTACGGAATCATAAAATATCGGAAAACGTGATACTTGCTTTTTTACGCACAAATATACACGAAAAGGTTGATTTTACATGTACCATGTGAATTTTGAACAATGAGTAGAAACCTATAAACATTCCTCCAAAACTTCAAATACGCTGACCATTCTGACGAAAGCAAAGTATATACTGATTAGATTGTGTTCAGATTAGTCCTGATTTGTTTAAACCATACATACGTGCCTCTGTATCCCCGGACACAATGTTGTTCCCCCAATTATTCTATATTTTATATACCCCATTCACACTGTAAAAAGTAAAAGTAAAGTAAAGTCGGGTTGCATATATACACAATAACAATGAACATGAGCTCTTAAGAAATCTTTAAACCGACTGATATTAATAAACAAAACATACATGTAATAACATGATTTACTTCTTTTTAAATTGGAAAAATATGGCCTTAGTCCATCTGTTCTGTATATACTCAAAAGCTATCTGACTGCAAGAAAACAGTGTGTAAAAATAGGCCAGAGTCAAATGCAAGATATATATAAAGGTGTTCCTCAGGGATCTATACTAGGCCCTGTATTATTTAATATATTCATAAATGCTATTTTTCTTTTTGTCAAACACTGTGATTCATATAACTATGTTGATGATAACACCCTCTCAAAAACAGGTACTACTTTGGAATTAGTTATTAAACCCTCAGAGGATGATAGTAATTCCCTAATATCATGGTTCTCTTTCAACAAAATGCAGGCAAACCCAGAAAAATTCCAGGCAATTGCCATAGGTAAAAAAAACACACACTCAAAATATCGTTTTCAACCTAAATGAATTCAATATAAAATGTGACATTTCAAATATTTGCAAAAAAGCTGCACGACAACTAAACGTTCTAAAAAGAATTGGCACTCATCTCACCAGACTTTCTAAACTTACAATATACCACTCATTTATCATGTCAAACCTCAGCTTCTGTCCTCTTACATGGCACTTCTGTAGTGAACAAAACACAAAGAAAATAGAACAAAAATACAAGAAAGAGCACTCAGATTTATTTAGAACGACTACACAAATTCTTACGATACACTTCTTGAACAGTCTAAGCTACTAGCACTTAAAATGAGAAGATTGAGAACCATGGCATTAGAGACATATAGAATAATTAATAAATCAAGTCCAGAATTCCTACATAGTTTAGTAAATATTAAAGAAAATTCACATGACTTCAGGTACAAAGGCATAGCAGATATACCACGACCAAAAACAACAAGGTGTGGTAAGAAAAGCTTTAGTTATGAGGCAGCAGAACTCTGGAATTCCCTGCCAAATGAGGCAAGGAGCTTATCAACCAGTTTGGCCAGTTATATTTTTTTTTATCTCCACCTAGTGTTTTTCAGAAAAATGTACATGCAGTTCTTGTAAATAATGTACTTACTTGCTGCCCAATAACTTGATCTCGAAGCCTGCTGTTTGTTTTTTGTTTTTTTATGTTTTATCTTTTTGCAGTTATTTTCACTTTTTTATTTAGCTATTTATTTCTTTTGCTTATGCATTACCTTTGCTATTGCTGCATGCAGTCTTTTGTTTGTGCTTATAGTGTTTTATTTTGCATGTGCTACTCCGATATAAGTACTATGTGCTACTATGTGCTGATATTTGACATTTGTTTTAATATATAACTTGCTTAGCTTGTATTCTGCATGTGCTATCTATGTATTAATACATATATGTGCTGTCTGTCTGTCTGTCTGTCTGTTTGTGTTGTATGTGTATCTGATGTTATTACATGTATGTTTTGTTTATTAATATCAGTCGGTGACCCTCCGCAGTTAAATATACTGTCTAATGGTTGGATTCACGCGAGGGTGGACGATCAAGTAACAAGAAAATAACTGAAAATTATCGAAGCCTTTACAGGGAGATAATTTCTTAGCAAACAGAGGATTTGACGTATCAGAAAGTGTTAAGACTTTTGTATGCGGAAGTGAAAATTTCTGCATTTCCAAAGGGAACAGGTTAGTTATTTTTTCTTGAAATAAAGCCAACAAGAAAAGTGCACATGCCTGTGTTCGCATACAAGTTGAACTTGTACAAAACAAATGTACTATTCTACAAAAAAACATTGCCAATTGACTTTCTGAAATTACATGTGTCACAAAGTTGACGAAGGAAAATGTGACACTTTGTACTGAATTACATGCATGCACGGGCGGATCCAGCCATTTTTAAAGGGGGGGGGGGTCCCAACTCAGGATAAAGGGGGGGGTCCAACTATATGTCCCCATTCAAATACATTGATCGCCTAAAAAAAGGGGGGTTCCAACACCCGGACCCCCCTCCCCCTGGATCCGCCACTGTTGCATGTGTCACTGAGGTGAATCAGTTTGTAAATACGACACCCAGGAGTGGATCCAGGATTTGAGATTAGGGGGGGGGTGCAAAGTTTTATATATTCGCCGAGCGGAGCGTAGGCGAAACATTTTTTGAGGTAAAATTAATGAAATATTCTTCTAAAGGGGTGCAATGTAGGTATTCCGAATTATTGTGAGGTAAAATTAGCGAGAAATTAAGTTTCTAGCAGAAACCGCCTAAATCCACCCTGTCAACAATCTACAATCACTATTGACTGACTAACGGATGGACGGACAGATTTAGAACAATATATATACATATATGTTCCTGTTCCGCGAAGAACTTCAAGTTATGATGGCAAGGTCTCCTACAAATTAGAAAAATCTACAACAATCTCCTAATACCCCTAACCTACGCACTAAGAGATTCATATTGCATATATGATTTTATAAAGCTACAGTTATAAAGCTGCAGCTCTAAAAACAGAATCTGAGGAGCATGCGAACATTTTATTTTGATTATGTGTTCCTATGCAAACCAATCTACTATCAAGACACCAGCACTTATTGTAAAATGATCTATATAGCTATATCAGGTAATAAATATCTGAACTAATACTTGAAAGACATGGTGCTGGTAGTTGTGACAAAAAGAAATACAGAAACATCACAAAAAGAAATAACCCTTGTTTGCACGTCGTCAATGTGTCAAAGCCGATTGTACACGGTTTCAATAATGTGAAATGAAATTAAGAATTACTTTAACACTCCATAACACCAGCCCCGACAAACTTGGTTAAGACGATGGAAATGTGATGAGTTGACAGATTGACGGGTGGACCGACGGAAGCAAGGTGAGACGAGACATATCACAACAGCTCACCTGACCAATACTAGTATTAGATTTTGCTAACGAAAATTTCTACTTTTCTCCGTGATTTTGAATTGTCCTTTCATAATATATCTGTTTTTACTTTTTTAATTTTCGGAGGTCGTGCCAGACTTTATATATACCGTGTTCGCCACAAACCACATAAAATCAGAATGAGATGCATTTACGTAGTTATATGTTTATTTTCTGAGGGTCCCATGCATGTAATAATGCGGTACACAATTCGGAAAAATTTCCAGGTTACAAGTAAGAAATATATAAAGACACAGAGATACAAATAATAAGCTAACCTTTCACTTGAAACAGTATTTAAACATTAAGAAAGAATCTCATCTGGACTGTTTTCTTGGCCGTGCCATGATGAAATTGTGAAAGTGAGTAAGGCCGTTATAGGGATGCTTCGGAAATTCGATTATCAAAGAAATTGATTATAAAAACCGCAAATACAATGTAACAATTGTTTGTACTTGAACTGCTAAAAACCTATTTTATTTGTCATCAAACGCAGCTCCGCGTTTGACATCTTCCTTTTCAGTAGGTATATAATATTTATAGAACTTAAATAAATCGTAGGTCAGTTGATTGATAATCACGTTGATTCTGTTAAACTGACTGTTTTATATACTGTCAATGAAAAAAAAAAAGGGATGGTGTCTTCTGATACTTAAATAAGTTAGAAAACAACCCATGCTTTGCAAATTTTAGGGGGTGCACACGCCCGCCACGCCCCCGCCTAAATCCGCCCCTGACACCCCTCCCCAATTCCAGACCCTCACTGATGTGACAAAGGAAAAGATTCTCCTGTTGGGGAAATGGTAGCATTCAGTCAATATTCATTGGCAAATTTATGTGAATCAATGGCTCCATTTGACTTAATTTTTTTATAGACATTCATGAATAAAACAACCGTTCGGAAACTTTTTGTCAAAATCATTTTAAGACAACTCGGACCAGTTTTTAAGACAATTAAATAAAAAAAATGTTTGGACATTTTAATACTAAAAATCTATATACACCGTGAAAAATTATTTATTATTTATTTGGCGATCAAACGGGAGGCCGCGTCAATTACGTCCTCTACGCCCCCTTTTTTCCCTTAGAATCAACCACTGAGAAGCGTTCTAAAAATGGGCCCAATCAGTGTTTCACATTGTTCCGAGGTGTCTTTGAAATTGTTTAGAATCGACCTTAAATGGGCCCAATCAGTGTTTCAAACTGGTCATATCTTTCAATCCAATCCGAGTTTCTTTTAAACTGGTCCGAGTTTTCCTGGTCCGACTTGCCCCAATCCCGTCATTCAGTGTCTCGTTTAGTTAACTCGAATAATTCAGCGCCCTCTATCGGTCATTGTCCTCCAGTTAATGGAGTGATCGAAGTGATCGTATATAACGACTGGATTATTCGGGTTACGTTTTGGTTTGTTTTTTGTTTTGACAACGTGTTCTACAAACTTTTTAACCAAGAAATCATCAATCATAATCATTTCAATGACTTTAAAGGGTAAGTCTTAAATATTTCTGTTAAATTTGACTCACGTGAAGAAATGACAAAGGCTCTACTCATTTTATCTCATTTTAAAAATATTATTTACATTTTGTAGGTATGGCAAACCAATGGGAGATAACTCCAAATTACCCTAAAAAATTGTTCCCAGATGTGTGTAAAAATAAAATCTTCGGGTGACCTCCAATTACGGCCTTCTATGATCTTGTTAAGTCTCAGAAGGTTCTGATTGCCTTTGATAGATATTATATGAATATTCATGATTCTGTATTATAATTTTCGGGAATACGATGAAATATTTGAGTTACAAACAAGGGTTTGAAAGTTACATTCGTTTCAAAAAAATACAAGGGAACGTTATACAGTCATAAAATGTACTTTTTTTATTAAGTTTAATGTATTAATTAAATAATTAGGTCCAATAAATAAATCTAGATAGCTGTGTTCATATCAAAATTAATTGTGTATACAGAGTTATTTCCCTTGCATGGACAACTTTTGGTTTAGTTTTGATTGGAAATCAGCGGTGATAGTTTTTTTTTGCATGTATACAGCCAGTTTATTGCAATTTAAAGATAGTTCAACCACTTGCCATTGCACACGCAGAGTTCGCGAAATCTTTTTCCCCTGGTGGTCCTTGAAGAAAATCTGCTGGTTCTCACTATTAATCTATTGAAAAATACTAAAAATGTGTCAGTCCTATGCAAAATTTTGGTGGTGAAATCCTGAGGACTGACACTTTTCACAAACTCTGCACACAAGATAGTAAAGGATACCGAATAATGTGGTTTTTAAAACAACAATCAATATATGTATTTTCAACATGTTCAACTAAAAACATAGATAGGAATCCATGCAGAAGAGGCAGTTCACTTCTAATGCTATTCACATTCAATGCATTTTGAACTTCAGTCCTGAATGAGATTGGTTTACAGATTTCATGGTATAAATATTGTAACTGATATATACAGATTTGAATTTACTTTACTTTTATTATATACATACAAGTATTTACAGTGAGCTGACATAATTATTCTGTTTGAAATTTCTCGAATAAAAATAATGTTATATTATTTTCATTGTTTTTCATAGCAACAGGTATTTTAGTCTTGTAGAATAATTGTTAGAAGGTTGTTGTTTATTTTTTATTTATAAGCATTCACTATACATGCTATATGAGGATAAGAATATTTCATTACGTAGAATGTTAATGAAAAGGGAACATTCCAAAACTATCATGACTATACAAAGACTTTTAGACAGATGACATATTTCAAAACTTTTCTTGTCTCTCATGGTACAACTCATTTTTAGCATATGACTTCGTAAAAAATATGTACACTAGGTTCCACAATTAGATCTACAAAAGTAGGCCCGACCGTGCACCGCCATATTGAATATACCGCAGGGGGGTCAAAATACTATGTAAATTTTTTACTATAGACCTTCAATTTAAAAAATTCTTGCTATTCTAACTCCTTATCATAGTAATAATACTTCAATGAGTAGTTTGTATCAGAGCTCCAGATAAGAATTCACAAATTGGGGTTTTTACCCACCATTTTCTTATGTAATTTGGTGATTAAGTTTTTTAATTGCATTATCAATTTCAATTCACCCCTCAAGTTAATATCAAATTGGGTTTTTCACCACCAAGCTCCTTAATGTATTGGGTTTTTTCATCAACACAATATTTAATATTTAGGCAATATCAACTCCAGATGTTTTTCCATCTTAAATATGTTTCTTTCTTTGTATATATGTGCTAGCTGTTTTATTTGATCAATTCACTGAAGATTGTAGGTTTAATTTGGGTCTAGTTTCAAACCTTCTGCTAGTTTTGTATTTTCTCACAACTTATATATATAAACTGTAAAAAATTGATATGTGTTTTCATAGGCACTCGTTTAACATTTTTTTCCTCTGAATACCTTTATATCAAAAATTCTGAGACGAGTGCCTGTGTCGGTATTATTAACCGTAAAATGAAAAAAAATTAGTATATAAACTCTAAACTATACTTGAATGTTTTTGTTTTATTCAATTTACATAAATCTGGGTTAAGTGATCCCTTCTTAGAACTTTTGGTTTCCGATGCTTTCCAACTACATATCATGATTTGGCCTTTCACTTTTTCCAACTGGGTTTGTTTTTGACGAACCCCGTGTTTATTAGCAATGTTCTTGTATAGTTACGAAAACACGCCCATGTGTTAGATGGACGCTTTCTAAAATATCTGGCTGATTCTTGTTATCATCATAACTTTCCCATGTTTCCCTCAGCTATTCAAAAGAAGCTGAAAACATGCTTCTATTCAATATTCATGATATTTTTACCGGACATTCACTTTCGTTTTAATTCAATGTATGTTATGATAAATCCTGAGCAATTCGAAAAAAATATGTCAACTTGACACACGCTAATTGGATAATCGCCGAGAAGATCGAAATGTTTTCAAAAACATGTGTACCTTTGGGCAACGGAAAATTCCAGCAGGGACCCATTTCAGCTACATGATGCAGGGATCTATTTTTAGAACGAAAGGACATTTCCAATTATAAATATTATAGAAATAGATTTACGCGACGACTGTAAACAGATAAGGGTAAATAACGCTAACGGTAGCCAATAAAAGGGTTGAGAACCCAGACTTTTGGCATATAATTGGGTTTTTCTTTGAACTAATTGGGTTATTGAACCCTGCAATGGGCAATTGCATTGAGTTTTTTTATCATTTGTTATGCGTGATCACGCAAATACGCAGCTTATCTGGAGCTCTGTTGTATGCATTTAACATGCTGGAAAAGATATTTTGAAAAAATTTAATTTCCATGGTATTTTGACCCCCTGCGGTATATTGAACCCCTACTATAGACCTTAAATTTCAAAAATTCTTGCTATTCAAACTCCTTAACATAGTTATAATACTCCAACAAGTAGTTTGTATGTATTTAACATACTGGAAAAGATATTTTGAAAATTTTACTTAGCCATGGTATTTTGACCCCCTGCGCTATATTGAACCCCCTACTATAGACCTTGAATTTCAAAAGTTCAAGCTATTCTAACTCCTTAACATAGAAATAATACTTTAAAAAGTAGTTTGTATGTATTTAACATACTGGAAAAGATATTTTGATAATTTTACTTAGCCATGGTATTTTGACCCCCCTGCGGTATATTGAACCCCCTACCATAGACATTCAATTTAAAAAATTCTAGCTATTCTAACTCAGTAACATAGTTGTAATACTCCAATTTGTAGTTTGAATGCATTTAACATGCTTGAAAAGATATTTTAAAGAAAAAAAAATCCATTGTATTTTGACCCCCCTTTCAACGGTATATTGAACCCCCTCCTATAGACCTTGAATTTTAAAAATCCAAGTTTTTCTTACTCCTCAACATAGTTTTAATACTCCATTAAGTAGTTTGTATGTATTTAACATGCTGGAAAAGATATTTTGAAAATTTTACTTAGTCATGTTATTTTGACCCCCCTACCATGGTATATATTGGACCCCCTACTATACATCTAAAGACCTTTAATGTTAAAATATCTTGCTACTGTAACTCCTTTATATATTTATTATACTCCAATAAGTAGTTTGTATTTATTTTATTAGCTTGAAAAGATGTTTTGAAAATTTTACTTTTTAGATTAACTGAGCCATGGTAATTTGACCCCCTCCCCCTTTTTACCATGGAGAATTAAAACTTAAGTCTACCATTCTATATAAATATTTTAAATTTCAAAGAATTAAAGTGTCCAAGCTGCATGGTCTAGTATTAATGCTTTAAGAAGTTTTTTGAATGAAATTTTGTTGGTTAAGAGCACTTATACCAAGCAAATATTTTTAGGCAGTTAAGCTGCCTTATGCGAGCACCCTGGATTTGTGTTCTACCCAATAAATGCTGAAATATGTGCCATTGTTATTATCTAGCTGGATATTATGTTATTTATAACTTATTGGACAGTTTTTTCATGCTTTTAATTCTGATTTACAAAAAATATGACCAGAAAAACCTTAAATGATCGTCGATTTTCCCAAAAGTTTTAAAGTTGCACATAGGAAGTAGAGCACATTAGGAATCCTTATGTAGTTTATTATCCCCTGAGCTTTTGGCTAAGATGTCAAAGAACAAATGTATGAAATATTTAATCGCGGAAAATCTCTAAAGACAAGTAGTTTAGATTTCCCAAATGGCAAAAGACGTAGGAATATTGTTTGTCGTCAATACGTAGTCAACTACGTCAGTAGTCTATTAAAATAAGTTCAACTGTTCACGCTGTTGGCGGCAATTTTGAATTAGAAGATGAAATTTTCGTATCTTTTCAATTTGGACGCAGAGGTTTTTGCAGTCGGACTTTCTACTTGGTTACTAGCTACGCCCGACATGCCCGAAGGACATTGAAAAATAAAAAAATAACTTTGCAAACATTTTTACCAATGTCTCATAATAAACGATCTCAAAACTTATTTTCATCATTATTATTCATGACAGCGATGTTCATTTTGTTCAACCGCTAGCTTTATACAGAAAATCGCCGACAAATAATGTGTAAATCCAAGTTAAATCGTATCTCAATATCTGTCAAAAACAACATTGAAAACAAAATGGCTGCAAACAATTACAATATCGGATCCGATTCCGGATGCGGATAAGGGTAATCCTGGGTTTTGGCGAAAAAACCCTGACAGGTGACAAACTACATCTATGCATGGTAAATAAATATAAACACTAGAATTGAAAATCAAAAGATATATGTAAAAGAAAGAAAAAGCAGAAAATATTTTGTACACAAACTCAAAATTACTTTTTGACAAATTTTAATGTCAAAATCCAATACAATGTGACAGCTGGGAACAGTATACCTAACAATATATACAGTATACATTTTCTTTATCAGTGATAAATGTTGGTAATGCATGTTAGATGCTTTTAAAGTTAAACATATTACTGCAATTTCAATAGGTATTTTTTTCTTCTCAATTTTGATTGGTCAATGAGACAACTGTCCACAAGAGACCAAAATGACACTGACATTAACAACTGTAGGTCATTGTACCGCCTTCAACAATGAGCAGCGTACAGAATTCATTTATTGTAGGACAAACATAGGACAGATTATATTCCCTGTCGGACAAATATAGGACAGAATTCATTATTTTACTATTCCTAATGGCAATTTAAAAATGGGGACCTCTTCAGAAGAGACGAGGAAGGGTCTGAGAACTATTTTTAAATTTATGTGGACTTGCTAGTTGTTAACAAGTTTCTTTTTACTTTGAAAATGCTGTTACGTCCGACATTAGAAGAATTTGTCCTAAGGTTCGTCTAACAGAACATTATAGGACTCTTGTTACATCCTAATTTTCAAAATAATGTGCAATTTACACTGTCAACACTTTAAAACCTCTTAATTTTTCATATATACAGTAGTATTTAAGGTTAAAGTTATTGTCAAAGTGGAAGTGAAATTGATTCTGTGACTTGTGGTAGCCCTTGTAGAGAATATCTTGGATGTTGGACGTAACATTAATTCGGATGTAACTTCCATCTCTTGGTTGGACAGAAAGAGTGTTCACCCCTTCCATGTCGTTGACCTCGAATAAAAAGGAACAGTTGACAGCAATACCGTATGCACATTGCAATTGTCTTAAAATATGTTGTCATAAACATTAAAAAAAAATTAAATTGAGTTGGCAACTTGCAAATGAAAATTGAAATTTTCGCCTGTAACGGTTGGACAGATTTTTCAAGAGTAAACTTTAATGACAATTCCTGAAAAAAATTAAACTTTCTGCTGTATCTTCATGATGAATTATCATATTTTAGTTAATAAGCTCAAGCCTCAAGATATTTTGTGCATTTAATTGCACTCTATTGTTACATAACTTATATTTCATTTTTACTTGGTAAGAAGACAGAAAATGTTAGTCCGACAACATGACCATTTAAAATTGTTTTTAATCCTTATTTTTTGAAGATTTTTCATGTTTTAGTGTCCTAAACCTTGCCAAACCTATTGTATTACCTGAAAATCCTTTTTACCTAGTTGCCATTCATAAAAAAAGGTTTATTAAACAATTTTGATTTTGATTTTGGGTCTTGTCCATGTTGTCACAAAATAAGCATGCACAAAACAGGGAATTCAACACTTCATTTATCATGTTTATAAAATACTTTATTCAACAATAAACTTTTCATATGAGACTGTTTATATTATCTCTTCATTATACAGTGGATTGATTAGCTACCTGCATTAAAACTCAAAATAATTTAAAATATGAAAAAAATGCATTTTTCTGGGACACCCATTGAAACAGCACTTTACTGAATACTTAGCCATATATACATACCGACCCTGACAGCGTATTTACACATCCCTCACAACAAAAACACATTGTGCAGATCTGAGAGTATTCTCAGTTATTGACAGATAGCTCAAAGCCTATATCTGTCTTTGTCAAATGATTTCCCTTCTCCTGGACTCTCTCTTGGTTTGTCTACCATTCATTGGTTAAGGCACCTAATCCTTACAGTGGCGGATTGGATTTGGCCATTTTGACAATATCCAATACTAAGAATAAACTCTGTATTCACTATTGTATAAAGCAAATCATATGATGACCCCGCCGAATTTGTTGAAAATAGTTCGATGAGAATCTGTACAAATAATTCCCTGTATAACGTACAGTCAGGGGTACTACTTTCATTTATGGGTAGACTTTACATAGATAAATTCAGCCGTATAAGAAAAGCAAAATGAGAATGTTAAATTTGATGTATGCCTTTTGTGCTACTTTGTCACATTTGTTGTTTATGTAGTGATATTAAGATGATAACACAATATTGACTGTTGTACCCCTATTTTTGACATTTTTACTCTTTGAGTATGTTTGTTTTGTTCATACATCGTTGACAATGTAATGGAATTTGATGCGACTGTCATACAAGTGAGAGGTTTAGCTAGCTATAAAACCAGGTTCAATCCACCATTTTCTACATTAGAAAATGCCTGTACCAAGTCAGGAATATGACAGTTGTTATCCATTCGTTTGATGTGTTTGGACATTTGATTTTGCCTCGGAGTTCAGTATTTTTGTGTTTTTACTTTTTTTTTGTACACACACTTTTTAGCTCACCTGGCCCGAAGGGCCAAGTGAGCTTTTCTCATCACTTGGCGTCGTCGTCCGTCGTCGTCCGTCGTCGTCGTCGTCCGTCGTCGTTAACTTTTACAAAAATCTTCTCCTCTGAAACTACTGGGCCAAATCAAACCAAACTTGGCCACAATCATCATTGGGGTATCTAGTTTAAAAAATGTGTGGCGTGACCCGGTCAACCAACCAAGATGGCCGCCACGGCTAAAAATAGAACATAGGGGTAAAATGCAGTTTTTGGCTTATAACTCAAAAACCAAAGCATTTAGAGCAAATCTGACATGGGGTAAAAATGTTTATCAGGTCAAGATCTATCTGCCCTGAAATTTTCAGATGAATCGGTCAATTTGTTGTTGGGTTGCTGCCCCTGAATTGGTAATTTTGAAGAAATTTTGCTGTTTTTGGTTATTATCTTGAATATTATTATAGTTAGAGATAAACTGTAAAGAGCGATAATGTTCAGCAAAGTAAGATCTACAAATAAGTCAACATGACCAAAATGGTCAGTTGACCCGTTTAGGAGTAATTGCCCTTTATAGTCAATTTTTAACAATTTTTCGTTAATTAAAGTAATCTTTTACAAAAATCCTCTCCTCTGAAACTACTTGGCCAAATTAATCCAAACTTGGCCACAATCATCTTTGGGGTATCTAGTTTAAAAAATGTGTGGCGTGACCTGGTCAACCAACCAAGATGGCCGCCACGGCTAAAAATAGAACAAAGGGGTAAAATGCAGTTTTTGGCTTATAACTCAAAAACCAAAGCATTTTGAGGAAATCTGACATGGGATAAAAATGTTTATCAGGTCAAGATCTATCTGCTCTAAAATTTTCAGATGAATAGGTCAATCGGTTGTTGGGTTGCTGCCCCTGAATTGGTAATTTTGAGGAAATTTTGCTGTTTTTGGTTATTATCTTGAATATTATTATAGATAGAGATAAACTGTAAAAAGCAATAATGTTCAGCAAAGTAAGATCTACAAATAAGTCAAACATGACCAAAATGGGTCAGTTGATCCGTTTAGGAGTTATTGCCCTTTATAGTCAATTTTTAACCATTTTTCGTAAATTAAAGTAATCTTTTACAAAAATCTTCTCTGAAACTACTTGGCCAAATTAATCCTTGGGGTATCTAGTTTAAAAAATGTGTGGCGTGACCTGGTCAACCAACCAAGATGGCTGCCACCGCTAAAAATAGAACATAGGGGTAAAATGCAGTTTTTGGCTTATAACTCAAAAACCAAAGCATTTTGAGGAAATCTGACATGGGGATAAAAATGTTTATCAGGTCAAGCACTATCTGCCCTGAAATTTTCAGATGAATCGGTCAATCGGTTGTTGGGTTGCTGCCCCTGAATTGGTAATTTTGAGGAAATTTTGCTGTTTTTGGTTATTATCTTGAATATTATTATAGATAGAGATAAACTGTAAACAGCAATAATGTTCAGCAAAGTAAGATCTACAAATAAGTCAACATGACCTAAATGGTCAATTGACCCCTTAAGGAGTTATTGCCCTTTATAGTCAATTTTTAACAATTTTCATTAATTTGGTAAATTTATGTAAATTTTTACCAAATATAGTTCTCTGTTACTAATGGGCAAAGTTCATGATAGATATAATTGTAAGAAGCAAAATCGTTCAGTAAAGTAAGAACTTCAAACACATCACCATCACCAAAATACAATTTTGTCATGAATCCATTTGTGTCCTTTGTTTAATATGCACATAGACCAAGGTGAGCGACACAGGCTCTTTAGAGCCTCTAGTTATTTACTTGAAGAAGTAAAAAAAAATTTACTTATAAAAGTAAATTTGTAGGATACTTATACAAGTGAATTTTATTTACCTACATTTGTATAAAGAAGACCTGGATCCTTCATACTTCGTACTTTGGATATAGATGCCTTATGTTATGAAGTTTCAGTCTGTCATATGTCCAAATGTTGTCCTTGACCTCATTTTCATGGTTCAGTGACTACTTGAAAAAAAGTTAAGATTATTAGTATTCTTAATTTCTCTCTTATTATGACATGTATGAGTAGTTGGATAACTATATTTGGTATGTGCGTACCTTGCAGGGTCCTAGTGCCCGTCAGACAGTTTTCTATTCATGGATCAGTGAACATGCAAGGTTAAATTTGTATGGGTCGAGTCCATATGCATGTTTTTAACTTCTCTGTAACCTATGTACTTCATGGTTTTATGAGAATAAACTATCTATCATATCTCAAATACTGTAATCAATAGGTCTACTATATTTATGCCCTTGTTGGTCTGTGCATCCGTCTGTCCCTACATAATTTATGTCCATGCGTCCCAAAGTTGGTATCCGTTCTCTAACTTTAGTTTGCCTCAACCAAATGTTATGAAACTTATACACAATGCTTATTTCCACAAAGGACAGATCAAGTTTGAATTTTGGTGCTTCACTTAAACCATTCTAGAGTTATGCCCCTTTACAAATGGTAAAGGTGCAGAATTTTTCGTTTGCGTTCTCTGACTTAAGGCCCGAGACCACAATTAATTCTTCTATCATTTCTTTATAACGTTTTGTCGCATTAAAAAAAAATGAATTGTTCTTTTTGTCTAATTTTTTGTGTGAGTAATGTACAGTTCAAGTCCCAAAACATATGCAATTTTCAGAAAAATTGCATGTTTACATCATACAAATTTGGCCAATACACATCCATACCCCTATAGGCAAGTCAAGAGATGTTCCGAAAAGTGTAAATATAACCTTTTTGCACCTGGCCTAATCACTCTTTCCTTATTAAAATCAGTTAAAATAAAACATCCAAAAGTTTATTTCAGCTCTCTTCTTTCATTCCCACCCCAGAAAAGCTAAGAAATGAATGAGAAAGGGAAAGAAAAAAAATAAAGAAAAAATACACTATAATTAAAGGGAACTATATTCGTGCACAACGAAAAGCGGGGTCATTAATTGTGGTCTTGGGCCTATTAGGGGCCAAAAACTTGACCAATTCCAATAAAACTTGGCATGATTTAAGCTTAGTGTTTTATGAGTCAGTTTACAAAGTGTCATAGCCATATGATATATATTTTAGAAAATGTGATATTTTTTATATCTCAACTTTGGTTGCTGAATTATGACGTATAGATAGAAAAATTTCAACTTTCAAATTTTGGCTTCAAAAATCCCCCCAAAACACCAAATTGCACTTTTTTATGTCTCAATGTATAAGATATTATCTATTCAAAGTAAAGGATAGCATACTTAATGTATGAGACTTATAAAAATTTGACAAAAGTTAATTTTATATGTGCCTATGCCAAAAAATAGAGGTTTTCAAATGAAGCGAGGCCTTATATGAAATGTAATATTTTCAACTTACAACAATTTTCTGAAGTTGTTAAGTTAAAACAAAACATTTAACATATCATAAATATTCTTTTCATGTAAATATAAGTTTCAAATAGTATAACACATGAGTTTTACTTGGTCTTAAGCAATGTCAAGCTTAAAATAACAAGTTGTCAATTTAGGCCGTTCCCTGTATTTTCATATTTAATTGCATATAAATGATATTGGAGATGGAAATATGCTTCTTTTTGCCCAAATCCTTGCTAAGATATGATCAAATATGAAGCCTGGATGTAACAAGACTGTTGCTATTAACTATATATGTAGACAGTATGGTCTGATGCAAAGTTTTTTCAATTTACTGTTTAAAACCTGCATGAAATTTCAGTCTTAAAATGCCAATTTTTTAACCACCAGCCATCCAAAAGAAGAAAATAAAGGTATTCTGTGAAACAGACAAGTTTAAACAACCAGTAATAAGTGCTTTTGATATAGATTCAGTGCAATCTGTTTAAAGAAATACAATTTTTAAGTGCATAGAACTTCATATTTCACTTGCTTCGTACGGACCGCTAGACCTAGACTATTAAAACAGCACATTTTGCACTCTTTTTATGCTTTTATCCACCTTTCTTTGTGTTCTGAGTTCACAAATGAGTAAAACACATGAAATAAATACCACAAACACAAATAGATATCAGAAAAAAAATGTCAGAGAAAAATTAAGAATGCTGCTTTTGCAAAAATATTGAAAAAAGTGAAAAAGCTACTTTTTGGGCATATTAGCTGAAAAGTGACTTTTTTTACAAATTTCTATCAAATAAAAGTGGAAACCATTTCTTCTCATATAGTTTGACAAATAAATACCAATAGATCATTCAGAGAAGTTGTCAAAGTATAAATTCAAAATTTGCTGAAATGCACCTCTTAGGCCCGAGACCACAATTAATTCTTCTATCATTTCTTTATAACGTTTTGTCGCATTAAAAAAAAATGAATTGTTCTTTTTGTCTAATTTTTTGTGTGAGTAATGTACAGTTCAAGTCCCAAAACATATGCAATTTTCAGAAAAATTGCATGTTTACATCATACAAATTTGGCCAATACACATCCATACCCCTATAGGCAAGTCAAGAGATGTTCCGAAAAGTGTAAATATAACCTTTTTGCACCTGGCCTAATCACTCTTTCCTTATTAAAATCAGTTAAAATAAAACATCCAAAAGTTTATTTCAGCTCTCTTCTTTCATTCCCACCCCAGAAAAGCTAAGAAATGAATGAGAAAGGGAAAGAAAAAAAATAAAGAAAAAATACACTATAATTAAAGGGAACTATATTCGTGCACAACGAAAAGCGGGGTCATTAATTGTGGTCTTGGGCCTATTAGGGGCCAAAAACTTGACCAATTCCAATAAAACTTGGCATGATTTAAGCTTAGTGTTTTATGAGTCAGTTTACAAAGTTTCATAGCCATATGATATATATTTTAGAAAATGTGATATTTTTTATATCTCAACTTTGGTTGCTGAATTATGACGTATAGATAGAAAAATTTCAACTTTCAAATTTTGGCTTCAAAAATCCCCTCAAAACACCAAATTGCACTTTTTTATGTCTCAATGTATAAGACATTATCTATTCAAAGTAAAGGATAGCATACTTAATGTATGAGACTTATAAAAATTTGACAAAAGTTAATTTTATATGTGCCTATGCCAAAAAATAGAGGTTTTCAAATGAAGCGAGGCCTTATATGAAATGTAATATTTTCAACTTACAACAATTTTCTGAAGTTGTTAAGTTAAAACAAAACATTTAACATATCATAAATATTCTTTTCATGTAAATATAAGTTTCAAATAGTATAACACATGAGTTTTACTTGGTCTTAAGCAATGTCAAGCTTAAAATAACAAGTTGTCAATTTAGGGTGTTCCCTGTATTTTCATATTTAATTGCATATAAATGATATTGGAGATGGAAATATGCTTCTTTTTGCCCAAATCCTTGCTAAGATATGATCAAATATGAAGCCTGGATGTAACAAGACTGTTGCTATTAACTATATATGTAGACAGTATGGTCTGATGCAAAGTTTTTTCAATTTACTGTTTAAAACCTGCATGAAATTTCAGTCTTAAAATGCCAATTTTTTAACCACCAGCCATCCAAAAGAAGAAAATAAAGGTATTCTGTGAAACAGACAAGTTTAAACAACCAGTAATAAGTGCTTTTGATATAGATTCAGTGCAATCTGTTTAAAGAAATACAATTTTTAAGTGCATAGAACTTCATATTTCACTTGCTTCGTACGGACCGCTAGACCTAGACTATTAAAACAGCACATTTTGCACTCTTTTTATGCTTTTATCCACCTTTCTTTGTGTTCTGAGTTCACAAATGAGTAAAACACATGAAATAAATACCACAAACACAAATAGATATCAGAAAAAAAATGTCAGAGAAAAATTAAGAATGCTGCTTTTGCAAAAATATTGAAAAAAGTGAAAAAGCTACTTTTTGGGCATATTAGCTGAAAAGTGACTTTTTTTACAAATTTCTATCAAATAAAAGTGGAAACCATTTCTTCTCATATAGTTTGACAAATAAATACCAATAGATCATTCAGAGAAGTTGTCAAAGTATAAATTCAAAATTTGCTGAAATGCACCTCTTAGGCCCGAGACCACAATTAATTCTTCTATCATTTCTTTATAACGTTTTGTCGCATTAAAAAAAAATGAATTGTTCTTTTTGTCTAATTTTTTGTGTGAGTAATGTACAGTTCAAGTCCCAAAACATATGCAATTTTCAGAAAAATTGCATGTTTACATCATACAAATTTGGCCAATACACATCCATACCCCTATAGGCAAGTCAAGAGATGTTCCGAAAAGTGTAAATATAACCTTTTTGCACCTGGCCTAATCACTCTTTCCTTATTAAAATCAGTTAAAATAAAACATCCAAAAGTTTATTTCAGCTCTCTTCTTTCATTCCCACCCCAGAAAAGCTAAGAAATGAATGAGAAAGGGAAAGAAAAAAAATAAAGAAAAAATACACTATAATTAAAGGGAACTATATTCGTGCACAACGAAAAGCGGGGTCATTAATTGTGGTCTTGGGCCTTAAGTTAGCCTCAACCAAATTTTGATAGTTACCTTTACCGTTCTTCAGTTATGTCCCTTTATAACTTTATATGATATGCAAACGGGGGCAACTTCTGTGTCCCATGGAAACATTCCCAATTTATTTGTATATGGAATCATTATAAGATGTACATGTCCAACTGGCAGCTGTCACCCGACGTTGACCTCATTTTCATGGTTCAGTCAGTCAAGGATATAACTCTATAGAGTTATTACAGAAAAATAACATACATTTGTTATTGTGGACTAAAAAATCAAAGAACTAGCTGTGATAACATATGTATGTTACATGTTTCAAAGGAACAATACATCATTAGTTTTGTTAAAATGTATACAAGTTCTATTGATATTAATACTATTGTCTTTATGTACCGGTATACTCAACTATCGGCCTAGCCAAGATCAGATGTGCATTTTGTGTTTCACATGAAGTCAAAAATGAGCATCACCTCAGGACAAAACTCTTGGTATTTTGATTAAAAAATGGTTTAAATTATGAAAAATTTCCATTGTTAGGCTAACACTGGAAGCATTTATATAATACATGCAGTTTTTGTTAGAAATATTTTATATTTTTATGAAATAAATGGTGTTTAAAAACTGTTTAATTCTCTTTAATGGTTGCCTTCAAGACATGGTCACCTGAGTGTCAGATTTTTGGTCAATGACAAAGACAACAAAATATGTTTAGAATTATTGAATATCAAACATTTTAATTGAAAAAAAAATGACAAGAACATGTTTAACTCACAGTTATTTCAAGCAACAGTAGCTTTCTTTGATTATTTATCTTATCTGATAAAACTGTATCTAATTTATCTATAAATAACAAAACTTCCAAAAAAACCTTTCTTTTGGTGTATTGAACCTTAAAATAACTTGATGCATGTTCTTACAATAAACAATCAAACATAGCAATACAATTTATATATTTTGTCTACGGACAAGACATTGTATTTATATTTAATGAAATGCATTATTAAAACCTAATTCTGATATAGCTGAAAGTGTTAACTCTCTTGAAAAAAAAAAACATACATTTTATCAGGTTTATCTATCAAACTTAGCTTAACTGGGAGGAAAATGGAAACAAATACATTTTGATAATGTCTACGGACAAGACATTTTATTGATATTCAATTAAATGCTTTCAAAGATGATTGTTAAAGTTAAGATTAAAAGTTACCAATTAAATTTTAAATTGTGTTTTTTAAATTTTGGAAAATATAAAAATGTACCCATAATTCTTTACACATCTCAAAAATTTATTGATTGAGCCAAAATGAAGACACTTTTTTTTTAACTGAAATCCATATATCTGACTGTTTACAACAATCAAACTTTTATTATAACTCATTTTTGACATAGTTGAATGTGTTCTCTTGAAAAAATAACATACATGTTGCCTATCAAATTAGGCTGAACTCGAGGAAATAGGCTAAAATATATTGTGGTAATGTCTACGGACAAGACAATTTCAGTTAAAAAAACAATCTGTTAGAATGAATTGTGACTATATTCATGTTGAAAATACTGAGTCTTAATTTGAATAGATAACTTTCTTCACCTAAAAATAAGATTTAAGTTCCAAAGCAGACAAATAATTGAATTTAATACTTGTTATGTACAAGTGTCTTGTCCGTAGACACTTCCTCATCTGCTGTTTATACTGAAATACAAAAGATAAAGTAAGAGAGAGAGAAATACTTTTTCTTAATTTGATTTAGTTAACCTTTTAAGGTATGCAGCAACTGGAATAAACAATATTGAAGTAAAATAAGGTATGCTTTTTATGACTGATGATCTGCCACTTTTTAAAATCCACTCCTGTAAAGTAATTTTACAAAAATTGAGAACACTTAAATTACCATTTATTTATTAAAAGTAAGATATGTTTAAGTTTAAACAACACATAGGACTAATTTATACCCATACAGCCAAGCAATATTGATAAAAAGACATGTCTACGGACAAGACATGTGTCTAGGGACAAGACATTCTGACATATTTTTGAAATTTTTCCTCTATTAATAGATGGTAGAAAAAAATGTTTGTAGAGTTTTCATATCTACAAAAGAACAGGAACTTAGCAATGCAACATTAATGTTATTATACTTCCAGTTTACTAAGGAATGCATGTCTACGGACAAGACAATTTTTCACTTTATTTGTATATCCAACTTTGATGGCATATATCTTCAGCTAGGGTACTGCAATTTTGATAAATGAGGTAGTTTTTGATAAAGTATATACTAAAAGAGAAAACAAAACACATAATAGCATACATTTGATTCATTTTTCTCTTAAATCACTACACTGAGCAAGCTAAAAACAAAAGTACAAAATTTCATAACAAACCCATAGTATTCAACTTTTGATCATAACTTTGTAACCACTGGAGATTTTTTGTTGCAACAACCAGTAAAAGAAAAATGAATAAATTGTCTATAACAGTGAACCAATAATGTAGTTCAAATTAATTTCACTTATTAACTATCAATTGTTAAAAACAGCGAAATTTTAAATGAAACAACATAACGTGAAATTTTGCCCATTTTCAGCGTGTATTTTAGTGTTTTATTTAAAAACGGTAACACCTATACATGATATTTGATATTCATTGTGAAGCCCTACATTCCCTCCTTCAGTTCAAACATGTATTACTTATGTAAACATTATCTTCTTGTCTTTACAAACCTATAACATAGACCCACTATGAAATGCACATCTGAGCTTGGCTAGGCCGTATAGAAAGATATAACAGTTCATAGTTTTCCCATCATGCATAGTCAGATAGTACACCTATGTTATAACAGAAAAAGTACATGTATGTCTGTAATAACTAAAGGGTGTTATTACAGCTTCTCTTCATCACTCCAAAGCATTTGCTCAGACATATACATGTAACAGGCTAATATTTGAACTTGGAATTATTTTTAATTATGGAATTTGCTTGTTTTCTTGTTATTGAAATTTTTAATAAATTCCATGTTTATTCTATACTGAAATGTTCTGTGCTGCGCTCAACACTTACCATTACAAAGAAAATAGTTTATTTTCAATAGAATGTACTGTGCCGCGCACAACACTATCTAACCAAAATACATTTAATGGAAAGAGTTATTTTACCGCTCAAAAGATTATTATACCAAATAAACATAGAATTTACTGAAAATTTTAAACACAAGAAATTATGCAAATTCCATAGTAAAAATAATTCCAAGTTCAAATAATAGCCTGTTATGTACATCATTGTACATGCTTAATTACAATGTATTTTAATTTATTGTAAGAAATATGATCAGAGCATGTAATGAGGTTCTGCGCAAGCTTCCCAGTAATTCCCAAGTTTCTCATATAGTAAGTTACATGCCTTAAATAACTAAGCCTTGTTATAACAGCTAAGTTTATCCCTTAAAAGCCTCGTCTCATTGATTTACCATGGTTAATGAAAAATGTATTAATTTGATTAAAAAATTAGATATCATGGCTATGCATTTAGTGTCTGCGCACAGTTTCAAGAGTTCCCTAGAGGCCACTAAAAATTAAAATAGTTATGATTTATTTTACAAATAACAAACATATTTGCCTTTACTTTGCTGAACTAGGAATCATTATTGTTTAGCCTTTAGGGGCCAGATCAAGTGTGCCTCTGGGTGCGGAATTTTCTCGCTGTGTTGATGACCCATTGTTGGCCTTTGGCTGTCTCTGCTCTCTGGTTGGGTTGTTGTCTCTTTGACACATTCCTTGTTTCCATTCTCTATTCTGTTTAATCTGTTTACAAATTTTAAAACTTTTTTTCAGATTCTGATTGACTGGTGGCAGAAAGGGTATGAATATAAAGTGGCATTAAGGCCTTGCAGAAAGGCTTAACAGTAACATGCTGAAGTTGCAATAACAGTTTGACGAAGACCCACATGTAATCCCATATTGACGGTTGTAGAACTCGTACCAACAGATTTCACTTTGGGTATTTAATTGTATTGTAATAAGTAAGGGACTTTACTTTAACACGTTTCTTTAAAATCACATAATCTTCAGTTTGCATGCTCAGATTGAAAAAGTATTGCTTACGAGCTTCACTGTTCGACTTTCTTTCTCGCCTTGTAAAAGTAGTTAAACAGGTTTTTTTCCATTGTTATGCATTGTACCTGTGCAATAATTTCACGACTTGAAGCCGTGAAATTTCATATGAAAAATTTTGTAATCTCTTTAAAACATATATAATGTCATTCCAAAAACATTTCTGCCTCGAAAAACAGGAAAACTAGCACAGAAACACTTCTATATGTACTGGATGTGTAAACTTTTTATCAGGATCTGAACATCATAATATTCAGTATGCTAAAAATAAGTGTTATTAAAGCTCGGACGGTAAATAGCTTAACATATTTTGTATAGTTTCATCACTCGATGCATAAAATTGAGAATGGAAATTCGGAATGTGTCAAAGAGAACAACCCGACTATAGAACAGACAACAGCAGAGTCTGTCATAGGTATTTTTATCTTTCGGCTGCTGTCCTGTGCAATATCTCCGATTATATAAATCCTCTGGATCATAGTGGGTGCAATATTACCTATTAAGTTAGAAATACGACGATGAGGTATGAGTGCCAATTGAGACATCTTTCCATTCAATACACAATCTAGTAAAGTAAGCAATCATAGGTTCGTTGCTGAAAAGTAAGCTATAAAGGGACCAAAAATTATTTGTGTAAAATAACTTAAAAAAAAACGGCCTTATTTTATATACAAAAATAGAAATTTTTATATCCAATGCATAAAAGAAATATAGTAGGTTTAGGTGTAACGGTGCAATTTTCACAAAACATATCAAAACATATCAAATTTCCCACTTTGTCGAACATAAACATGGATAACATCATTAATGATTTTATTAAGATTGACAAATGTTCGAGTCCGAGTCTGTTAAAAATTTAAAAAAAATCTAATATCTCCATTTGAAAAAAAATCTTAGCAAAGACGAAAACCATATGAAACAACAGTTGTTTTCCACTACCGTCAGAGCAAAGGGAACAGTTTGAAAGTGCCAAATACTGAAATATGTCAAAAATCAATACTTTTTTGTAAACACTGTCATGACTGTGATGTATGTAAATACTTTATAATGGAAACCCGAACTTCTGAGGGATGTTTATATACAAACATAAGGAGATGGGGTATGATTGCCAAATGGGACAATTATCCACTTAAGCACAAATAAAGTGGATATAAGTAATGATAGGCAACTGTAACGCCTTCAACAATGAGAAAACCCCATACCGTATAGTCGGCTATTAATGGCCACGATTGATGATTATACGCTATTGTCTCTTAAAGACAAATATATAAACACATTTTGTCCTCGATTTAAATTACCTTTTAAACATAAAAGTAGGTGCAATATATATTTTTAAACCCAAAAAGTTTATTGACCCCATCAGATACTTGACAAACTCTTAGTCTTCGTCTTTTGTATGAACACAAAATTCATGGATCGCACATTTCTCTTTAACTATCTATACGAAAGTTTCTGCACTCATGAATTTTAGCATCGGCTGTCATGGTTGTAATCGACGGCTAACTTTACACTTGTATGTTTGTCTGATGTGTAATTGTGTTTTTCCCTGTTGTTTCGTTGCTGTCTGGTGGACAAATACATGAATTCTGCATGTCATCATCAAATACGTGAATAGCTATATATCTGGTAAATCAAACACTTTTTCTTCGCATAGAAAGAACTCATCATTAATCTGAGCATGGAACGAATACTTTATATCACGAACTATAAATGTGGATACAAAAAATGAAAAACTAAGCGAAATTGTTAATCCCGCATTGCACGACAAAATGTGTTGTATTTAAGTTAGTAGCATGTGTTCTTGGTTGATTGTAAACACGTAGTAGTCCATAATGCATTGTTGCTCATTTAGTGGATTCGTAAAAAAAACAGGTAACAATAAATTGCGTCACATGTAAATAAACAATTACACGTGCGAGAACATAAGTATGCTAATTCATGCATTTCCATATAAGGTAGTGTTCCTGACCTGAGTAATTATATAATGATACATCAACATTTCTTTTTGACTTTTTTTTAAAGTCATGTGTGTTATCACTGGTTATGAAGGTAGATGTCACAGTTGTTATGTAGTAATTCATTTTTGCTGTGTGTGTTAATGTTTATTTTTTTACATGATCCTGTTTGTGTTTCAGATTTTCAAATATCATTTTCATTATTAATTAAAAATGTACTTTCAATAAATGTTAGGGAGGAAGCTTGATGGTTCATGGCATTCCCTCTTAATTAGAAAATAATCTATTATAAATATTCAATCAGAATCCCAATTCAGAGCTGTTTTAAGCTTAAATGTTGTGTCCATACTTGTTCAACTGTTCAGGGTTCGACTTACATTGTATGCAGGAAAATCCAGTTTGCTGTCACTTGACAGCCTCTTGTTCTTATTGTTGAAGGCCGTACTGTTGCCTATAATTGCTTACATCCACTTCATTTGAACTTAAGTGGATAGTTGTCTCATTGGTAATCATATCTCCTTATTTTAATAAATATACAATGATTTCAATTTCTTTTACAGGATATAATGGCAAGTTGGGATGAGGTAAGTTTTTCTTCTTAAAAGTCATTGTCATGTGACCTATGTCATGTGTCCCATGTTGTCTATAAACTGTACAGAAAGATACAGGTGTGTAGTATTCTCAGTCAGTCAGTGTCATGTGACCTACAAAATGTATGTCATGTGATCTATGTTGTCTACAAACTGTACATAAAGATACAGGTGTGTAGTATTCTCAGAGTCAGTCAGTGTCATGTGACCTATGTCATGTGACTTATGTTGTCTATAAAATGTACATTAAGATATGATACAGGCGTGCAGTATTCTCAGAGTCAATCAGTGTCATGTGACCTATGTCATGTGACCTATGTTATAAAGAAACAGGCGTGCAGTACAAACCTCAACAAAAACTTAGGCTGATCTCAAAACTGATGCATATATACAATTGTCTACAGACTTTTCTAAAAAAAAAAACCTCTTAAATTATAGACAACAATTTCACTCCTTCTTGGTAATCACTGTTTTTGGTATAAACTGTTGGAACTGTAAAAATGTAGCTTGTTAAATTTAATTATTACATTTATAATACATTTGTATGTTCTAGAGGAAAATGTAAAAGCTTTGTTTTGCTTACAGAAACTTCGTACAGCTGCAACTGAGGGGAATATAAAAGAGGTAGAAATATGTATAAAGAACACAGCTAACTTGGAATGTAGAGATGGGTTTGTAAGTAAAGTAAAATGTTTAACACATTTACAGATATTTATTATATAGTACACATAATGTGGATCAGTTAAACATTGCCCTTGTTTGTGTTCTATGATTCAGTGTACATTCTATTTATTGCAAATACTCTTGTCTTCAAAATATTAAGAAACATAGTATTATGATATATTGTGATTAACTTTATTACACTGATGAATACCACTCCAGTTTGTATGTCAAAGAGTTGCTGTCTGATACTTCGTAACTGTATACAATTGAAATATAGATTTACTGTATTACACGTAACATAGTATTCTAGACAAAAAACATTACTTTGGTCCCACAAAAAAATCTTTCATGACCATGACTTGAGACATGACACCTGATCATACAACTTTCATTGACCACTCCTGTACTAAACATGACATGTGACACCTGATCATACAACATGCATTTACCACTCCTGTACTGAACATGACATGTGACACCACATCATACAACATTCATTTACCACTCCAATACTGAACATGACATGTGACACCTGATCATACCATATACATTTACCTCTCCTCTACTGAATATGACATGTGACACCTGATCATACAACTTTCATTTACCACTCCTGTACTGAACATGACATGTGACACCTGATAATACATCATTCATTTACCACGCCAGTACTAAACATGACATGTGACACCTGGTCATGCAACATTCATTAACCACTCCTGTACTGAACATGACATGTCACACCTGATCATACAACTTTCATTTACCACTCCAGTACTGAACATGATATGTAACACCTGATCATACAACTTTCATTTACCAATCTTGTACTGAACATGACATGTCACACCTGATCATACAACATTCATTAACCACTCCTGTACTGAACATGACATGTCACACCTGATCATACAACTTTCATTTACCACTTCTGTACTGAACATGATATGTAACACCTGATCATACAACATTCATTAACCACTCCTGTACTGAACATGACATGTCACACCTGATCATACAACTTTCATTTACCACTCCTGTACTGAACATGACATGTGACACCTGATCATACAACATTCATTTACCACTTCTGTACTGAACATGACATGTCACACCTGATCATACAACATTCATTTATCATGCAAGAACTGAACATGACATGTGACACCTGATCATACAACATTCATTTACCACTCCTGTACTGAACATGACATGTCACACCTGATCATACAACTTTCATTTACCACTCCAGTACTGAACATGACATGTAACACCTGATCATACAACATTCATTTACCACTCCTGTACTGAACATGACATGTGACACCTGATCATACAACATTCATTAACCACTCCTGTACTGAACATGACATGTCACACCTGATCATACAACTTTCATTTACCACTCCAGTACTGAACATGACATGTGACACCTGATCATAGCACATACATTTACCACTCCAGTACTAAACATGATATGTAACACCTGACTATACAACTTTCATTTACCACTCCTGTACTGAACATGACATGTCACACCTGATCATACAACTTTCATTTACCACTCGTGTACTGAACATGATATGTAACACCTGATCATACAACATTCATTAACCACTCCTGTACTGAACATGACATGTAACACCTGATCATACAACTTTCATTTACCACTCGTGTACTGAACATGACATGTGACACCTGATCATACAACATACATTTACCACTCCTGTACTGAACATGATATGTAACACCTGATCATACAACATTCATTAACCACTCCAGTACTAAACATGACATGTAACACCTGACTATACAACATTCATTAACCACTCCTGTACTGAACATGACATGTGACACCTGATCATACAACTTTCATTTACCACTCCAGTACTGTACATGATATGAAACACCTGATTATACAACTTTCATTTACCAATCTTGTACTGAACATGACATGTGACACCTGATAATACATCATTCATTTACCACTCCTGTACTGAACATGACACGTGACACCTGATCATACAACATTCATTTACCACTCCAGTACTGAACATGACATGTCACACCTGATCATACAACATTCATTAACCACTCCTGTACTGAACATGATATGTCACACCTGATCATACAACTTTCATTTACCACTCCTGTACTGAACATGATATGTCACACCTGATCATACAACTTTCATTAACCACTCCTGTACTGAACATGATATGTCACACCTGATCATACAACTTTCATTAACCACTCCTGTACTGAACATGATATGTCACACCTGATCATACAACTTTCATTTACCACTCCAGTACTGAACATGATATGTAACACCTGATCATACAACATTCATTAACCACTCCTGTACTGAACATGATATGTAACACCTGATTATACAACATTCATTTACCACTCCTGTACTGAACATGACATGTGACACCTGATCATAGCACATACATTTATCACTACAGTACTAAACATGATATGTAACACCTGATTATACAACAATCATTTACCACTCCTTTACTGAACATGACATGTGACACCTGATCATACACCATGCATTTACCTCTCCTGTACTAAACATGACATGTGACACCTACATAATGTCACTCTTAAACTCAACACCAACATGTGACATAGCAATGACACTCTTATACTCAACACCAACATGTGACATAGCAATTACACTCTTATACTCAACACTAATATGTGACATATCAATGACATTCTTATACTCAACACCAACATGTGACACAGCAATGACACTCTTATACTCAACACCAACATGTGACATATCAATGACACTCTTATACTCAACACCAACATGTGACATATCAATGACACTCTTATACTCAACACCAACATGTGACGTAGCAATGACACTCTTATACTCAACACCAACATGTGACATAACAATGACACTCTTATACTCAACACCAACATGTGACATAGCAATGACATTATTACACTCATCACAAACAAGTTACAGATCACACTTATAGGCAATGCAAACTTGAAAAAAATAAACATTGCTTATTGCAGTTCTTTACTTATACTCACCACAAACATACACCATTGCTATATTACCCTTATACTCACCACAAACATACACCATTGTTATATTACCCTTAAACTCACCACACACATACACCATTGCTATATTACCCTTATACTCACCACAAACATACACCATTGCTATATTACCCTTATACACACCACAAACATACACCATTGCTATATTACCCTTATACACACCACAAACATACACCATTGCTATATTACCCTTATAGTCACCACAAACATACACCATTGCTATATTACCCTTATACTCACCACAAACATACACCATTGTTATATTACCCTTATACTCACCACAAACATACACCATTGCTATATTACCCTTATAGTCACCACAAACATACACCATTGCTATATTACCCTTATACTCACCACAAACATACACCATTGTTATATTACCCTTATACACACCACAAACATACACCATTGCTATATTACCCTTATACTCACCACAAACATACACCATTGCTATATTACCCTTATACTCACCACAAACATACAACATTGCTAGATTACCCTTATAGTCACCACAAACATACACCGTTGCTATATTACCCTTATACTCACCACAAACATACACCATTGCTATATTACCTTTATACTCACCACAAACATACACCATTGCTATATTACCCTTATACTCACCACAAACATACACCATTGCTATATTACCCTTATACACAACAACTCATATGATATGTAGCAGCTGGTAGACACCCAACATTTTACACGGAAATACCACTAAATAATTTCTAAGCTTTGATCAATATTTTGAAAAGACACAAAATACTGTTAATCAGACAGGTTTAATGGACAACACATATTTGTTAGAATTATAAAAAGTGGGGTCTCATTTTATTCGTAACACAGAACTGAATCAGATCGTTACGGTTTTATTTTGTTTCCTGATGAAAAATTATTTTGTAAACATCTGATTTGAATGAGAAGTTGATGAGAACGAGTCGTGTTAACTTCTTTAGTTAGATAATGTTAATTCTACAGATCTAATGTAAAACATCTTTTAAAAACAACAAATACTTGACAGAATTTTATAAAGTGGGGTCTTATTTTTCTTGTCTCTTCGCACTGAATCAGAAAATATCACTCGTTTTAATGTTTCTTGAATTTTTTTAACCTAACAGTTCTGATGCAAGTTCTGACATCTCACAATAAAACATGTTGTTTATTTGTTGTTTATGTAGAATATAAATAAAAGTGTGACTGGTCATTTTATTCAGTTTTGTCCACTGATTCATGTGATATATATTTTGTTATATTTATTTCACAACATTGTCAAGTTTATGACACAAGTTTTGATGTCTGTTATCAGTCAGGGGCGTTACTTAAATAAGTTTTTTTTTTAATTGCTTATATAAGTAATTTTTTATTTTAAAAATGATAAAATTACTTAATAGAGTTATTTTAATTTTCAATAGAAACATAGACTAAATGAAGTTTTCATGATTTTAAACAACATTTTATATCATAAAATAAAGAATTTATCAGATTTGAGAGGGGTATAGAGATAAAGGGCTACTTTGAAAATAATGACAAAAATATTACTTGAATAAGTTATTTTAAACATTTTTGATAAAAATAGCAATTACACTTATCTAAGGCACATATGTATTTGATTTAGGTTACAAATTATAAATAACTTCAGGTCTTTATTAATTCACAAGTATCTATCTATTTATATCAGCCTACCTTCAAGATTTTAGAGGAAAATGATAATTTAATAGTCCCAAGAGACCAATCTTTGACCAAGAAGCGTTGGTATGAAAGATAAGTGCGTCGGAAAGTTAATTAGTGTTTCTGAAGAATTAGTTTTTATATATCAAGGGAAAAATAACCAGATAACTGTGAAAATTATTTAAAGCTAGTAAAATCTGTATTCTTGGACACCTATAAAAATAATATTCAGTAAAATAACTTATATAAGTTATATTTAAATTAGCCTCGTTTTCAACATTACTTGTATAGGTAATTTTAATTGTTACTTGTTTAAGTAATGCCCCTGACTGGTTATATGTTGATATTACAGTGGAGAATGACACCATTAATGTTTGCGGCTGGGGAAGGACACCTGGAGGTGGTGACTTACCTGGTCACTCACGGCAGTCAGTTAGACACTACAGACAGGGTAATGATAGATATAATCACCTTACTCTGACAAAACACCACTTTATACAGAATCTACACAAAATCATGTTGTTAATCAGACAGGTTTAATGGACAACAAATATTTGTTAGAATTATATAAAGTGGGGTCTCATTTTATAGTCGTAACACAGAACTGAAT
This sequence comes from Mytilus trossulus, assembly GCF_036588685.1. Taxonomy (NCBI): domain Eukaryota; kingdom Metazoa; phylum Mollusca; class Bivalvia; order Mytilida; family Mytilidae; genus Mytilus; species Mytilus trossulus. The sequence continues at coordinate 82,093,608 of NC_086377.1, read as the reverse complement.
CAGATAGTAAAGGTTTTATTTTGTTTCTTGACAAAAAATAATTTTGTTAACATCTGATTTTAATGAGAAGTTGATGAGAAAAAGTTGTGTTAACATCTTTAGTTGGATAATGTTAATTCTACAAATTTAATGTAAAACATCTTTTAAAAATAACAAATACTTGACAGAATTATATAAAGTGGGGTCTTATTTTTCTTGTCTCTTCGTACTGAATCAGAAAATATAACTCGTTTTAATGTTTCTTGAAAAAAAGTTTTTTTTTTCACTTTTGTCATTCTTCTTAATCATTGTTACAGAATCTACACAAAATCATGTTGTTAATCAGACAGGTTTAATGAACAACACATATTTGTTAGAATTATATAAAGTGGGGCTCATTTTATTCGTAACACAGAACTGAATCAGATCGTTAAGGTTTTATTTTGTTTCCTGAAGAAAAATTATTTTGTAAACATTTGATTTTAATGAGAAGTTAAAGAGAATAAGTTGTGTTAACATCTTTAGTCAGATAATGTTAATTCTACAGATCTTATGTAAAACATCTGTTAAAAATAACAAATACTTGACAGAATTATATAAAGTGGGGTCTTATTTTTCTTGTCTCATTGTGCTGAATCAGAAAATATTACTCGTTTTAATGTTTCTTGAAAAAAGTTTTTTTTTTCAACTTTGATCATTCTACTGAATCAACATAAAATCATGTTGTAAATCATGCATGTTAAATGGACAACAAATACTTGTGAATTATATAAAGTGAGGGTTGCTATTATTTGACTTGTTACAATTATATAATTAAGAGTTTATTATTTTTTTACCTGTTTTGTTTCACTGAATCAGAAAAAATATACATTGAATTTATATATCTTAATATACCATTTAATAGTTTATACACTGATATAATTGGATATTTTCTTACCTGATGTTATATTTCTTACATTTGGTAAATTGTTTGACTCCTATCTTGATTTTGTTATCACACACCATTAACATGTTTATATTTTTATATTGTTATAGTTTGGACTAACAGCTTTACATTGGGCTGCTGAGAGGGGACGGATTGATGTAACAAAATGGTTAACAGATCAAGGATGCAGTCCTTGGGTGAAATCATTGGAGGTAACATTCAGTTTTATTCTTATTAGATAGATAGATATTTTATTTTCTAAAAACTAAATACAAGTCAACAGAGAAAGCACAAATACAATATAAATACAAATACCATAGTTGAGGATAAACAGCTGCAGATAAAATATAATAAAGTACAACTTTTAAGTTTATGATAAAATACCTGTATAATAAACAGGTTAAACTAAATATGAAGAAATCAGTCTGTGCTTAACTTTTACATGGAGGGAAAATCCTTTTTATTAAGACACTTAATGAATAAACAGTGTTCTTATGGAGGCTCGCGGGTATAAGATTTTTAGAAAAAAATTAAACAATTTTTCATTACAAATTTCATTTATTACCTTAAGTAGTTATTACTTTACCATTATGGTACAAGAATCATTCCAAAAAATCAATTCATGTTGTCCTCAGGTGACTTTTAAAATGTAGATATCATTGAAAAAGCTCCAAATTATCTCCCTTTGGTGCAAAAATGCCATTTTTGGCATTAAAATTGAAATATCTTTTTTAACTCATATATTTTATATTGTTGTTTTCGAAAACGCTGTACATAAACTAAATATCTGTAAAATTTAAGCGATTTCTGTAATTTAGTTCTTTATTTCGATATAACAACTATTTCCCCTATTAGGTCAACAGAAAAAAAGGACATTAACAAAAATGTATGCTTCTTTCCAAGGCAGATTGTGAGCGTAAATGAATGGTGACCCCATTTTTGTTGAGCCTTCGACTTTAGTCGAAAAAGCGAGACTTAAGCGATCCTACATGTCATCGGCGGCGGCGTCCACAAATATTCACTCTGTGGTTAAAGTTTTTGAAATTTTAATAACTTTCTTAAACTATACTGAATTTCTACCAACATTGGACAGAAGCTTGTTTATGATCATAAGAAAGTATCCAGAAGTAAATTTTGTAAAAATTAAATTCCATTTTTTCCGTATTTTACTTATAAATGGACTTAGTTTTTCTGCGAGGAAACATTACATTCACTCTGTGGTTAAAGTTTTTAAAATTTTAATAACTTTCATAAACTATCCTTGATTTGTACCAAACTTGGACAGAAGCTTGTTTATGATCATAAGATAGTATCAAGAAGAAAATTTTGTAAAAATGAATTTCCACTTTTCCGTATTTTACTTATAAATGGACTTAGTTTCTTGGCCAGAAACAAAACATTCACTCTGTGGTTTAAGTTTTTAAAATTTTTATAATGTTCTTAAACTATCCTGGATTTCTACCAAACTTAGACAAAAGCTTGTTTCTGATCATATAATATTATTCAGAAGTAAATTTTGTAAAAAAAAAAATCACTTTTTCCGCATTTTACTTATAAATGGACTTAGTTTTTCTTCCAGTTAACATTACATACAGTCTGCAGTTATTAGATTCATAAACTATCCTGGATTTTTTACCAAACTTGGAAGCTTCTTTCAATCAAAAGACAGTATCAAGAGGGAAATTTTTATTGATGTTTTTCCTCATTTTTGTTGAGTCTGCGATTAACAGCAAAAGTAGGCCAGACACTGGGTTCCGTTAAAACTGATTGTTTTTTGTCGAGCCTGCGACTTTAATCTCAGAAAGCTCGGCATAGGGATAGTGATCAAGCATTGGCGGCGGCATTAGCTAACTTCTTAAAAGCTTTATATTTTAGAAGGTGGAAGACCTGGATGCTTCATACTTTGTATATGGATGCCTCATGTTACGAAGTTTCCGCCAGTCACATGTCCAATGTCCTTGACCTCATTTTCATGGTTCAGTGAAAACTTCGATTTTTTTTTTTTTTTTGTAATGTCAAATTCTCTTTTATAAGTAAAAGTATAACTATATTTGGTATGTGCGTACCTTGCAAGGTCCTCATGCCTGTCAGACAGTTTTCACTTGACCTCGACCTCATTTCATGAATCCGTGAACAAGGTTAAGTTTTGGTGGTCAAGTCCATATCTCAGATACTATTAGCAATAGGTCTTGTAAATTCGGTGTATGGAAGGACTGTAAGGTGTACATGTCCAACTGGCAGGTGTCATCTGACCTTGACCTCATTTTTATGGTTCAGTGGTTATAGTTAAGTGTTTGTGTTTTGGTCTGTTTTTCTTATACTGTATGCAATAGGTCTACTATATTTGGTGCATGGAATGATTGTAAAGTGTACATGTCTAGCTGGCAGGTGTCAACTGACCTTGACCTCATAGTCATGGTTTAATGGTCAAATATAAAAAAGAAGATGTGGTATGATTGCCAATGAGACAACTGTCCACAAGAGACCAAAATGACACAGACATTAATTGTATGGCCTTCAACAATGAGCAAAGCCCATACTGCATAGTCAGCTATAAAAGGCCCTGATAAGACAATGTAAAACAATTCAAACAAGAAAACTAACGGCCTTATTTATATAAAAAAAATGAACGACAAGTTAAGTTTTTGAGTTTTGGTCTTTTTTTCTAATACTATATACAATAGGTCAACTATATTTGGTGTATGGAAATATTTTATGACCTTGACCTCATTTTCAGGGTTCATTGCTCAGTGTTAAGTTTTTGTGTTTTGGTCTGTTTTTCTTAAACTATAAGCAATAGGTCAACTATATTTGTTGTATGGAAGAACACACCCTACACCAATCCTAAACTACTGACACAACTACCATCTCATCATTCTCCACCAACACACCTAACACCAATCCTACACTACTGACACAACTACCATCTCATCATACTCCACCAACACACCCTACACCAATCATATACTACTGACACAACTACCATCTCATCATACTCCACCAACACACCTAACACTAATCCTACACTACCGACACAACTACCATCTCATCATACTCCACCAACACACCCTACACCACTCATATACTACTGACACAACAACCATCTCACTATACTCCACCAAGACACCCTACACCAATCCTACACTACTGACACAACTACCATCTCATCATACTCCACCAACACACCTAAAACTAATCCTACACTACTGACACAACTACCATCTCATCAAACTCCACCAACACACCCTACATCAATCATATACTACTGACACAACTACCATCTCACTATACTCCACCAACACACCTAACACCAATCCTACACTACTGACACAACTACCATCTCATCATAATTTGCCAAAACACCTAACACTAATCCTACACTACTGACACAACAACCATCTCATCATACTCCACCAACACACCTAACACCAATCCTACACTACTGACATAATTACCATCTCATCATACTCCACCAACACACCCTACACCAATCATATACTACTGACACAACTACCATCTCACTATACTCTACCAACACACCCTACATCAATCATATACTACTGACACAACTACCATCTCATCATACTCCACCAACACACCCTACACTAATCCTACACTACTGACACAACTACCATCTCATCATACTCTACCAACACACCTAACACCAATCCTACACTACTGACACAACTACCATCTAATCATACCCCACCAACACACCCTACACCAATCATACACTACCGACACAACAACCATCTCATCATACTCCACCAACACACATAACACCAATCCTACACTACTGACACAACAACCATCTCATCATACTCCACCAACACACCCTACACCTATCCTACTCTACTTACACAACTACCATCTAATCATACCCCACCAACACACCTTACACCAATTCTACATTACTGACACAACTACCATCTCATCATACTCTACCAACACACCCAACACCAATCCTACACTACTGACACAACTACAATCTCATTATACTCCACCAACACACCCTACACCAATCCTACACTACTGACACAACTACCATCTCATCATACTCCACCAATACACCCTACACTAATCCTACACTACTGACACAACTATCATCTTATCATACTCCACTAACACACTTAACACCAATCCTACACTACTGATATAACTACATTCTTATCATACACCACCAACACACCTAACACCAATCCTACATTACTGACACAACTACCATCTCATCATACTCCACCAACACACCCAACACCAATCCTACACTACTGACACAACTACAATCTCATTATACTCCACCAACACACCCTACACCAATCCTACACTACTGACACAACTACCATCTCATCATACTCCACCAACACACCCTACACTAATCCTACACTACTGACATAATTACCATCTCATCATACTCTACCAACACACCTAACACCAATCCTACACTACTGACACAACTACCATCTCATCATACTCCACCAACACACCTGACACCAATCCTACACTACTGACATAATTACCATCTCATCATACTCCACCAACACACCCTACACCAATCATATACTACTGACACAACTACCATCTCACTATACTCTACCAACACACCCTACATCAATCATATACTACTGACACAACTACCATCTCATCATACTCCACCAACACACGTCACCCTACATCAATCATATACTACTGACACAACTACCATCTCATCATACTCCACCAACACACCCTACACTAATCCTACACTACTGACACAACTACCATCTCATCATACTCTACCAACACACCTTACACCAATCCTACACTACTGACACAACTACCATCTCATCATACTCTACCAACACACATAACACCAATCCTACACTACTGACACAACTACCATCTAATCATACCCCACCAACACACCTTACACCAATTCTACATTACTGACACAACTACCATCTCATCATACTCTACCAACACACCCAACACCAATCCTACACTACTGACACAACTACAATCTCATTATACTCCACCAACACACCCTACACCAATCCTACACTACTGACACAACTACCATCTCATCATACTCCACCAATACACCCTACACTAATCCTACACTACTGACACAACTATCATCTTATCATACTCCACTAACACACTTAACACCAATCCTACACTACTGATATAACTACATTCTTATCATACACCACCAACACACCTAACACCAATCCTACATTACTGACACAACTACCATCTCATCATACTCCACCAACACACCCAACACCAATCCTACACTACTGACACAACTACAATCTCATTATACTCCACCAACACACCCTACACCAATCCTACACTACTGACACAACTACCATCTCATCATACTCCACCAACACACCCTACACTAATCCTACACTACTGACATAATTACCATCTCATCATACTCTACCAACACACCTAACACCAATCCTACACTACTGACACAACTACCATCTCATCATACTCCACCAACACACCTGACACCAATCCTACACTACTGACATAATTACCATCTCATCATACTCCACCAACACACCCTACACCAATCATATACTACTGACACAACTACCATCTCACTATACTCTACCAACACACCCTACATCAATCATATACTACTGACACAACTACCATCTCATCATACTCCACCAACACACGTCACCCTACATCAATCATATACTACTGACACAACTACCATCTCATCATACTCCACCAACACACCCTACACTAATCCTACACTACTGACACAACTACCATCTCATCATACTCTACCAACACACCTAACACCAATCCTACACTACTGACACAACTACCATCTAATCATACCCCACCAACACACTCTACACCAATCATACACTACTGACACAACAACCATCTCATCATACTCCACCAACACACATAACACCAATCCTACACTACTGACACAACAACCATCTCATCATACTCCACCAACACACCCTACACCTATCCTACTCTACTTACACAACTATCATCTTATCATACTCCACTAACACACTTAACACCAATCCTACACTACTGATATAACTACATTCTTATCATACACCACCAACACACCTAACACCAATCCTACATTACTGACACAACTACCATCTCAGCATACTCCACCAACACACCTTACACCAATCTTACACTACTGATACAACTACCATCTCATCATACTCCACTAACACACTTAACACCAATCCTACACTACTGACACAACTACCATCTCACCATACTCCACCAACACACCTAACACCAATCATACACTACTGACACAACTACCATCTCATAATTCACCAACACACCTAACACCAATCATACACTACTGACACAACTATCATCTCATCATACTTCACAAACACACCTTACACCAATCCTACACTACTGACACAACTACCATCTCATCATACTCCACCAACACACCTAACACCAATCCTACACTACTGACACAACTACCATCTCATCATACTGCACCAACACACCTAACACCAATCCTACACTACTGACACAACTACCATCTCATCATACTCTACAACACACATAACACCAATCCTACACTACTGACACAACTACCATCTCATCATACTGCACCAACACACCTAACACCAATCCTACACTACTGACACAACTACCATCTCATCATACTGCACCAACACACCTAACACCAATCCTACATAACTGATACAACTACCATCTCATCATACTCCACCAACACATCTAACACCAATCCTACACTACTGACACAACAACCATCTCATGATACTCCACCAACACATCTAACACCAATCCTACACTACTGACACAACTACCATCTCACTATACTCCACCAACACACCCTACATCAATCATATACTACTGACACAACTACCATCTCATCATACTCCACCAACACACCCTACACCAATCATATACTACTGACACAACTACCATCTCACTATACTCCACCAACACACCCTACATCAATCATATACTACTGACACAACTACCATCTCACTATACTCCACCAACACACCCTACATCAATCATATACTACTGACACAACTACCATCTCATCATACTCCACCAACACACCCTACACCAATCCTACACTACTGACACAACTACCATCTAATCATACCCCACCAACACACCTTACACCAATCATACACTACTGACACAACAACCATCTCATCATACTCCACCAACACACCTAACACCAATCCTACACTACTGACACAACAACCATCTCATCATACTCCACCAACACACCCTACACCTATCCTACACTACTGACACAACTATCATCTTATCATACTCCACTAACACACTTAACACCAATCCTACACTACTGATATAAATACATTCTTATCATACACCACCAACACACCCTACACCAATCCTACATTACTGACACAACTACCATCTCATCATACTCTACCAACTCACCTAACACCAATCCTACATTACTGACACAACTACCATCTCATCATACTGCACCAACACACCTTACACCAATCCTACACTACTGACACAACTACCATCTCATCATACTCTACCAACACACATAACACCAATCCTACACTACTGACACAACTACCATCTCATCATACTGCACCAACACACCTAACACCAATCATACACTACTGACACACCTACCATCTCATCATACTCCACCAACACACCCTACATCAATCATATACTACTGACACAACTACTATCTCATCATACTCCACCAACACACCTTACACCAATTCTACATTACTGACACAACTACCATCTCATCATACTCCACCAACACACCTAACACCAATCCTACACTACTGACACAACTACCATTTCATCATACTGCACCAACACACCTAACACTAATCCTACACTACTGACACAACTACCATCTCATCATATTCTTGCAACACACATAACACCAATCTTACACTACTGACACAACTACTATCTCATCATACTCCACCAACACACCTAACACCAATCCTACACTACTGACACAACTACCATCTCATCATACTCTACAACACACATAACACCAATCCTACACTACTGACACAACTACCATCTCATCATACTGCACCAACACACCTAACACCAATCCTACACTACTGACACAACTACCATCTCATCATACTGCACCAACACACCTAACACCAATCCTACATAACTGATACAACTACCATCTCATCATACTCCACCAACACATCTAACACCAATCCTACACTACTGACACAACAACCATCTCATGATACTCCACCAACACATCTAACACCAATCCTACACTACTGACACAACTACCATCTCACTATACTCCACCAACACACCCTACATCAATCATATACTACTGACACAACTACCATCTCATCATACTCCACCAACACACCCTACACCAATCATATACTACTGACACAACTACCATCTCACTATACTCCACCAACACACCCTACATCAATCATATACTACTGACACAACTACCATCTCACTATACTCCACCAACACACCCTACATCAATCATATACTACTGACACAACTACCATCTCATCATACTCCACCAACACACCCTACACCAATCCTACACTACTGACACAACTACCATCTAATCATACCCCACCAACACACCTTACACCAATCATACACTACTGACACAACAACCATCTCATCATACTCCACCAACACACCTAACACCAATCCTACACTACTGACACAACAACCATCTCATCATACTCCACCAACACACCCTACACCTATCCTACACTACTGACACAACTATCATCTTATCATACTCCACTAACACACTTAACACCAATCCTACACTACTGATATAAATACATTCTTATCATACACCACCAACACACCCTACACCAATCCTACATTACTGACACAACTACCATCTCATCATACTCTACCAACTCACCTAACACCAATCCTACATTACTGACACAACTACCATCTCATCATACTGCACCAACACACCTTACACCAATCCTACACTACTGACACAACTACCATCTCATCATACTCTACCAACACACATAACACCAATCCTACACTACTGACACAACTACCATCTCATCATACTGCACCAACACACCTAACACCAATCATACACTACTGACACACCTACCATCTCATCATACTCCACCAACACACCCTACATCAATCATATACTACTGACACAACTACTATCTCATCATACTCCACCAACACACCTTACACCAATTCTACATTACTGACACAACTACCATCTCATCATACTCCACCAACACACCTAACACCAATCCTACACTACTGACACAACTACCATTTCATCATACTGCACCAACACACCTAACACTAATCCTACACTACTGACACAACTACCATCTCATCATATTCTTGCAACACACATAACACCAATCTTACACTACTGACACAACTACTATCTCATCATACTCCACCAACACACCTTACACCAATTCTACATTACTGACACAACTACCATCTCATCATACTCCACCAACACACCTAACACCAATCCTACACTACTGACACAACTACCATTTCATCATACTGCACCAACACACCTAACACTAATCCTACACTACTGACACAACTACCATCTCATCATATTCTTGCAACACACATAACACCAATCTTACACTACTGACACAACTACCATCTCATCATACTCCACCAACACACCTAACACCAATCATACACTACTGATATAACTACATTCTTATCATACACCACCAACACACCCTACACCAATCCTACATTAATGACACAACTACCATCTCATCATACTCTACCAACTCACCTAACACCAATCCTGCATTACTGACACACCTACCATCTCATCATACTCCACCAACACATCTAACACCAATCCTACACTACTGACACAACTACCATCTCATCATACTCCACCAACACACCTAACATCAATCCTACACTACTGACACAACTACCATCTCATCATAGTCCACCAACACACCTAACACCAATCCTACACTACTGACACAACAAGCATCTCATCATACTCCACCAACACACCCAACACCAATCCTACACTACTGACACAACTACAATCTCATTATACTCCACCAACACACCCTACACCAATCCTACACTACTGACACAACTACCATCTCATCATACTCCACCAACACACCCTACACTAATCCTACACTACTGACATAATTACCATCTCATCATACTCTACCAACACACCTAACACCAATCCTACACTACTGACACAACTACCATCTCATCATACTCCACCAACACACCTGACACCAATCCTACATTACTGACATAATTACCATCTCATCATACTCCACCAACACACCCTACACCAATCATATACTACTGACACAACTACCATCTCACTATACTCTACCAACACACCCTACATCAATCATATACTACTGACACAACTACCATCTCATCATACTCCACCAACACACGTCACCCTACATCAATCATATACTACTGACACAACTACCATCTCATCATACTCCACCAACACACCCTACACTAATCCTACACTACTGACACAACTACCATCTCATCATACTCTACCAACACACCTAACACCAATCCTACACTACTGACACAACTACCATCTAATCATACCCCACCAACACACTCTACACCAATCATACACTACTGACACAACAACCATCTCATCATACTCCACCAACACACATAACACCAATCCTACACTACTGACACAACAACCATCTCATCATACTCCACCAACACACCCTACACCTATCCTACTCTACTTACACAACTATCATCTTATCATACTCCACTAACACACTTAACACCAATCCTACACTACTGATATAACTACATTCTTATCATACACCACCAACACACCTAACACCAATCCTACATTACTGACACAACTACCATCTCAGCATACTCCACCAACACACCTTACACCAATCTTACACTACTGATACAACTACCATCTCATCATACTCCACTAACACACTTAACACCAATCCTACACTACTGACACAACTACCATCTCACCATACTCCACCAACACACCTAACACCAATCATACACTACTGACACAACTACCATCTCATAATTCACCAACACACCTAACACCAATCATACACTACTGACACAACTATCATCTCATCATACTTCACAAACACACCTTACACCAATCCTACACTACTGACACAACTACCATCTCATCATACTCCACCAACACACCTAACACCAATCCTACACTACTGACACAACTACCATCTCATCATACTGCACCAACACACCTAACACCAATCCTACACTACTGACACAACTACCATCTCATCATACTCTACAACACACATAACACCAATCCTACACTACTGACACAACTACCATCTCATCATACTGCACCAACACACCTAACACCAATCCTACACTACTGACACAACTACCATCTCATCATACTGCACCAACACACCTAACACCAATCCTACATAACTGATACAACTACCATCTCATCATACTCCACCAACACATCTAACACCAATCCTACACTACTGACACAACAACCATCTCATGATACTCCACCAACACATCTAACACCAATCCTACACTACTGACACAACTACCATCTCACTATACTCCACCAACACACCCTACATCAATCATATACTACTGACACAACTACCATCTCATCATACTCCACCAACACACCCTACACCAATCATATACTACTGACACAACTACCATCTCACTATACTCCACCAACACACCCTACATCAATCATATACTACTGACACAACTACCATCTCACTATACTCCACCAACACACCCTACATCAATCATATACTACTGACACAACTACCATCTCATCATACTCCACCAACACACCCTACACCAATCCTACACTACTGACACAACTACCATCTAATCATACCCCACCAACACACCTTACACCAATCATACACTACTGACACAACAACCATCTCATCATACTCCACCAACACACCTAACACCAATCCTACACTACTGACACAACAACCATCTCATCATACTCCACCAACACACCCTACACCTATCCTACACTACTGACACAACTATCATCTTATCATACTCCACTAACACACTTAACACCAATCCTACACTACTGATATAAATACATTCTTATCATACACCACCAACACACCCTACACCAATCCTACATTACTGACACAACTACCATCTCATCATACTCTACCAACTCACCTAACACCAATCCTACATTACTGACACAACTACCATCTCATCATACTGCACCAACACACCTTACACCAATCCTACACTACTGACACAACTACCATCTCATCATACTCTACCAACACACATAACACCAATCCTACACTACTGACACAACTACCATCTCATCATACTGCACCAACACACCTAACACCAATCATACACTACTGACACACCTACCATCTCATCATACTCCACCAACACACCCTACATCAATCATATACTACTGACACAACTACTATCTCATCATACTCCACCAACACACCTTACACCAATTCTACATTACTGACACAACTACCATCTCATCATACTCCACCAACACACCTAACACCAATCCTACACTACTGACACAACTACCATTTCATCATACTGCACCAACACACCTAACACTAATCCTACACTACTGACACAACTACCATCTCATCATATTCTTGCAACACACATAACACCAATCTTACACTACTGACACAACTACTATCTCATCATACTCCACCAACACACCTTACACCAATTCTACATTACTGACACAACTACCATCTCATCATACTCCACCAACACACCTAACACCAATCCTACACTACTGACACAACTACCATTTCATCATACTGCACCAACACACCTAACACTAATCCTACACTACTGACACAACTACCATCTCATCATATTCTTGCAACACACATAACACCAATCTTACACTACTGACACAACTACCATCTCATCATACTCCACCAACACACCTAACACCAATCATACACTACTGATATAACTACATTCTTATCATACACCACCAACACACCCTACACCAATCCTACATTAATGACACAACTACCATCTCATCATACTCTACCAACTCACCTAACACCAATCCTGCATTACTGACACACCTACCATCTCATCATACTCCACCAACACACCCTACACCTATCCTACTCTACTTACACAACTATCATCTTATCATACTCCACTAACACACTTAACACCAATCCTACACTACTGATATAACTACATTCTTATCATACACCACCAACACACCTAACACCAATCCTACATTACTGACACAACTACCATCTCAGCATACTCCACCAACACACCTTACACCAATCTTACACTACTGATACAACTACCATCTCATCATACTCCACTAACACACTTAACACCAATCCTACACTACTGACACAACTACCATCTCACCATACTCCACCAACACACCTAACACCAATCATACACTACTGACACAACTACCATCTCATAATTCACCAACACACCTAACACCAATCATACACTACTGACACAACTATCATCTCATCATACTTCACAAACACACCTTACACCAATCCTACACTACTGACACAACTACCATCTCATCATACTCCACCAACACACCTAACACCAATCCTACACTACTGACACAACTACCATCTCATCATACCCCACCAACACACTCTACACCAATCATACACTACTGACACAACAACCATCTCATCATACTCCACCAACACACATAACACCAATCCTACACTACTGACACAACAACCATCTCATCATACTCCACCAACACACCCTACACCTATCCTACTCTACTTACACAACTATCATCTTATCATACTCCACTAACACACTTAACACCAATCCTACACTACTGATATAACTACATTCTTATCATACACCACCAACACACCTAACACCAATCCTACATTTCTGACACAACTACCATCTCAGCATACTCCACCAACACACCTTACACCAATCTTACACTACTGATACAACTACCATCTCATCATACTCCACTAACACACTTAACACCAATCCTACACTACTGACACAACTACCATCTCACCATACTCCACCAACACACCTAACACCAATCATACACTACTGACACAACTACCATCTCATAATTCACCAACACACCTAACACCAATCATACACTACTGACACAACTATCATCTCATCATACTTCACAAACACACCTTACACCAATCCTACACTACTGACACAACTACCATCTCATCATACTCCACCAACACACCTAACACCAATCCTACACTACTGACACAACTACCATCTCATCATACTGCACCAACACACCTAACACCAATCCTACACTACTGACACAACTACCATCTCATCATACTCTACAACACACATAACACCAATCCTACACTACTGACACAACTACCATCTCATCATACTGCACCAACACACCTAACACCAATCCTACACTACTGACACAACTACCATCTCATCATACTGCACCAACACACCTAACACCAATCCTACATAACTGATACAACTACCATCTCATCATACTCCACCAACACATCTAACACCAATCCTACACTACTGACACAACAACCATCTCATGATACTCCACCAACACATCTAACACCAATCCTACACTACTGACACAACTACCATCTCACTATACTCCACCAACACACCCTACATCAATCATATACTACTGACACAACTACCATCTCATCATACTCCACCAACACACCCTACACCAATCATATACTACTGACACAACTACCATCTCACTATACTCCACCAACACACCCTACATCAATCATATACTACTGACACAACTACCATCTCACTATACTCCACCAACACACCCTACATCAATCATATACTACTGACACAACTACCATCTCATCATACTCCACCAACACACCCTACACCAATCCTACACTACTGACACAACTACCATCTAATCATACCCCACCAACACACCTTACACCAATCATACACTACTGACACAACAACCATCTCATCATACTCCACCAACACACCTAACACCAATCCTACACTACTGACACAACAACCATCTCATCATACTCCACCAACACACCCTACACCTATCCTACACTACTGACACAACTATCATCTTATCATACTCCACTAACACACTTAACACCAATCCTACACTACTGATATAAATACATTCTTATCATACACCACCAACACACCCTACACCAATCCTACATTACTGACACAACTACCATCTCATCATACTCTACCAACTCACCTAACACCAATCCTACATTACTGACACAACTACCATCTCATCATACTGCACCAACACACCTTACACCAATCCTACACTACTGACACAACTACCATCTCATCATACTCTACCAACACACATAACACCAATCCTACACTACTGACACAACTACCATCTCATCATACTGCACCAACACACCTAACACCAATCATACACTACTGACACACCTACCATCTCATCATACTCCACCAACACACCCTACATCAATCATATACTACTGACACAACTACTATCTCATCATACTCCACCAACACACCTTACACCAATTCTACATTACTGACACAACTACCATCTCATCATACTCCACCAACACACCTAACACCAATCCTACACTACTGACACAACTACCATTTCATCATACTGCACCAACACACCTAACACTAATCCTACACTACTGACACAACTACCATCTCATCATATTCTTGCAACACACATAACACCAATCTTACACTACTGACACAACTACTATCTCATCATACTCCACCAACACACCTTACACCAATTCTACATTACTGACACAACTACCATCTCATCATACTCCACCAACACACCTAACACCAATCCTACACTACTGACACAACTACCATTTCATCATACTGCACCAACACACCTAACACTAATCCTACACTACTGACACAACTACCATCTCATCATATTCTTGCAACACACATAACACCAATCTTACACTACTGACACAACTACCATCTCATCATACTCCACCAACACACCTAACACCAATCATACACTACTGATATAACTACATTCTTATCATACACCACCAACACACCCTACACCAATCCTACATTAATGACACAACTACCATCTCATCATACTCTACCAACTCACCTAACACCAATCCTGCATTACTGACACACCTACCATCTCATCATACTCCACCAACACATCTAACACCAATCCTACACTACTGACACAACTACCATCTCATCATACTCCACCAACACACCTAACATCAATCCTACACTACTGACACAACTACCATCTCATCATAGTCCACCAACACACCTAACACCAATCCTACACTACTGACACAACAAGCATCTCATCATACTCCACCAACACACCCTACATCAATCATATACTACTGACACAACTACCATCTCATCATACTCCACCAGCACACCCTACACCAATCCTACACTATCGACAAAACTACCATCTCATCATACTCCACCAACACACCTAACACAAATCCTACACTACTGACACAACTACCATCTCATCATACATCACCAACACACCCTACACCAATCCTACACTACTGACACAACTACCATATCATCATACTCCACCAACACACCTAACACCAATCCTACACTACTGACACAACTACCATCTCATCATACTCCACCAACACACCCAACACCAATCCTACACTACTGACACAACTACCATATCATCATACTCCACCAACACACCTAACACCAATCATACATTACTGACACAACTACCATCTCATCATACTCCACCAACACACCCTACCCTTATCATACACTACTGATACAACTACCATCTCATCATACTCCACCAACACACCCTACACTAATCATACACTACTGATACAACTACCATCTCATCATACTCCACCAACACGCTTAACACAAATCCTACACTACTGACATAACTACATTCTTATCATACACCACCAACACACTTAACACCAATCCTACATTACTGACACAACCACCATCTCATCATATTCCACCAACACACCTAACACCAATCCTACATTACTGACACAACTACCATCTCAGCATACTCTACCAACACACCCTACATCAATCATATACTACTGACACAACAACCATCTCATCATACTCCACCAACACACCTAACACCAATCATACACTTCTAACACAACAACCATCTCATCATACTCTGCCAACACACTTAATACCAATCCTACAATCCTACTTTTAAAGACAAAATTATTGTATGCTGTGACTCTGTACCTATGTATCTTGTCATACTTTGAATGACAAAATTATTTTATTTATTAATATTACTTTTACTGTTAACCCACTTTTTTGTGATATACATTTGACGTGACTCTGTACTTATGTATCCTGTCATACTTTGAACCACACTATTATTTTATTTATTATTATTACTTTCACTGTTAATGGACAAGGACTGTCATATTTTGCGTGACTGTATTTATGCATCACGTCATACTTTGAAGGACAAAATCATTTCATGTCTACCTGTGTGAATTTCAAACACGCAATTTTACACCAGTACTCAAAACCCTCCTTCCTTGATGGGTACATTTTACATAGACAAATAAAATCGTGTAATATAATCAATATGAGGATGTTAATTTGATGTACACTTTTTTGTGCTTCTTTGTTACATTTGTTGTTTTTATAGTGATTAAGATGATAACACAATGTTGACTGCTGTACCCCTATTTTTGACATTTTAACCTTTTGTGTCTGTTTGCTTTGTTCATGCATCCATGACCAATATAATGGAATTTGATGCTACTGTCATACAAGTGAGAGGTTTAGCTAGCTATAAAACCAGGTTCAATCCACCATTTTCTACATTTGAAAATGCCTGTACCAAGTCAGGAATACGACAGTTCTTGTCCATTCGTTTTTGATGCGTTTTATTATTTGATTTTGCCATGTGATTATGGACTTTCCAAATTGATTTTCCTCTGACTTTAGTATTTTTGTGATTTTACTTTCTACTGACACACAAACTATCTCATCATACTCCACACCCACACACTATACCAATCATATACTACTGACACAACAACCATGAAAGGGAAGGGGATTGTAGTTACGACGTAAGGAACATATCCGATATCATTTGTGACACAACTACCATCTCATCATACTCCACCAACACTCCTTACACCAATCATACACTATTGACACAACTACGATCTCATCATACTCCACCAACACACCTAACACCAATCCTACACTACTGATACAACTACATTCTTATCATACACCACCAACACACCTAACACCAATCCTACATTACTGACACAACTACCATCTAATCATACTCCACCAACACACCTAACACCAATCCTACACTACTGACACAACAACCATCTTATCATACTCTACCAACACACCATACACCAATCCTACACTACTGACACAACTACCATCTTATCATACTCTACCAACACACCTAACACCAATCCTACACTACTGACACAACTACCATCTCATCATACTCCACCAACACTCCTTACACCAATCATACAACTACCATCTCATCATACTCCACCAACACAACCTACACCAATCATACACTACTGACACAAATACCATCTCATCATATTCCACCAACACACCTTACACCAATCCTACACTACTGACACAACTACCATCTCATCATACTCTGCCAAAACACTTAACACCAATCCTACATTACTGACACAACTACCATCTCATCATGCATCACCAACACACCTAACACCAATCCTACACTACTGACACAACTACCATCTCATCATACTCTGCCAAAACACTTAACACCAATCCTACATTACTGACACGACTACCATCTCATCATACTCTACCAACACACCCTACACCAATCCTACACTACTGACACAACTACCATCTTATCATACTCTACCAACACACCCTACACCAATCCTACACTACTGGCACAACTACCATCTTATCATACTCTACCAACATATTAAACACCAATCATACACTATTAACAAAACTACCATATAATCACATTCCACCAATACACCTTACACCAATCATACACTATTAGCAAAACTACCTTATAATCATACTCCAGCAACACATCTTACTTTCATCTAATCACATTCCACCAACACATCTTACACCAACCACACACTATTTATAAAACTACCATTTAATCAAATTCTGCCAATACACCTTACACCAATCATACACTTTTACACAACTACCATTTAATCATACTCCAGCAACACATCTTACACTACCATCACAATTACCATCTTATCACATTTCACCAACACACCCTACACCAATCATTCAATATTTTCTTTAACAGCATAATCTCAAATGTTATTCACTGGTTTTTATTTCAAGTACTGTATATATATAAAAAAGACAACATTCTACATTGCATAGGTAAAATTAATGCAACAGTTACCTATTACTTAATGTTTTACAGTTTTTGAAATAAAAGATATATATGTGTATAATAAATGAAAGATTATTTGATTATATTTCAGGGTAAGACTCCTTATGATCTGGTAACAATATCAATGTTATGTTCTGAAGAGAGGAAGAAAGAAGTGATGGACTTCCTTAAGGTAAATATCCTTGTCTTACTTTAAAAGATATTCACAGATTATAAGAGACAAAACAGACTAGGTACAAATAAGTTACAATAAAACGGTTTTCAATGTCATTGTAGTATTTGTTGTCAGTTAACAATGTAAGTTGACAATTCCAAGCTTGTTGCCTAATATACATGTTGGCATATGTGAAAGACAAATGTTTAAAATCTGTGTTCTCATCTGTTGGATGTCTCTTATTTTTTGTGTCATCAGCTTGGTATCTCCTAGGTATATACACTACAGTCCAGGTGGACTTTGTCATTTCCACTCGCCCACAGTGGACAAACCAATGCCGTCCAATCTCTGTCCATCGTGGGCGTAGTGCCCACCCTATGCCGTGGACATTGGTGGGTGTAGTGCCCACCCTATACCGAGGACAGCCGTGGGCGTGGTGTCCACCTTATATTGAGGTCAGCCTTGGACATACAATGCCCACAGTATACGGTGGAAAGAAATGTGCTTAATTTTGGATATAACTCGTGATTTGTGGATATGTTAGATGCTTTTAAGATGTTTATTCCAATATAATCTTTTTGTATAGTAGTTTGCAATATTTCATGCACTTTCCATCTTTGTAAGAGACGTTTAAGGGTCATAACCTTTACCAGTTCACCTATTGAATCAACTTTGCCAAAAGGTGTTAATACAATTGACAAGTTTGTGGAAAGTGGAAGGTTACCGAAGGAGATTTTGCTTAACATGTACAATCAGAATATAGTTTATTTAAATGAATATCGATGCGTATTGCGGTCAATGGATTTTTACGAGAAAGGTCACTTTAAGGTTACTTGCATACGGAAATATGTCCGCGAATTGCATCCTGGAATCAAGCAATTAAAAAAAGTAATCTTCTAAATGTGGACAAGTTATTCCTTCATTGTTTAATCATACGTTTTTTGATTGAGTTAAGTCTGCCAATTGATATTTTATCGTATGTTTTTATTTGTTGTGATGTTATGCTATTGTTTCAGAAAAAGCGAGAAGGTTTGGATCCATTAAAACGTTTAATCCCGCTGCAAATGTTTGCACCTGTCCTAAGTCAGGAATCTGATGTACAGTAGTTGTCGTTTGTTTATGTAATACAGTACTTGCAACCTTAGGCGTTACTATTTCAGCGATCAATCAGCGGTCATCGATCAGTCACCGATCAGTCAAGTTCGCGTCAAACTCACGTCAGCAATCCGTCAGACTTATAGTAAAAGTAATTGACTGATCGGACTGATCGGACGGATAGAACCGATCGACCTTGATGACGGATTGACCTGTAATACGTCACATGATAAACTAATACAAATTACGGAATCTTAGTTTCGTTTTGTTTAATTAAAATGGCGACTATTGAAAATCGAACGTTCAATGATCATGATGATACATTTTGCTTTAATGATAATAATTTACCACAGTTTTATTAAAAAGAAATGTACAGATAAAACCTAACATAAATATATTATTATTAAAGAATGGTCTTTTTGTTTTATTTATGTTATATATTTTCAAACCCGGCGGGTTTAAAAACGGTGTCTACATCGCGATTTTGATTTTGATATTTTCCAAACATACTCGGGAAAAGCAAAATGAAAGGATCAGTTAATGAAAATGCAGTCTATATTTAAAATTTTTGTACCCTTATCATGAAAAAATTCTTTATAAAAAACTTATCATAATCATGATAATCAAGGACTTTTTATATTTCTGTCACAATCGAAGCCTATAAAATTTTAATATAAAGAAGACTAATTTTGGATATACTAAACAACGCGAATAACATTTTAGTATGATTTCTCTGACACTCTTTTAATTTCATGAAAATAAAACTATTCTAATCTATAAAAAGTACAAAAATCCAATGGCGGTCAATAATTTTTAGTAAAATGAAGAAATATTTGCATTTAAGGCAACGCGTACAAAAATTTAATATCTTTTTGCTTAAAGTAGGCATATTTTATGAAGAACAGCCAATCCTGATGAACAAAAAGTACTGAAATGATATGACGGTTAATAATGTGTATCAAAATAAATCAATAACTGCATTCTTATTCCACAAAAATAAAAGTTTAAGTATATAAATTCTCATTATATCTCAATTCTGTTTAGAAAACTTGTCTCAAGATGGTCAAAATAACAGATTTCAATTAAAATAGCATCATTTCTAATAAAAAAAAGACTAATTTTGGTTATTTTAAACAATGCGAATAAAATTTTAGTATGATTCTCTTACACTCTTTAAATTTCATGAAAAAAACTATTCTAAACTATAAAAAGTGCAAAAAATCCAATGGCGTTCAATAATTTTTAGTGAAATAAAGAAATATTTGCATTTTAGGCAACGCGTTCAAAAATTTAATATCTTTTTCCTTAAAGTTAGCATATATTATGAAAAACAGCCAATCTTGATGTACAAAAAGCACTGAAATCATATGACGATTAATAATTTGTATCAAAATAAATCAACAACTGCATACTTATTGAAAAAAAATAAAAGTTTAAGTACTCTAATTCTCATTATATCTCAATTCTGATCAGAAGACTTGTCTCAAAATGGTAAAAATATCTGATTTTAAATAAAATAGCTTCATTTTTAATAAAAAGAAGACTAATTTTGGTTATTTTAAACAACGCGAATAACACTTTAGTATGATTTCTCTGTCAATCTTATAATTTCATGATTTTGTTTTATTCTAAACTCTAAAAAGTACAAAAATCCAATGGCGGTCAATAATTTTTAGTAAAATGAAGAAATATTTGCATTTTAGGCAACGCGTACAAAATTTAATATCGTTTTCCTTACAGTAGGCATATTTTATGAAGAACAGCCAATCTTGATGTACAAAAAGTACTGAAATCATATGACGGTTAATAATTTGTATCAAAATTAATCAACAACTGCATTCTTATTCAATAAAAATAAAAGTTTAAGTATTTTAATTATCATTATATCTCAATTCTGATCAGAAGACTTGTGACAAGATTGTAAAAATAACTGATTTTAAATAAAATAGTTTCATTTTTAATAAAAAGAAGACTAATTTTGGTAATTTTAAACAACGCGAATAAAATTTTAGTATGATTTCTCTGACACTCTTTTGATTTCATGAAATAAAAAACTATTCTAATCTATAAAAAGCACAAAAATCCAATGGCGGTCAATAATTTTTAGTAAAATGAAGAAATATTTGCATTTTAGGCAACGCGTACAAAAATATGATATCTTTTTGCTTAAAGTAGGCATATTTTATGAAGAACAGCCAATCTTGATGTACAAAAAGTACTGAAATGATATGACGGTTAATAATGTGTATTAAAATAAATCAATAACTCAATTCTTATTCCACAAAAATAAAAGCTTAAGTATTTAAATTCTCATTATATCTCAATTCAGATTAGAAAACTTGTATCAAGATGGTAAAAATAACTGATTTCAAATAAAAAAAGCATCATTTCTAATAAAAAAAAGACTAATTTTGGTTATTTTAAACAATGCGAATAAAATTTTAGTATGATTCTCTGACACTCTTTAAATTTCATGAAAAAAACTAAAAGTAGGCATATTTTATGAAGAACAGCCAATCTTGATGTACAAAAAGTACTGAAATCATATGACGATGAATAATTTGTATCAAAATAAATCAACATCTGCATTCTTATTCAACAAAAATAAAAGTTTAAGTATTTTAATTCTCATTATATCTCAATTCTGATCAGAAGACTTGTGACAAGATTGTAAAAATAACTGATTTTAAATAAAATAGCTTCATTTTTAATAAAAAGAAGACTAATTTTGGTAATTTTAAACAATGCGAATAAAATTTTAGTATGATTTCTCTGACACTGTTATTATTTCATGATTTTTTTTTTATTCTAAACTATAAAAAGTGCAAAAAATCCAATGGCGTTCAATAATTTTTAGTGAAATAAAGAAATATTTGCATTTTAGGCAACGTGTTCAAAAATTAAATATCTTTTTCCTTAAAGTTAGCATATATTATGAAAAACAGCCAATCTTGATGTACAAAAAGTACTGAAATCATGTGACGATTAATAATTTGTATCAAAATAAATCAACAACTGCATTCTTATTAAAAAAAATAAAAAGTTTAAGTATTCTTATTCTCATTTTATCTCAATTCTGATCAGAAGACTTGTCTGAAAATGGTAAAAATAACTGATTTTAAATAAAATAGCTTCATTTTTAATAAAAAGAAGACTAATTTTGGTTATTTTAAACACTGCGAATAACATTTTAGTATGATTTCTCTGACACTCTTTTAATTTCATGAATTTTTTTTTATTCTAAACTCTAAAAAGTACAAAAATCCAATGGCGGTCAATAATTTTTAGTAAAATGAAGAAATATTTGCATTTTAGGCAACACGTACAAAAATTTAATATCTTTTTCCTTAAAGTAGGCATATTTTATGAAGAACAGCCAATCTTGAAGTACAAAAAGTACTGAAATCATATGACGGTTAATAATGTGTATCTAATTAAATCAATAACTGCATTCTTATTCCACAAAAATAAAAGTTTAAGTATTTTAATTCTTATTATCTCAATTCTAATGAAAATATTTCTCGAGTTGTTTGAAATAACTGATTTCAAATAAAACAGTGTCATTTTTTTTTAAATAAAAGAGAGTTTTTTGGTAGTTTTAAACAATGCGCATACAATTTTAATATGATTTCTTTTAATTCCTTTAATTTTATGAAAAACGACCTTTTCTAAACTATAAAAAGTTCAAAACTCCAATGGCGGATTATCGGCATTTTGGCATTTTCGTAGGTAGAAGTTCATGTTAACTGAGACATATAATACTATTATGTATTATATATGTTTCTAATGTTTACAATTTTTAATACAAAACTATTAATCAACACAAACAATTTAACGCTTTAATTAAGAATCTAATATAACTGTTATACTATTTTTACTTTTTTTATTGCAACCAAATTAACGTGTAAATTATGGTGTCTTCGTCGAGGTCCGCGTTCATGGATCGTAAACAATGTTGAGTTCGGTTTACATAAGAATTTGAAATATATACGTATCCGTCCGATCCGTGCATAAATTTGATTTACTGATCGATCGATGACCGTTGTCACGGTAACTCTCACATAGGTTATTTGACTTATCTAACGGATCCTATGGGTCACCGATCACCGATCAGTCATCGATCAGTCAAACATCCGTCACCGATCATTCACCGATCAGTCAAGTTCACGTCAAACAGTAACGCCTAAGGTTGCAAGTACTGTATATACGTGTTTCTCGTTTCTCGTTTTGTTTATATAGATTAGACCGTTGGTTTTCCCGTTTGAATGGTTTTACACTAGTAATTTTGGGGCCCTTGATAGCTTGTTGTTCGGTGTGAGCTTAGGCTCCGTGTTGAAGGCCGTACTTTAACCTATAATGGTTTACTTTTTAAATTGTTATTTGTATGGAGAGTTGTCTCATTGGCACTCACACCACATCTTCCTATATCAAGTTAAAGAAAACCATATGCATCATTTTTTTTAATTTGATGACTTTTTATAATATATAACAACAAACTAGAGTATACTGATTAACAACATAATAGTTGTTACGGTGAGGTTGAATTCCCGGTCATTTATTCATCATCCACACAGGAACTTGTCACCTGAAAACATGTGTCTGTGAAGTGTATCTTAACCTAACTTTTGGATATATGGAAATGCGATTTGTTTTCTGATACAAGTGCTTGTCACCACCCAAAAGAACTTGTAGTCATCCGATGTTTTGTCAGTACATTGATAGATTTTAAAAATGGTGAATGCTTGATTTCATCGTCTGTTTAAAGACACAAGAGGATATGGATAGTAAACGGCACTGGAGAAAAAAATGTATTTTTATTAAAATAAAACTTTTTGATTTTGCATAATTCTTTCATTATGAGGTTTCCAGCACACGGCACTTGAGATATGTTTCATTTTTATTCAATTGCAACCTTTTGATAAGAAGCTCGAAGAGATACTTTCCATAATCCAATGAATCGACATACATGTTACGTTCCCCGTAAGAGCCTTAATCATTTCCGGCCAATCTGAGCTCGTCTAGTCAGCAATCTATTGTAGAATTATGTCAATTCTTGGTTATAACCATTTTAAATTTAACATGAATGATTTATGTCAAGTTCGTTTTACGATTTAAAAAATGTGCAATAATATTTAATGAATTGATTTCAAATCAATTCTACGGAGAATCTATCAGAGATTGGATATAACTAGTGTATTCATATTGTTTAACGTGTCGTTCTTTCTAACATGTTCTTTCTTTGTTTGATAAATACTTTGTAATGAATTACAACTGGTATTACAACAATCTGTATCAGTTATTCTCATTGTCAGGTACATGTACATGTACATTTGTACTTGTAGGATGATATGTGATTTTCCGACGGGGAGGGACAAGGGTTGGGAACTACAAAAAATGTATGAAAATCTAAATACATCCTTTACGAGAAATGCTATTTTCTGTTACAGACGCTTTCTTTTAACCTTGCGTAGACTTGAGATTTTTTTTTCCAGATACAAAATAATAAGTCCTTTAAAGCATTTAAAGAATGATCCGTAAAGATTCTAAATTTTCTAAAGATAAGGCTATTCAAATACTGTAAAATAAAAGTACTGTACACGTGTGCTTTCTGTCAAATAATGTATGTGCTGGTCCCATATCATTAGTTTGTAATTTGGTGGGTGTCTTTTGTTGCTATTTAACATATTTGATTTCCGTTCATGATTTTGTACGTTAATTAGACCGTTAGCTTTCTTATTTGAATTGTTTTACATTTGTCATTGTGGGGTCTTTTATCTATGATGAATTTATTTATAGATGGCTATGTGATATATGCATTGCTCGGGGGCGGATCCAGGATTTTGGAAAAGAGGGGCGAAGTTTTTAAATTTGAATCGGACAACCCGTTGTTTGGTTGCTGCCCCTGAATCATTAATTCAAT
The DNA here is from genome assembly GCF_036588685.1 of Mytilus trossulus. Lineage (NCBI taxonomy): Eukaryota > Metazoa > Mollusca > Bivalvia > Mytilida > Mytilidae > Mytilus > Mytilus trossulus. The sequence continues at coordinate 82,066,079 of NC_086377.1, read as the reverse complement.
CAATTAAAAACAAATGTAAGATATGATTAAAACGTTCAAACTTGAGATGCATCATTGCTCTAAAATGATCTTAAGTCCATCCCAAAATCTGTCTTATAGTGTGTCTTCAAAAAACAAACAAAAAGGTAAAACCTGCTACACAAAAGAACAAGTGGTCAGTATTCTGGAGTTTCTTATCGACAACATATTTGTTGAGTTTGGAGGTAGACTTTTTCAACAAACTGTCGGCATTCCTATGGGAACGAACTGCGCGCCTCTCCTTGCTGACCTCTTCTTGTTTTCATATGAATCGGAGTTCCTTCAGACACTTGTCAAAAACAAGAAGATCAAAGAAGCCAGGTTATTTAATTTCACTTTCAGATATATTGATGATGTTCTTTCCATTAACAATCCAAACTTTTCTGATTGGGTTCCATTAATATATCCACCAGAACTAGAAATTAAAGAGACAACAGACACGGCTTCATCCGCCTCATTTTTAGACTTATACCTCGAATTTGACATACACAGTCATCTTAGTACCAGAATCTATGACAAACGAGACGATTTTGATTTTGAAATTGTCAATTTCCCCCACCTTAGTAGCAACATACCAACTTCACCTGCATATGGAATATACATTTCCCAACTTATTCGGTATTCAAGAGCTTGCAGCTCCTACTCAGACTTTGTAAAACGTCACCAGTGTCTGAGCAGAAAGTTGATGAACCAGGGGTATGTCAAAGAACGTCTCGTCCTTTTTCTAAAAAAGTTCATCGGAAGGTACCAAGAACTTGTTGATAAATATTCCGTTTCAACTTCAAAAATAATACACGATGGTCTTGAAGTATAGATTTTGCGTACTGACGTTGTTTATCGTCTTAATTACGTGTTATATTATTCTTTTATTTGTCTTTATTAATATTACTTTTACTGTTGTCTGTTTTTTGAGATATCCTTTTGACGTATCTCTGTGCTTATGTATCCCATCATACTTTGAACGACAAAATTATTTTATGATGTGACTCTGTACCTATGTATCTTGTCATACTTTGAATGACAAAATTATTTTATGATGTGACTCTGTACCTATGTATCTTGTCATACTTTGAATGACAAAATTATTTTATTTATAAATATTACTTTTACTGTTAACCAACTTTTTTTTTTTACGTGACTATGTTCTTATGTATCAATTCATACTTTGAACCACACTATTATTTTATTTATTATTTTTACTTTAACTGTTAAGTCAGTGTTTGTTATATCTATTTTGCGTGACTGTATTTATGCATCCCGTCATACTTTGAACGACAAAATTATTTCATGTCTACCTGTGCGAATTTCAAACGCGCAATTTTACAACAGTACCCATACCCTCCTTCCTTGATGGGTGCATTTTACATAGACAAATATAATCGTATAATATAATCAAACTGAGGATGTTAATTTGATGTATGCCTTTTTGTGCTTCTTCGTTACATTTGTTGTTTTTATAGTGATTAAGATGATAACACAATGTTGACTGCTGTACCCCTATTTTTGACATTTTTACCTATTATGTCTATTTGTTTTGTTCACGCATCGGTGACAATATAATGGAATTTGCGACTGTCATACAAGTGAGAGGTTTAGCTAGCTATAAAACCAGGTTCAATCCACCATTTTCTACATTTGAAAATACCTGTACCAAGTCAGGAATATGACAGTTCTTGTCCATTCGTTTTTGATGCGTTTTGTTATTTGATTTTGCCATGTGATTATGGACTTTCCGAATTGATTTTCCTCTGAGTTCAGTATTTTTGTGATTTTACTTTTTTCAAACGAAAGGATACTTCCGAGAACACCACGCCTGGTTATGACAAACTGAAAATGTGTGGGGACATATTTTAGATTTTTAAAACGTTCCAAAAAAAACCAAAAACTTATGCAACCATTTCCAGAGGTTCAAATGTTCTTATTATACAATTTAAGCTTGAAATACATTTTGATCGATTTTAAGTGTTATTCTTTTACCCAGGCTAAGAGCTATCGCGAAAACTATCATTTCTTTTAAGAAAATGAAACGAGTGAAATTCAGCTTATAATAAAGGCAGTGTCTGCGTCATGCAGGTACGCGTGGCATAATTGGACTTCTTAGGGTACGCGTAACCGCCAAATATTCATATATTTTTGGATAGAGATAATTGTGTATTAAACTGGTAAATTATCAAAATAAGTGAAACAAGAATATAATTCACAGAGATTTTAAGATATGAGATGTCAACATACAATCAGTAATCCTATTTCATTTTTACTACATCCCTAATACGCTTTTGTAGAAACGATCCTGGCTAGTTTTTGAATATTTTTCTTTAAATATTAACTATAATTATAGATTATCTATGCATATATATAACAAATTATTTATTCAAATAAATTAGTTCATCATATATAACCGTGACTTAATTTTTATTTTAAATTCTAAATATGAAGACCTGAAACGGAATTAGCAAGCAATTATTCCGGCGTTCTAAATGAATATATAATTATTAATTTGTTGTTGGTCCAGAGGTTGTTGGTCTAGATGTGAAACTTGTTGTCGGTCCAGAAATTGTTGGTCTAGAGGTGGAATTTGTTGTCGGCCCTGAGGTTGTTCGTCTAGAGGTGGAATTTGTTGTCGGCCCTGAGGTTGTAGGTCCAGAGGTGAAATTTGTTGGTCCTGGGGATACGGTAGTTGGTCCCAGTATTGATGATTGTGGTGTAGTTGGAGGCATTGCCCTTGACAAACTTTGGCAAGTTTAAATATAATAAATTTTTATTTAGATTGTTTTTTTACAATGCCATCAATAAACAGATTATATACTGTAAATTCAGAAATTATTGCGTGCATTTATTATTGCGATTTTGTCATTTTACACTTGAATGCGATTTTAATTTTTACGATTTTGAGAAAAGTCATGCTTAATTCAGTTAAAACATTACAAAATGCGAGTTTTAATTATTGCGTTTACAACTCAGTCGCATTATTCGCAATAATAAAAACCTCGCAATAATTTCTGAAGTTACAGTACCCGTTCATTATGAGTTATTGCAAACCACAGAGTTGTCTGCTCTTGACCAAGGTATTTAAACTTTTGTAAGTTTACCTGTCCCATTGAATCAATACTATAGCAATTGCTCTCTGTGTAGTTTATTCATTTGAGACCTTAAATTTCTTCTTGGAGAAATCTATCGTTCATTGATTAATTTACCTGACCAAAAAAATATCCTCGTTTTTGGTTGAAATACATGTATAAACTGCATATGATACAGTATTTTTTCAATATCAATAATATATTTTCAATCTGTACATTATAAACACTGATTCAATTATAAAAAAGTTTATTTCGGATTTCCAATAAGTTAAAGGAAGATTTGCATTCAGTACAGCTTTCATTGGTTGGACTGTATACTTCAGACATCAGACAATTCAATGCAATTGCACCAAACCAGTCATATAAAATATATAGGCCTAAAGTCTGTCAAAGGAGGTTATAAATGATTTGTGACAATGCAAATACTAGATTTTAGAATATAAATGAATAACGTTAACCAATGAATTCAAAATACTAATATCTATTCAAACTCACAAATAGGTACTGAATAAACAACATGTAAATCATTAAATACAGAAACATGAAATTTATAGTTTTAAAAAAGGGAAATAACAATGAACATTCTGAAACTGATTATACTAGTAAGGGAGACAACTACATATGCACTTTCATATTTAGTCAACATGCATCACTATGCATTGTCTATAAATTATGTGGCAAAGAGGAGTGATTTTGTTCAATACAATGACTGTACCTGTTATAACAAATAGATGCAAACAACAGAATCAAAGTTGGAAATAAGTAAAGAATTACGGTCCATTCAAGATAAGTGTCTGTGCCTAGTTAAAATAAGTTGTGATTGAATTACGCATTTCAACTTTATGTAAAATATAGAATTATTGTCCTTTAAACCTAGTGGCAGGTAGAAAGGCTATTAAAATATGTGTATTAAACTATTTGACAACTTTTCACATTGGGCATGATAGTTTATAGCATTTTTTTTTTGTAGACTGCCATGTCAAAGACATCCCCAGAAGTAACTCTTGACACCCATTTACAGGAACCTGCAGCACCAGTAGTTGAAGGTGGTCATCTAATGTTAATTATTCAGATACAGGCTGAAATGATTTTTAATTACCTGTTTCTAATATACATAAACCTTGATATCTGCTTATAATGTTATAATGAAAAAATATAAAAAAAAACAACAAATTGATGGGAAAAGTGAAGTAGGCTATTGATGAAGACCGATTGATTACAGATCACCATGATCACATTAACTTTAAAATCATTCTCATCTAATTTATACTTTCCTCAACGTGCTGAATATATTTTGGATAATCATTCTTACTAGTTCCTCTCACAAGGCATGTGACGTCAAAATCATTCTTAATAGTTGCTGTCACAAGGCATGTGACGTCAACTGTTCAACATAATCATAAGGCAACAGTATGATACCGCTGTTCGAAATTCATCAATCGTTTTGAGAAGGCCCTAATATGAACTGTATTTCTTAGACCTAATATGTATACATCGGTAGAGGAGTATGACCTCTTACTAATGACGTTTTAGGATAAACATTTATTTATTTACATTTCAGACAGCAAAATACCAGAACAAATAAAAAAGATGGATCATGAGTCGATTGCCATTTATCTGAACGCCCTTGAATCGGGTTCAGAAAGAAGACGGGATATAAATTTAATAATTGTTGGAAAGAAATCTGTTGGAAAGACTTCCTTAGTACGACGATTGTTCGGGGAGGAGTTACAAAGCGTAAAAAGCACAAATGGTATAGAAATTCATCGGCGGAGATGTCGAATAAATCTAAGTAACTGGGAATGGAATAAATTGTTAGGTAAATATGCGATTTTTTTCTCACTCTCGTTTTACATATTTTATTTATTGCAAAGTTATCATAGAAAAACTAAAACATAGTAAACATAATTTTAATCTTTTTTTTAAGTTCTGTGTATGCTGTTTTTATGTATTTACTCTTTTTTTATTTTTTCAGTTCTTGGAAACACGTTTTTGCTAGACCCTAGTATGAACCGTATGTCTCAGACCTTATATGAATATTCAATATTTAATTAATGGAATTAGAGATAGGCATGTTGGATGTAATTTAAACTAAAATACAGACTAATGATCTCTACTACATTATCGTAACATAATATTTATTCGCAAAAACGACTATGCTTAAGTAAACTTATCCTCGCATATATTTTATTATATGTAAACATGTTATTTTTTTTATAATTATACTGTTTTCCAGTGTACTCTTTTATACTTGAGACTTAAAAAGCTGTGTAATAAGAATTATTTTTTTTAAATTTTTAGTGCCTGCTTTACATGTTTATATGATCTTCAACATCTTATCAAAAATTGTTCTCAAGAATGCAATCCAATCAGCGCAAGAAAAACCTAAATGAAATTTCCATTCAGATGGTTGTTTGGATTGAGTGTTGTATAAACCCTTTGGCAATTTAATCCTTTAGCAAATACGTTATTTCTAGTGTAATTTCATTATTTAAAATTACTCTGATAGTTGTTACTGTAAAGATTTTATATGAAAATAACATTTTATTGATATCTATATTTTTTAAATACAGATACCCTTATTCGTTTGATGTGTTTGAGCTTTGATTTTGCCATTTGAATACAGACTTTCCGTTTTGAATTTTCCTCAGAGTTTGGTATTTTTGTTTATTTACTTTTTTCTTGATATTGACCTTATGCCTTAACAGATTATTGTTTATGTGTTTAGTTTCTGAGAAAGGGGTGAACGTGGTTTTCTTTATTGTTTCTTTATTGTAGAACATATGAAATCGGTGAAGTTTAATCATAACTTCCATAGATTTCTCCTATACTATGAACAGTCAGGGGACTTACTGGAATAAGTGATTTTTAAATGACTTATATGAGTAGCAAATTCGAGTTTTGTCACAAATTGGGATTTTGTAGTTTTTTCAAAATTTTAAACACATAGGTTGAAATAATATCTTTTAGTTATTAAAATTAAAAAATATGAACTGTTTGCTTCTTTTAAGTAGCAAGGTTTATGCATTTGATGCTATGATTTAGCTGAAAATTCTATTTTAGTTGAAAAAATGCTATAATAATGGCTTTCCATAATGAACTGATACTTTTTTAAAAGATTTTTCACAGCAGTGGGGGTATTTTTCCTGTGAAGTTCAAGGTTTCATCTTTAAGATTATGTAATGAAATTCTACTGTTCGCGATAAAATTTCACTGTTGGGGGGTGTTGAAATTAGTCGGGGTTATTAAAAGAATGATACTTAAAGAAGTGATTTTTGGGAAGGAAATTGAGGTCTGATACTTAAACAAGTGATTTTTATGTCATATCCTAGATTCAGTACAAGGTCATCACCTGAAATGACCTGGTCATCCTAGACAACACAGATGTTGGTTCTGATAAGTTTAGAAACATAATTAGTCCCTAATTAAAGCTACAATAAAATTAAATCACTTCTTCTAGTGATTAATTTGTACTACTTAAATAGGTGATTTTTAAAGAAAGACAACTCTAACTTCCAACCTTTATGGAAATAATGTTACTTGAATCAGTGATTTAGAAAATCACTTGTTTAAGTAAGTCACCTGACTGATGAACACTTTTTAATATTTTTTTTGTAGATACAAGAATAGTGAAAGAAACAAGTATCAACAATAGAATATTGCAGTCAATTGTCAAAGAGTTGCATCAAGATAAGGAAAAACCAAAGCATGACATATCGGAGATATCTTCATCAGATCAGATATCAACAGATGATAATAAGGCCACAATCACAAAAAATATTGAACATGACGAAGAACCTCAACCCAAAATGAACTATCAGTTTGCTTATCCGGAGATTACAGAATCGCCGTTTTCTAAACTGGCAAAGGATGAGCTGTTAAGTATAATCGGATCTGCTGTAGACTTACAAGACGAAGACGGCTATGCAAATTTAACAGTGTGGGATTTTGCTGGTGACATTGAGTATTACAACACACATCAAACGTTCTTGAATTCAGAAGCAATTTTTCTTGTCGTAGCAAATTTACATGACATAGATGACACAGTATCCTACGGTTTGTAAAGTCAATTTGTGCTTCCTTATCTAATTTAATTTAAAGATATAATTATATTAAACGTAGATACGAATTATTCTTGATGTTCAGTTCATATAAAAACAATGAAACTAAACATTTAAGACAGCAAATTTTAATACGTGGCTTTTTTGTTAAATGATTTTTATTATTTGCTCTAAACGACACTACTTTTCGTGTTTCATTTATTATAGCCATTTACTATCTTGACTTGCATCTAGAAATTGACAATGAGGATCGGATGAAAACAAAAGTTCTAACAAAAGAGATGACTTAGCTTCCCAATTGTTCTTTCATTTTCTATGTAGCAACATTCTAGCAGTGTCTTCCCATGAAGTATATATCTCTAAATTGATACAATATTCTAGGACTTGTATTTCCTATCAAGATGTCCTTATAAGAAGGTTGCTGCTCACACAAAAGCTATCAAACCAAGTGTCAAAGAGGTGCAGTTGAAATTATCCCTTCTAAAAATTTACAGACGCCATCAATAGTTGGTTTAACGTCATTGAATATCTATTTTAACGATGATGACGGATATGTCCCAAAAGTCGTAACTACAATCCTGCCACGTTTTGCCTACCGAATTATACTTATCACCAGGTTTTTAAATACACGAACAACACCACGTGTGCACATGGAGAGTAGAATCTGCCGTGAGTGTATGAAATCACCCCCGGTTTTCGGTTGGGTTTTCTGTTGCTCAGTCTTAAGTTCTCTACGTTGTGTTTTGAATATTTTTGATTGTCGTTTTAGTCTTTGGCGTTCTATGTCATGTCTTTGTCAGTTTATTTTCATCTCATGATTATAAATGTTCCTTTGATATCTTTCCCCTCTCTTTTACACGTAAAATTGTGTAATATACTTGTAGCTAACCTATTTTATATCTTGCTTAAAAAGATATCACCACAAATGTTGATTTCTTTTTATCTCATACAAACATCCTTTGTTATACGACCGTAAATATTTTGTGTTGTCCGAGACATTTGGTTTCCAAACAATAGCTTACATATTAGTGATTGGATCTTGATGAAATGTTACCACAAGGTTTCATATAAAAAATGAAGGTTGGGATTGATTTTTGGGGCAATGGTCTGAACTGTTATGAATAACGGAACAAAAACAAAACTTTTCTAATACAAATGTATCAATTATTCATTTCTTGACCATTTTCAATGGGATTTAATTCAAAGGCTTAATGTAACCGTGTCTTTAGATTTTGGATTTTTTGCCCCGTGTTTAAATTGATCCACATTAAGGACCTATGGGTCCAAATTAAATTTAGTTTGATTTTAACAACATTTGAATTCAATGGTGTTTTTAATATGCTTAATCTAACTATGCAGAACTTCATGGTAGGTTTGTTTATAATTTTGGAAAAACAAATTTTTTAGAAAGCTTTATACACAGTGTCAAATATTTAATCAGAATCCAAATTCAGATCTGTATCAAATTTGCATGAATGAAGTGTGGATTTTCGCCCAAACTGTTTAGGGTTCGACCTCTTCGCTCCTATCAAGCTGCGCCCCGCAATGCGTTTAATTAATGTATAGCGTTTTGCTTCCTGTACATGAAAAACTTACGGACTCCATCATTAAATTGGCTTTATTACCACAGATTACCATAGACATGTTCCATTTGTAGTTACCAGAATATCGTTCTATTTACGTCGACTCTGACCTACAAGTGAGACTTATATCCAAATTTGTACCTACCACAAATAACAAGACGGGTGCTGAATGTGATTTAGGATCTGCGTACCCTCTTGAGCACCTCGATTCAACCCTGATTTATGCAAGGTTCATTTAGTTCTCTAGATTGTGTTCTATATAATGTTGTGCATACTTTTGTCTATTCTTTGGGTTTTTTTATCTGCCCGATCGTTATCGCTTTCTTTTTGACTGATGAATTTTGATTCGTCCGGGTGTAACTTTCGCCTCTTTTTAAACACTGATTTAAATAGTTATATTTTTTACTTGCAATATTATAACGGTCTGCAGGATAAATCATTATATATTTTTTTATTGAATGAAGTAATTATATTCTTCAGACACATTTCAAGTGCAGTCATCCACCGAAATATTTAAATATTAATTTGTCTTTCATCACAGGCACATTCAATTTCTGGATGGATACAATACATTGTTATGGAAGCATAAACGACAAAACTGAAGCTGTATTGCTCGAAGGAGCTCAAAACCTTCTAGATCCACCAGTTATTGCAATTGGTACACACAAGGACAAGTTTCAGGTATTTATATCAAATAACAATGGAGTAGACATGTTAATTTAGTCTCTGTTTATAAAAACTTGACGACTGAATTTGCCCCTTTGAAAATATTTAGGTAATGTTAATTTGTGTTCGTATAAAAACGGTATTCTAGTTAAGTTTAGACTATGGACATTGGATATAATTCACCAATGTATCGGATCAAAAAGATACAATGAGATCAAGTGTGCCACGACGTATTACATATCTAACTGTTTGTTTATGAATAACTGATTCAATGTTACGTTAGAGCTCATTTTAAATAGAAACTAGGGAAATTGTTTCATTCTAGATTGTATAATATCTATTTCATTTTACTGTACGAATATGTACCTTTGTCATATTGGTAACAATGTATATCTTTTTCTGTCCTGACATTCATGCTCGTCAATGCTGATTGTCGTTTTAATACAACCGCAACAATTGAAGATTTTTTGGTCGTATATTGGTATCACGTTTGCGTCGTTGTCGTCCGAAGACTTTTGGTTTTCGCACTATAACTTTAGTTTAAGTAAATAGAAATATATGAAATTTTGACACAAGGTTAATGACCACATAAGGAAGGTTGGGATTGATTTTGGGAGTTTTGGTTCCAACTGTTAAGGAATAAGGGGCCAAAGGGCCCAAACAAGCATTATTCTTGGTTTTCGCACGATAACTTTGGTATAAGTAAATAGAAATCAATGAAATTTAAACACAAGGTTTATGAACACAAAAGTAAGGTAAGGTATGGGCTTTGTTCATTGTTGAAGGTCGTACGGTTACCTATAGTTGTCATTTCAGTCTTTTGTGGATAGTTGTCTAAATGGCAATAATACCACATCTTCTTTTTTATAAGGATTGATTTTGGGAGTAAAGATCCCAACAGTTTAGGAATTAGGGGCAAAAATAGTGGAAACTTTTGTTTGATAAGATTGTGTGGAAGTGTAGTATAGAGAGTGAAAAAGTCAAAACTGGCAACCAAATCAACAGGACCACCAAAAGCACGTAATTTATCTAAAAAATCTGAAGAATCTTGTCCACTCTAAAATGGTGAATTCCACTGTTTTCATATGATTTTACAAAAATTAACGAAACGTTCTTTGATAATAGTTAAGGAACTCGTCAGAAAGATTAGTAGTAGATCACTTACAAGAGGCCGAAATGAAACGATATTTTACCGTTTTTTTTGTAGTTTAGGTAACCAATACATAGTGGGAACCTTCAAATGTCTCGAGGAGGCCTTAAACTTTGCTGTGGTAGTGACATAGTTATTTAGTATATGACTCTATTTGGAGCGTACGGCCTTGAATGTAGTTGAAGACAAAATTTCATTCTTAACGACTTCTGTGTAGTATTTACTTCATACCACCACTACATTGCTGGATGCTTTTTCGACTAATATGTACACAAAACGTTTTGATAGACCTTAAATTTTGTTTTTAGTCCAAGAAAAGGGGCGTATTACTTACACTTTTATATATTTAAAACAAAAAATCGAATGGTGATTTGCGAATATAAACAACATTCATACATTTATTTAAATCAAGTGACTTTTGTCAGATTTCTTCCGTTTACAACAATTTTTAAAATAGGATTATAGAGCATCTTTAATAGCCTGAGGACACTGTTCTCAATTTATTTTCGACCGTGGACGATATTTTGGTCCTTTTGTCAGAAACTTTATAACCTCTCGGTCTTAAACGATGTTGGGGTCATGACCATAGGAACCATATCTAAACTTCGATGAGTCATATTCTATGCATATTTGAATGAATGGTCTTCTGTTATGTAGTAGCGTCCGTAGGTTTCAATCACTCGATATTACCTTTAAAAATCTTTACAGTAGAGAACTGTGATCCAAATATTTCATTTTAACTCGAACGTTTCTAATGCCTATACATTGACACATAGTAAAGAAAACTAGTGTTTAACAAGTCAATAATATTGCAAATAAAAGAGGGACGAAAGATACCAAAGGGACAGTCAAACTCATAAATCTAAAACAAACTGACAAGGCCATGGCTAAAAATGAAAAAGACAAACAGAAAAACAATAGTACACATGACACAACATAGAAAACTAAAGAATAAACAACACGAACCCCACCAAAAACTAGGGGTGATCTCAGGTGCTCCGGAAGGGTAAGCAGATCCTGCTCCACATGCGGCACCCGTCGTGTTGCTTATGTGATTACAAATCCGGTAAATAGTCTAATTCGGTAGGTCAAATTCATGAAAGGGAAGGGGATTGTAGTAATTTGACATTTAAGGAGGCTCGTAGGTATAAGATTTTCAGAAAAAAAAATAACATTTTATTTTTCATTTCAAATTTCATAAGTTACCTAAGTAGTTGTTACTTTATCATATGGTAGAAAAATCATTCCAAAAAATCTGTTTTTGTTGGCCCCAGGTGACTTTTAAAATGTAGATATCATTGAAAAAGCTCCAGATTATCTCCCTTTGGTGCAAAAATGCCATTTTTTGGCATTAAAATTGAAATATCTTTTTTTACTCATCAGTGACCTATCTGTTATTGTTGTTTTCGAATATGCTTTACATAAACTGAATAATTGTAAAATTTTAGCGATTTCTGTAATTAAGTTCTTTTTTTATTTCTATATTACCTCTTTTTCTCCTATCAGTTCAACAGAAAATAAGCACTTTTACAAAAATGTATGCTTTTTTCGAAGGCAGATTGTGAGCGTAAATGGACGGTGACCCCATTTTTTATTTCATTTTTCTATTGGGTATAAGAGAAAGTTCATTTATCATGTTTATAGAAAAATATAGCGAAATCCTATATTAAACCAAAAATATGATTTAGACCGGCGAGCTCCCTTATTATGAAAAAAAAAATTTCAACTTTGTATTAGTAGTTTAAGTAGTAGTCTCTTCTCTAACATAACCTAATTCTAAAGACTTTTTTTACGGATGTCACGATTTTAGTTTCCTTTGGTATTGACAGGTTTATCAACATTTCATTTCCTTATTTGTCAAAATTATTATTATTCAAGTCACTAGACAGAACGGATTTATGTTCACCATCAATTTGATTTTTACAATTACTATATACACTTTTTATACGACCGCAAAAAATTATTTTTTTTTGTCGTATATTGGTATCACGTTGGTGTCGTCGTCGTCTGTAGTCGTCGTCGGCGTCCGAAGACTTTTGGTTTTCACACCATAACTTTAGTATAAGTGAATAGAAATCTATGAAATTTTAACACAAGGTTTATGACCATAAAAGGAAGGTTGGGATTGATTTTGAAAGTTTTGGTCCCAAAAGAAAAAAAAAATTAAGCTCTTAGACTATTCAATCTTAATCCAAATTCAGAGCTGTATCAAGCTTGAATGTTGTGTCCATACTTGCCCAAATGTTCAGGGTTCGAACTCCTCGGTTGTTTAAAGCTGCGCCCGGCGGAGCATCTGGTTTCTCTTAGCATGTGTTTGTGTCTGCTAATTTCAATAAGTAGTGTTTTATTACTCATTCTTAATTTTGTCAACTTCCGTTCTTAAATAGTAACAAATTTTTTGCCCCAGTGTTCGATTCTTTGTGAATATAAAAAATAAAAACTTTCATTAAAAACCCAACAGTATACAAAACACAATGTTCATAAGAAAATTAAAACTGAGCAACATGAACCCCTCTGAAAAAGGGGATTATTCTCAGATGCCCTTGGTGGGTTAACAGATGAAAAACCTGCACCATATAGCCGGCTTAAAAAAAACATCCCGATTGGAAACATGAAACAATTCAATTCGAAAACTAACAGTATAAAATATATCATAACAATTTACAAAAGCCAGAGTATTTATACATCCGCTCTAGAAAAAAGACACAGAAAAGTACAGATATAAGAAAACATTGTGTAGTAATAGTTACTGACAGCCAAAAACATCTCATAAGAAATCATGTACAGAATCTACGACTGTTTAAGTTAAATGATAATGAAATAATACAATAACACTGTTTTTGTTTTTGCGAAAGGACGAAGAACAATGCAGAAAACGTCTCGAATCCTACACTGATAAAATATTTAAAGATTCAAAGCTTCACCTGAGATCAATTCACCTGATATCCAACACAGAGGATGAAGAAGATGCTTTTGGAAAATTGAGGAATGATATATTTGCCACAGCAAAGAGTAGCGCAAATTGGAATCGAGAATACCCTGTTAAATTTATTCAGATGGAAAAAGCCATCAACTCTGAACTTACGATCGGAAAACAAATAATTTCTTTTGAAAGGGTAAAAGAACTAGGTGAGAAAATACCACTTCCGATAACTGATGACAAGGAGCTTCATCTCTTTCTCAGGTATCAACATGAAATAGGTAACGTGATATTTTTTGAAGACATTCCGTCATACATCATACTTGATCCCCAATGGTTAGCAAATGCCTTTACATGCATTGTTACAGCCCAGCAGTTTCAACTGGAATTACCACACTTACAATGGAACAACTTCAAACAAACAGGAAAGATGGATCCTAAGCTATTGGAAGAAATATTCAAGAAACAATCAGCAGACATGAGAATTCATAAAGAGCATATACTGGAAGTAATCGAAAAGTTTGACATTATCATCTATCCATTGCTACTGACGGAAAGTGGAAATGTACAAAGGGAGCATAGTGTTTTTTACGTTCCATGCATGCTTCAAACATTAAAAATTAAGGATATTGATGTATTGTTTAACGTTCCAAATGCTAGCAAATCCACATGTTTGTGTTTTGTCTTTAGTTTTTTACCGCCGTATCTAATCAGCAATCTGATTGTCTCTTGTCTACGAGAATATCCTCTAGCAGTGGTAAAGGGCGAGATAGGTCTCTTCAAGGATTGTTGTGTATTCAATATTGACAGAACTGGCTGTGCAAAATTTGTATTAGCAAAGAGTAGTCATATGATTCAGCTGCAGGTATGGCAATGGGATGAAGTAGATACAGAGGTTAACCAAGCTGTTTTAAAAATTGTCGAAAGGGAAATCAACAGAATTATCAACACGCGATACAAGTTGAAAACAGTATCTTTCGAGAAAAAATGGAAGTGTGAGACCACCAGTTTCTCCTTTGACACAGGATTCATTGAATTTGATCAAGTACATGATGGGGAAAAATATTATTGCGAAGAACATGCGACAACTCATAAATATAAAGACTATTGGTCTGGTGAGAAATCAAAGGTAATGTTTCTATTTGTTTTAGATTATTTTCATTTAGTGGGCATATATTTGTGACACAATGAAACCCAATTATTGGTAATTTTTATTTTTATTCCTTTGATGTGTACTCGTTGTTAATGTCAGTATCAGTGTGGACTGGTTGTGATAAAGATAAAAGTATTGGGTCCATTCGTCATTGATATGCGCGACTGTACCACGTAAGGATCTACTATTAGTTCCATTTACAAAATCGCGCATGATTTTGTTTTCTTCACATAAATGCACGTGTTGTTATGTAAATTAAACGCTTGTCATTGTGTATCTTTTACTTTTCTTGTATCAGTAAAGATAGTTAAGTTTTTGAGATCGACTTTGTCTAATTAGTTATCAAAAGTACCAGAATTATAATTAAGTACGCCAGACGCGCGTTTAGTCTACTTGAGACTCATCAGTGACGCTCATGTCAAAATATTTATAAAGCCAAACAAGTACAAAGTTAAAGAGCATTCAGGATCTAAATTTCCAAAGAGTTGTGCCAAATATGACTAAGGTAATCCATGCCTGGGATAAGAAAATCCGTAGTCTTTTTAAATGTGTCAGTCAAATAAAGGCAACAGTAGTATACCACTGTTCGAAAGTCATAGATCTGTTGAGAGAAAACAGATCCGTCTTACAAACTAAAAATGAGGTTAACTCATCAATTTTAAGAGGTAAACAACGAAACTTTTGTTTTACAGGAAATGTACTCAAAACCCGACCAACTTCAAACATTAGCGTAATCCACACTATAACTCATAATTTAAAGCTCACCTAACCGTATTCCGATCAGAGAAAGAGTTTTCATTAATAAACTTGAATATTAAAAAGACTTGTGTTGTTCTTCTTTTTCTGTTTGTTCAGAAGGATTTGTTCAACCTGTTCATTTACTATTGAGGGTTATAAATCATATTTAGACGCAACACATAAAAAGTGCGCACTGGCTACGGTTACATGGAAATGTAACAAAAATAAAAATACTATTGTTACATTGGAGACTAATTGCTGGAATGCAAAGATGGGTAAGGAACCGGTTATTTCCGAATGTAACAATAATAATTGAGGCTACTATTACATTACGTTATTGCTGAGACTACTATAACATGTAGAAGTCTCAGGTTATTGTTACATGAAAAACAACAATGTACGCTAGATTTATTAAACTTATAGTTGTATTGCTTGATTCTTTCATATGTACTAAATAATACTTGTAATAATGATAGATAATACATATTATTATTCAACAAATATTGTTTAAATAGTTTTGTGTATTAATGGTTTTGATGTTCTTTAAGCTAATTCTCCAGATTAGGAGTGCCAAAGACGAAAAATATAGTACAATAGTTTCACTTTTAAGTATTTGACTGCACACCTACTCTTTTTACTGTCAGTATACTTTGAACAATGGATGAAGATATTCCTATTACCAATGTTGTGAAGGGTGAAAATTTTAAAACCTGGGATGCGTTTTAAACGAAATTGAAACTATATCAAGACACAATATTCATACAGCTATACAAACTTAGTTCTAAAACAAATTGTTACATCACAAAATCAAAGTTTGATAACTGTAACTTAAATTCTGGGAACTTATGTATGTACATGTATCCATGGAGGACGCAATGTCGTTCATCAAAAATGTGTCGGAGTTTACAATGCTTTAATAACCACTTACTGGAGTAAAGTAATTGTATGTTATAAATGTATGTATATTGTAAATATAAAATAAATGTATTATTATTTAGTACATATTACTTGTCCCATCTTACATTGCTGTTTGTCATGTAATAATAACGCAATGTAACCGTAGTCTCAATAATTATTGTTACATTCGTAATTAAGCAGGTCCTTACCCAACCATGCATTCCGGCATTTAGTCACCAATGTAACAATAATATTTTTATTATTGTTACATTTCCATGTAACCGTAGCCAGTGCCTAAAAAGTCACCAAAAAAGGTATCGCATGAGAAAAGTTAAAAAACAACCAACGAAAGTAAAACAGTTGAGTTATATCTATTTAAATGTTTGAAATCAGAAATGAACTTTCAGATAATTTACAGCCAGCCTACAGGCTCCACGCCCACACCTGACAATTTTTTTTAAGTGCCTCCTTTTTAAGCAGGTTAAGTGCTTTCCTAAAATGAATGTGATCGTCTATAGGATTAACACTGTATAACGAAAATATTAATGTGATTTTTAATCAAATCATCCGTCCTATTTTACTTGTTTATGATCGTATCATACTATGATATATGAAAAATGAAGAAATGTTACTGACCGGTATTTTGCTATTATATTCTGAGTTGTTTTATGTATGTTCAAGGCAGAAGTAATGCAATGAATGTAATAATGCATCTTCAATCAATTGAAAAGAACGCCATGTTTACTTGGCTGTGTTGAATATCATAGCAGCTTGAATAGCCCCTATGTCCTAAATATCTATCTTTGTCGAACAACATACTAAGTAGCTAGCTCATTTAAACAAAAATGCTCGACTGTAAAATAATTGTTGAATGGAAATACTTCTAGTATATCTTTAAGAACGTTGTGCTTTGTACAAATCTCGCATGCTTGCAATGATATATATATGTATATCTTTTTTTATAGTTTTTTAATTATTCAACAAAATTTGACGTGATTTTGAATATTCTGACGTCAACATGAATTGTCTGTCTATCATTAATTCTGTGATCTATCCTTTTTCACTGTCCCGGTGCATTTACTGTCTTGACCATATTTGTATGTCTATCATTAATTCTGTGTTCTATCCTTTTTCACTCTCCCGGTGTATTTACTGTCTTGACCATATTTGTATGTCTATCATTAATTCTGTGTTCTATCCTTTTTCACTGTCCCGGTGTATTTACTATCTTGACCATATTTGTATGTCTATCATTAATTCTGTGTTCTATCCTTTTTCACTGTCCCGGTGTATTTACTGCCTTGACCATATTTGTATGTCTATCATTAATTCTGTGTTCTATCCTTTTTCACTGTCCCGGTGTATTTACTGCATTGACCATATTTGTATGTCTATCTACCTGTTAATAGATGGCAATTATATAGCATTAGTTTGTATCATTACATATTTCATTGATATTTTAGGCTCCCCGTAGAATAAGTAGTGATCAACAGAATTACGTCAGAATGTCTATGATAGTTCTAGAGGTATTATCAGGCGTTTTATACGATCGCTTATTCTTAGATACAAAGACTGGAGAAATACTTGATCGTGATAAGTTGGACATAACAGAAATGTGTAAGAAATATTGTGCTTTAAAAATAAACTTTCCAAGTCAAGGCTTTAGGAATATAGGAAAGGTTGACGAGATTTCTACCAATGAAACTACTATTGGTGACGACATTCAACGGATACGTGTGATCAGAAATGAAATGCAGCATTCTTCTGTCTTTGCATTAGATGACACACGATACAAAACACTAATCAAAATAGTTCGTGCTATGCTAACTAGATTTGATCAGTGTAACAATCCAGCAGGTGAATCCTACGTAAAACGATTAGACGAAATCATGAAAATGGAATTAGAGACCAGGAGTTTTGAAGAGATAAAAGAAAGAATGAAAGCAGGTAACTTAAGTGATAAGTGATATCTTTTTCATGTTTGAAGTACAGGAACAAATCCTAAATCTTGAAAGACAGATAACACCGCGCTCAAAAAGAAATCGATGGAAAAGAGTACAACAGTAAAATATTACTACACATAACAGTAAAACCAATGCTTTGAAGCCATAAAAAAACCGTTCCCTTTCGAGCTCGGCTATTGAACATTACGATCGGAAAACGTGAATACAAAAGTTTATCCTGTTTACAATTCCTTGTTAATAAAGGTAGATAAACTGCAACTTTCAATTAACAAGTCTCGTCAGATGATATAATACTTTTCTAAAACTATTAGAAAACTGCTTGCTTTTATACAGAAAAGAAAAATAGGAATGCAAGTATACAAAACCAAATATATCAACCCCGAATTTAGAACACCTAACCATTTGTATGCATGATGTGCTTGTCATTTGTGTGACGTTTTGTATAATATGTGTAGATAGTGTCCATTACATTACCTCCTAATCAAAACAAATGTTTTTAAACAGCTATTAGATATATCTAGACTTAAAAATGTCAAAGTGAAAACAAATCGATATTTACGACTTGTGTTTTATACCTTGTTGATCTATTTTACATATTTTGAATTATTGTATTGTATCTTTCGACGTAAATATGCTTCAGACATGTATATTATGTATACGATTTAACTGTAGTTCAACATCATTTAGATGCATACAAAATATGACAACATCCGGAAAAATCAAACAAATACTTAAACCAAGTCTGCATCATCAATTCTAACTTAAAATGATTAATAATACATCCAACAAATCATCTGGATAAAGCGAGCACAACTAAGTTATTCTTCATGTTAAGGTAAACGAATGTTGCTCTAATTAGGTACATTATATTATCTCAGTATCGGATGCAAACACGTTTTCCAAATGATTTTTTGACAGAATTTCTTTTAAATTTTTCAGAATTCATGGAAAAGATTCATGCAGTTTTTCGATAATGTGGTATCTGATGCTTTGAACGATATTTGTTAACTCATTTTTGTATTCACCATTTGCGGTCAATGGGATATTGAATATTGAATATGTGAAAAATTGGCGTATTGGAAAAATGTAATGAACTACTCAAACTATAATTGACTAATTAAATTGACAAAAAAGTCAATGGTAAACAATAAATATAAACAATAAGATGCGGTTTGAAAACTCTCCATTCGAGTTCCAATGTAATAAAAGTTAACTATAGGTCAAAATACGAAGCCTCGGCGCACACCAATCAGCAAACTATAAATTCTAGTGTAAAACCATTCATACAGGACGACCGAGGTCTTATAACAGAGTAACACATATGAACCAAACCAACAAACCACATCTGTGGAATAATAGGTTACTGACTTAGGACAAGCGCATACAAATGTAGAATGTGTTTGATATTATTATAACTAGTATTTCAAGTTAAAACAAGGTTGTTAATCATAAAGTTAAATCATCAATATGTTTTATCATTAAAAGAAAGCTTCGTGTCGAAAGTTGTGAAATCAAGGTCACATTTTTAGAACAGTTCATTAAAGAATAAGTGTCTAGCTGGCTTGTTTTGTCATTTTCATAAGGTGAGCGTACTGATATAATACCAGTTAGACACCATTTGAAGCAATAATTTCAATGTCCAACATTCTTGACATATTGACCAAATTACTTATTAACTTCAGTTTTACATATTTAATCAATCAATCAATCAAAATTGTGTCATTTCAACACAAAGTAATCAATATACTTTGCGTTGAAATGACACAATGTTGATTGATTGAATGATTGATTGTTAATTGCTAAACGTACGGTGGCAAATGTTTCATGAATGTTCAGGAAAAAACAAAATAACAATGAATACCACCACAGCTCCTGTAATAGAAGCCGTCTGGGATTAAGGTCAGAGAAATTTACCGGTAAGGGTGTGTATGATACTGGTAAAGATGGTTTACAAACAATAACATAACAATTTATTCAACTAAACATAGATTAAGGGATTAAGGTAAGTGAAATTTAGACAGCCACTGGACATTACCTGTATAGGTGTGTATGATACTGGTAAGATGATTTATGAACAATAAAATAACAATGTATTCCACTATACTTTACTATACTAGACGAAGACTTTGCAAATTACAAGATCATTATTCATATTTATTTATATAGTTATCATTAGATTGCATCCTTTCTTAGCAGTGATAGATAAAGTTTAAAATCCTTGTTCCCCCAACTTTTCTTACTTATTTGTTGAATGACTACGTGGAAATTCCGCGAAATTATCTAGTCTGAAACTGCCTTTTATCTCACCAGGCCAAGAAGGCCAAATTTACTGGGCTACAACCATCATTCGGGTATCTAGTTTAAAAAATAAAAGTTTCCAATGACCCAACCAAGATGGCCGAAATGGCTAAACTAGTCTAATGGGTAGTAAAATACAAGGTTAGACTATTAATTTGAGAACCGTTATAAAAAGAGAAAATCTGACAAGAACTGTTTAGAATGTTAAGCTTTATCAATTGTCACAACTGTCAGACGACTTCCGTTAGAAGTTGTTGCACTTAAAACAATGATATATGTTTCCATTTGTTTGTCATGTTTTCTTTTTATCTTGAAAACTATAAAAGATAGAGAGAAACTTTAAATAGCAAAAATGATAAGCACAACATGTTCTACAAATAATTCTAAAAAGGTCAAAATTGTCAGTCGACTACTTATTCGAGTTATCTTAAAAGTCATAAGAGATAGACAAATGATAGATAGAAATTGAAATAAGCGAAAATTATCTAAAGTCTAGCACTGGAGATGCAAAGTCTAGTGCTATAGATATACATGCATAATGCATCTGTTCTATCAATTTTACTAGCCGTTGGGTTATCTTTTTTTTCAAGTATTTGAAAGTGTTTGAGATAATATCAAGTATCAAAAACGTTCGTCGACGCAACTCCCAGCATATGTTGGGCCTGTTCAAAATCAGGCTATGTACACCATGTGTTTGTTGGTGTTTTACCTTAATATTTTTAAAATTTTGCATGATTTTGCCTTCAAACCTTTCTAATTGAGTGTCACTGATATTTTTTGGTAAACGAACACAATGGCGTACACAATGATAAGCCTGGATTCTTTTACGAGGTGTTTTTCTGTGTTGCACGTCTGTTTTTTTTATTCAAGAGAAGTCGAGTTTGTAAATTCAAAATGTCATTTTTTATTGGCTGTTCTACTAAATGTAATTTTTCATTTCATCACCAATATCAATATTTGATAGTTATTCATTATACCCCCGCTTTAAAAAAAGGGGGGTATACTGTTTTACCTCTGTCTGTCCTTCCGTCAGTCCGTCCGTCCCATGAATATTTTTTGTCGCATTTTTCTCAGGAACTACAATACAAGGATTTCTGAAATTTGGTTTCAGGGTTTATCTAAGTCAGCTATACCGTGTGATGCGTTTTCAGATTGATCACTCGACAACTTCCTGTTTACCAAACACTTGTATGATTTTACACATGATAGCCAAGTTAAAAATTTTCGTCACATTTTTCTCAGGAACTACAATACAAGGATTTCTGAAATTTGGTTTCAGGATTTATATAAGTCAGCTAAACCGTGTGATGCGTTTTCAGATTCATCACTCGACAACTTCCTGTTTACCGAACACTTGCATATTTTTACATTATTATTATTATCCACTTGCGGCGGGGGTATCATCAGTGAGCAGTAGCTCGCAGTTTCACCTGTTTTTGTTCAACTGATTCGTTTATTCATTTATCAGCTATTTTTATTGGTACTGTGTGAACATGTGAATGTTTATATATTCTATAATATTGTTAGAAAAGGTGTTGCAACAGTTATAACAATACCATAATAATAATATCATACATAATATATTTCTTCTTGTATTTAATCATTCCAAACGTGTAAATAAAAGTCCTTAGCTAGATTTAGTGACTATACACATATCTTGAAAAATTAAGATTTACAAATTTAACATGTCATGATACCATTGTATTTTTTGTTTGTTTTTTGTTTTGTTATTTTATCACTATTTGTTTAAGTAGTGTCTTCTACTTATTTATATCTGTATGAACTTTTGATGAGTACTTATGTAAAATAAAAATATATAAATGTTCTTGTTCTAATTTATTGGCCAACAAATCACAGCAACATCGACACGTTGATCCTGACAGAACAACCTATCACAGCAACATCGACACTTTGAACCTGACAGACAAATCTATCACAGCAACATCGACACGTTGAACCTGACAGGACAACCTATCACAGCAACATCGACACGTTGAACCTGACAGACCAACCAATCACAACAACATCGACACGTTGAACCTGACAGACCAACCAATCACAACAACATCGACACGTTGAACCTGACAGGCCAACCTATCATATCAACATCGACACGTTGAACCTGACAGACAAATCTATCACAGCAACATCGACACGTTGAACCTGACAGGACAACCTATCAGAGCAACATCGACACGTTGAACCTGACAGGCCAATCTATCACAGCAACATCGACACGTTGAACCTGACAGGACAACCTATCACAGCAACATCGACACGTTGAACCTGACAGACAACCTATCACAGCAACATCGACACGTTGAACCTGACAGGCCAACCTATCACAGCAACATCGACACGTTGAACCTGACAGACCAACCAATCACAACAACATCGACACGTAGAACCTGACAGACCAACCTATCACAGCAACATCGACACATTGAACCTGACAGGCCAACCTATCACAGCAACATCGACACGTTGAACCTGACAGACAACCTATCACAGCAACATCGACACGTTGAACCTGACAGACCAACCAATCGCAACAACATCGACACGTTGAACCTGACAGGCCAACCTATCACAACAACATCGACACGTTGAATCTGACGGGCCAACCTATTACGGCAATATCGACACGTTGAACCTGACAGACCAACCAATCACTGCAACATTGACGCGTTGAACCTGACAGGCCAACCTATCAAAGCAACATCGACACGTTGAACCTGAAAGGCCAACCAATCACAACAACATTGACACGTTGAACCTGACAGGCCAACTTATCACAGCAACATCGACACGTTGAAGCTGACATGCCAACCTATCACAGCAACATCGACAGGTTGAACCTGACAGGCCAACCAATCACAATAACATTGACACGTTGAACCTGAAAGGCCAACCAATCACAACATCGACACGTTAAACCTGACAGGCCAACCTATCACAGCAACATCGACATAAAAAAGCAGCATATTCGTACATATAAAATAATGAGTAAAATGTAAAATAACATACATACCGAACTGAAAGGAAAATTCGAATCGGAAAGTTCCTTATCAAATTGCAAAATCCGAAGCTCGAGCACTTAAAACGACGGAAAACAACTGTCATATATTCGTACTTGGTACATGCATTTCCTTCTGTAAAAGTGGTGGATTAAACCTGGCTTTAGAGCTAGCTAAACTTTTCACTTGTTTGAATTACGCATAAGATTCCATTATATTGACAACAATGTGTGAACAAAACAAACAGACATAATAGGTAAAAATGTCAAAAATAGGGGTACAGCAGTCCACAATGTGTGTTATTCTTATTCACCTTAAAAACAAAAGATGTTAAAAACGAAAAAAACAAACACAATTTCTTTGCAAATGATCGATTTCAATTTATACATAGGTGAAAGATACCAAAGACATATTCAAACTCATAAAGTCGGAGACAAGCTGACAAAGACATGGCCAAAAAAAGATGACAAAAAGTCAAACAACAGTATACAAAACACAACATAGAAAACAAGACTGAGCAACACAAAGCCTAACAAATACAGTGAAAGGAATGAACTTTGATTGAAAATCTCTCTTTTTATATGTAAGGTTAAATTGCATTGTTATGCCCCCTTCGTAGCTGAGTGAGCATTACGTTTTGCCCTTGTCCGTCTGTACATCCGTATGTCTGTACGTCCCAAAGTTGGTTTCCCTTCTCTGACTTTAGTTTGCCTCTACCAAATGTTATGAAACTTATACACAATGCTCATTACCACAAAACACAGATCAAGTTTGAATTTTTGTGGCGTCACTTAAACGGTTCTAGAGTTATAACCCTTTAAAAATGAAAGAATTGCTGAATTTTTATACGCCCGTTTACGGGACGTATTATGGTATACCGTTGTCCGTCTGCCCTTCTGTCCGTCCGTCGTCAACATATCATGTCGGCCATTAACTCAAAAACGCTTTAACCAATTTGCATAAAACGTTGGTAAATTGTTTATATCTATTGACGGGAGCTCCCTATCGTTTTTTTTTATAAATTCTAGGTATTACGTTTCCGAGTTATTGGGTTTGATTCATTAAAAAAAGGGGGAGTTTCCAGTTTTCGGACAATAACTCAAGAATGCTTTCACCGTGACCAACTTGCAAGAAATGTTGGTTAATTTTTCATATCTATTGACATGAGCTCCCTTTTGATTTTTATAAATTTTAGATTTTCGGTTTCCGAGTTATGTGGTTTTATTCATAAAAAAGGGGGATTTTCCAGTTTTCGGAAAATAACCTAAAAAATGCTTTCAGCAGTTCTCATGAAACTTTAATGAATTGTTAATATCTTTTGATGTAAGCTCCCTTTAGAAGTTTATAAATTGTAGTTGTTTATAGCCTGACAACAGATTTACTCAGAAATCTTTAATTGAATATAAATTCAATTCATATGATATAAATATCAAGTTGTTGACTACATTTATTCAGAAACCTATAATATGTCAAATATTTAATTACAATCCAAATTCTGTATCAAGCTTGAATATTGTGTCCATTTTTGCCCCAACTGTTATGGGGTTGACCTCTGTGGGCGTATGCTGCACTCAGCGAAGCAGTTTACTCGTTTCTATTCTCTTACTTTAGTTTGGTTCAACCAAATGTTATGAAACTTATACACAAGGCTTATTACCACAAAATACAGATCAAATTAGAATTTTGGTTTGCGTCACTTTTACTGTTCTAAAGCACAAATGGACAAAATGCTATATTTTTGGTTTCCGTTCATTACTTTAGTTTGCCTCAACCAAATGTTCTGAAACTTATACACACTACGTTTTACCACAAAACTCATATCAAATACAACTTTGAGTAGCGTCACTTTTACCGTTCTACTATATATGACATACAAGCGGGAGCATCATCTGTGTCCCATGGACACATTCCCCATTTATTTAGAAAGGTTTAGTAAACTGTTCTTGAAAAAGAGTAGCTTGTACATAATTGACAAAGATATTCCACATGGAATAACCTGAGTAACTCACATACATCATGTTTAACAGTAATATTTCAATCATCGATTTCATTTGGAGTTTTGATAAATTCACGTCTTAGAATCATACGAAACATGGTAGTGATATATCCCGGCTACAATACAAGAATAAACAGTTATCTAATTTCCCTTTTTGGAGTCACAAATATGACACATGCCTAGACATTTTACAAGTATTTCTCCAAAGGTTGGCTTTCTATGGCCTCTCTCCCCTTCTAATAACCCTTGATCTGCACCTGACCCTAATGAATGCTTGCATCTCCTTTATATCAATGAATTCGAAATTAAGCAAAGTGTATCGATAATGTATTAATTTTCTGCTGGCTTCTTCTTTTTGCAACTTCCCCCTATGGTTAGGAGCTCATCAACTGCTTGATTATTCACAGTGGGCTTATATTACTCGGTCGAAAATAGTTAAAATCACTTTGGTATAAAACGCAATTGCGTATTTAAAAGACGATGGGCTTATATTACACAGAAGATAATACAAGTTATTCACTTTGTTATAACGTTCTACTCCGAAGTTTCCTATAGTCCAAAATCTAAAATGTTGCTGATTGACTTAATAACGATAGTAAAACCGTGGAATTGTCCTTTCTTCCTGTAAGTATGAATTATAATTGTTGATTTTGTTGCCTGTAGTTTATTACAGTTGTAGGGATTTTTCTTAATTTCTTGTGAGTCTGGGTTATAATTGTTGAGGTTGTTGCTTGTAGTTTATTGCAGTTGTAGGATTTTTTCTTTTCTTCTTGTGAGTTTTGGTTATAATTTTTGTTGTTGTTTCCTGTAGTTTCCTGTGTCTATCCCAAATTCATGTATTTAGTTTTGATGTTATATTTGTTATTCTCGTGGGATTTTGTCTGATGCTTACTCCGTTTCTATGTGTGTTACATTTCAGTGTTGTGTCGTTGTTCTCCTCTTATATTTAATGCGTTTCCCTCGGTTTTAGTTTGTTACCCCGATTTTGTTTTTTGTTCATGGATTTATGAGTTTTGAACAGCGGTATACTACTGTTGCCTTTATTAACACTTGAATATTGTTACGATCAAGTTAACCAAATTGCTTTATATTATAAGTAAAACAATATTATGTTGTCTTTAATAGTATATATTTTTATGTTTATTATAAATTAGATTCTACAAGTACGACAAAATGAACTTTACATACACACAGGAACTACAAGATAAGATGAACTTATTGTAACGGTCTTATCAACAAGTTTTTATACATTATTGACTTTGAAATATTTATGTTTGGTCTTTCCGAATGAAGGTACATCTGGAAAGCGCTTTAGCTATAACAGATGATAATTGTGTTTAAAAATGCAATACAAATCGTATTGCATTACTATTGTCATATTATTGGGATATGATATAATTGTGCGTAAAAATTAAACACACAAAAATACTTTTATCTTCGATGAAAATTCAAAATGAAAAGTTTCTTGAAAAAAAGGAAAATTAAACGTTCAAACACATCATTAGAGTTGATAACAACTGTCATAATCCTTACTTGGTACATGTATTTATTATGTATAAATTGATGTATTAAACCTGTTTTAGCTCAACCTCTCACTTGTATAAAGTAAAATAAAAAAAAAAGCACTAAACTGCGAGGAAATTCAAAACAGAAAGTTTCTTATAAACAAGGAAAAGCAAAAGCTTAAACACATCAAACGAATGGATGACAACTGTCATATTCCTTACTTATTAAGGACATTTTCTAATGAATTGACTTTTTTTAAACCGGTCGGGTGCCACATGTGAAGCAGGATCTGCCTACCCTCTTGTGAACATTTGAACACCCCAGTGTGTGGCGTGTTTTTGATGTTCAGTCTTTAGTTTTCTATGTGATGTCTTGTCTCATATTATGTGTCTGTTTGTCTTTTTCTTTTTTTAGCTACGGCGTTGTAAGTTTATTTTTTATATCTATGAGTTTGACTGTCCCTCTGGTATCATTCGCCCTCCTTTATATGGTTATGCGTTCATAAGCGCTCTGATGTCCTTGCACATATCATTGTTAATTTACTAAGGACGCATATGTTTTACCTGGGTTTTTGACCCAACTAAATGAGGAACAATGCACGACTGACCTCTACGTTTTTCCAATTAACCAAGAACACGTGTTCTTTACCGAAATGCATCATAGTTTTTCATGGATTGTTTTTTAATTGTTAATATCCACATTTAAAGTCCATGATATTGAGTAATTGTTCCATACTCTGCTTTTTCGTTTCACAGAAAAGAGTGTTTGAATTACCTGGAATATAGTCATTGCGCCTGTCCTAAGTCAGGAATCAGATGTACAGTAGTTGTCGGTTCTTTATGTAATTTATACGTGTTTCTCGTTTCTCATTAATTATATACAGTCCTTGGATGGTGTAAACTTCCCACTAACACCATACACCATAACACCATACACCATACACCATTACACCAAACACGTTGTACCATTACACCATACACGTTACACCTTTGCACCATACACCTTACACATTACACCATACACCATTACCCATTCTATCTTCACGATCCGAAATTACCCATAATGCACTTAAAATTCCAATATTAAGATTATTATTATTGTTTATGTTTACAATTTGAAAAAATAAATAAAAAGAACTTCGTTTTCAACTATTGAAATGTCGTACACCATCATTCACACCATTCCCGATCACACGTTACACAATCACACCATTCCCCATACACCATTACACCATTCCCCTTACACCATACACCATAGCACCATACACCATTACACCATTCCCCTTACACCATACACCATAGCACCATACACCTTACACCATTGCACCATGCACCATACACCATTACACCATACACGTTTTTTTGGGAAGTTTACACCATCCAAGGGCTGTAGATTAGACCGTAGCTTTTCCCGTTTGAATGGTTTTACACTAGTAATTTTAGGGCCCTTTATAGCTTGTTGTTCGATGTGAGCCCGTGCTCCGTTTTGAAGGCCGTACATTGACATATAATGGTTTACTTTTATAAAATGTTATTTGGATGGAGAGTTGTCTCATTGCCACTCAAACCACATCTTCCTATATCTATTGATATGATTGATGATTACACAAAAGTTTCAGGTATTTGTCTATAGGACATATACAACAACGAAACATTAATTAAAACTACAATAACCCATAAGACATTCCTCAGATGGTCGAGAAAATAAGAGATCGTTGAATTTTTGATACGTAAAAGTAAGACGTTTAGAGTGTGTCAAACGTCTGTTGGCGTCACTAAAATTCCCAGCTTTTCACAATATCTGAAGGTACCGTATAGCGGGTTATTTGCATGGGGTGTGAATGGTCGCCTAATTTCGCTGACAGAACAAATCGCCAAAACGCATTACAGGCAAATTAAAAGTAAAAGTGTACATGATAAATGTTTTAAATTCGCAAAAAATATTTACCCCCAAAATAGTTCGTATACCTTTTTCAATGAAGATCGCGAATTTTAACATCCGCAAAAATAACACGCTATACAGTATTGCACCTTCTTTAATGACTACAAAGTAATTTTAATCGAGATAGGGTATGAATGAATTAATTTGTTTTAAGAAATATAAACATGTTATCATCAAAAGTAAAGCCGAGCATATGGGTGTTTTTCATTTTTCAAGCCCGTACAGTTTCTTAAAATATCGTACATCTACTTTATTTGAAATTTAGTGGATACTTGACTCATTATCAATCATATCCCATCTCCTTATCGTTATATAAAACATCTCTCAGAAAGATGGGTTTTAAATAATCTTAAAAAGAAATTATCCCAGGCATAGATTACCTTAGCCGTATTTAGCACAACATTTTGGAATTTTGTCTCCTCAATGCTCTTCAACTTTGTATTTGTTTGGCTTTATAACTATTTTGATATGAGCATCACTGATGAGTCTTGTGTAGACAAAACGCGCGTCTGACGTACTAAATAATAATCCTGGTACCTTTGATGACTATTTACGCCACTGGGTCAATGCCTCTGCTGGTGGACGTTTCGTCCTCGAGGGTATCACCGGCCCAGTAGTCAGCACTTCGGTGTTCACATGAATATCAATTATGTGGTAATTGTTATAAATTTCCTGTTTAGAATCATTTGAATTTTTCGAAAAACTAAGGATTTTCTTATCCCAGGCATAGATTACCTTAGCCGTATTTGGCACAACATTTTGAAATTTTGATATGAACGTCACAGATGAGTCTTGTGTAAACGAAACGAACGTCTGGCGTACTAAATAATAATCCTGGTACCTTTGATAACTGTATAGGATATTGTGTTAAGAATTTATATATATATAAATCAAATTTCATCAAAACTGCTTAATACATTTTTTCATTCTTGTTTAGTTTTGATGACAAAATGTATAAGTCTTGTTTTTTTTCGGAATAACATTTTAATATTTTTTTACTATTTCAAACTGATACTTTGTTCTAAAGGTAATAAAGCAATATTTTCCTGACTTATTGTAAACAGCTGTAGTTTTGTTTTGTTTTCGTCTTTCTAACGTTTGTTTTGATTTCTGATGTGGATATTAGAACTTTAGGTAATTTTGACAGACTCGGATAATTGCCACTCTTGATAAAATCATTTACTTTGGTATCCATGTGTATGTCCGACAAGGACGTGATATGTTTGTTAAAAATTGCAGCGTTGGATCTAAACCTTTATATTTTTTTCATTTATTGAATACTTTTTCTTCTCGTTTCTAAATTTATTTATGCCTTTTTTTAATGTTTGTATTGTTTCACACTTAGTCTTGTTATATTTTGTCCCTTTACAAAAAAGGAACGAAAGATACCAAATGGACATTCAAACTCATAAATCTAAAACAAACTGACAACGCCATGGCTAAAAATGAAAAAGACAAACACAAAAACATTAGTACACATGACACAACATAGAAAACTAAAGAATAAACAACACGTACCCCACCAAAAACTAGGGGTGATCTCAGGTGCTCCGGAAGGGTAAGCAGATCCTGGTCCACAAGTGGCACCTGTCGTGTTGCTCATGTGATTACAAATCCGGTAAATAGTCTAATTCGGTAGGTCACATTTATGAAAGGGAATTTGATTGTAGTTACGACGTAAGGAACATATCCGATATCATTTGTGAAACGGTTATTCAATAACGGTCAACAAACTCGTGATGGCGTCCGTAAAATTTACGAAGGGATGATTTCAACTTCACCATTTGGAACTCTTGGTTTAATAGCTTGCTTGTTAGCTGTGAGCAGCAACCCTTTATCAAGAAAATCATGATAGGAAATGCAAACACGGGAATATCGTATCAGTGTGAGATATATACCCCGTATGCAGGTGCTGCTGGAATGTTGCTACTTATAAATGGAAAGTTCACAATTGGAAAGCTGAACTCATCTCTTTTGTCGTAAAGATTTGTTTTCAACCGACCCTCATTGTCAATTTCTAGATGTAAGTCAAGATATGAAGCCGACTTAACTGTATCTGTAGTATCCTTTATCTCCAGTTCGATGGGATATAGCCTACTATTCAGCGTTTAAGATCGTTATATACCCTATGATTGCTTTCTTTACTTGATTGTGTCTTGGATGAAGAGATGTCTAATTTAGTACTCATATTTTTTTTTCTATATACATAGCACGTTTCAGAAAACCTAAATGTGTAACATGGCACACACTATGACCCGGAGGATTTAAACGATTGCAAACATTGCAAAGTCAAAAAGACAGCAGCCAAACGATACAAATACCTCTTCGATATATTTTTCTATCAATTAGAAGCAGACGGATTTCGTCGATGGAAAAAAGTATACACACTTTGAAAGTTGATGAGACTGATATCAATAAAGGCAACAGTAGTATACCGATGTTCAAAGTGAGAGGTTAAGTTAGCTTTAAAACTAGGTTTATTCTACATTTTTAACATTAGAAAATGTCTGTACCAAGTCAGGAATATGACAGTTTTCTTGAGCTTTTGATTTTGCCATTTGATTTAGGGACTTTGCTTTTGGAATTATTCTCGGAGTTCAGTTTTTTTGTGATTTTACTATTTTAGTGGTTATGTTCTTTCTCAAAGATGTGACGTAAATATATTAAGTTTTCCATACGATTTACTACGAAAGTCAACATGTATAACAAACTTAACTTTGTGTTATGTTGAATTATAATTTATTAGACATTTGTTACACAGGGTAGCCATACGCAATGTCGTTGTCGGAATCGGCAAAGATGATAATTCCGGGTTTGACTTTCATTACCATCGGGTATAACGAACCAATGGTATGATGTCCAGGACCGATATCCACCCTTGCAACAACATACGATGAATTAAAACTTTCTGTATCGTACATATGTGGGTTTTTATAGATAATACCTTTCCCGTCAATCTGTAGAAAGGGGTATTCAGTACTCTTCGTGGTAATAAGGATATGATGTCTTAACCCATCATTTGGAATGGTAAACGCTTGAACTCCTTCCAGCTTCCCTTCTGGTTTAATTATAACCATAAAAGGTACGACCGGTTTAAATTCACCCTGCTGATAATACACTGCCATTATTGGTTTGTCAGATTCTACTTTTATAGAGGTGTTGCTGTTGATATCTATGTAACCCCCAATTTTGTCCACTACTTTGGTGGCTTGTTTCAACTGTTTGCCGAGGAGAGTGATGGATGTATTTGGATGTGTAGCGATTAAACGTAATATAAATCGTTTGCTGTCAAATAATGGCGGAATGAAAAATGTCGTTCCTAGATCTTTAACTGGAGGTAACATTTCCAATAACAGATTCATCAAACCACTATTCACAGGTACTTTAGCGCCATCAACCCCGGACTGCACTCCTATATCTTTGTTTGATTGGACTATCGTACCAGTGAGGTCAGTATTACTGGAAAGTTCTAGGGTTCCCCTTTCTGCTAAGTGAATGGAAATTGTCTCACCATCTCCATACTTTGTATTGTTATAACTAACCATTTCAGTCTTATCGAGTAGTTTTGATGTTATATTTACGTCTGTATCGAAGGATGTAGCAACAATTCCGATAAACGATTCCCCACCCCCAGAAGGAATGAATGACGGAATAACATACGATGTTGATAGCTTTTCTTTTGGTAAAACAAAAAATCCTTCATTGGTAATCGAATCCTTATATAATGCATACAAATCAGTTTTGCTGGACGTAAGTATGTGTACTCCTTTCTTCTCAATTTCGTTTCTGGTGACTTTGAATTCTGATGGAATATCGATTACTTGTGAAGTATTAAAGATCGATATGTTGTGACATAGTCCGATATCAGGGTTGTATATACCTAACCATTTAACTTTAGACGATGATAAATGTAGTTTAAAAGTAGACAAAAACGTCAGGAAACCATTGTTTCGCATCAAGTAAAACTCTCCAGTATCTGTTAAAAATCAAATATAGTGTCATCATGGTCATTAGGAAAGTAAGTTACACCAAAAAGTAAACTTTATTGTAGCAGCATTGCGAACTTAAAAAAAATATAAACAAACATATTTTTAAAGAGACAGGAAGTTGAAAATAAACCTCATTATTGTGCTTCTTTGTTGCTGTTTGTTAGTGTTTGTGTTTAAAGTTTTTATGATTATGACGCAACGGTGCCTGTTGTACATCTATTTTTGACATTTTGTACGTATGATGTCGGTTTGTTTTATTTACACATAGTTGTCAATATAAAATGGATTTTTTTTTTCGACTGCCATACATGAGAAAGGTTAAGCTACCTACTATAAAACAAGGTTCAAGCCACAATTTTCTTCGCAAGAAAATGTCTGTATCAAGTCATGAATATGACGGTTTTATTCATGCGTTTGATGTATTTGAGCTCTTTGTTTTGTAATTTGACCTTTCGTTTCAAAATTTCTTCGAAGCAATTTTTGTGATTTTACTTTGTTCTACTGGTTTGGATAGAAAAGGGAACGGACATGGGAAATGTGTCAAAGAGACAACAACCCAACAACAGAGCAGATTGTTGTTTTTTTCGATCAATTTGGTGGATGTAAAAGGACCAACGTTGGATGTAAAAATATATAAATTCTCCTCACTTTTTGTAATAGGACCTTTGCATGCTGAGAATCTAGGATCTACTGTTGTCGTCTGTCCAACTGTTGTCGTCTGCCCAACTGTTGTCGTCTGTCCAACTGTTGTCGTCTGCCCAACTGTTGTCGTCTGCCCAACTGTTGTCATCTGCCCAACTGTTGTCGCTTCTAATGTAGTTTCCTCTGTTGAAGAGATTGAAGTAGTCATCATTTAGACAAAGATATATGTAGGATAAAAAACTGAAATCAAATAGTTTTGAGTGAGGGTGTGGTGGTTTAGAAAGGGGGTTAAAATTGCTGCAAGTTAGGTTAATTTGACATCGATTTTACATGTCTCCCTAGTGTTCAATATGTTTTTCCAAAATCAAGTTAAGAGGGGGATTGGGGGCCAGTGTAAAAACTAAGAGATTGAATAAGTCATTATTTTAGGGACGACCTCTTAAGATCTATGTGGAATAAAATTGAAACTCTATTAGTATTTCACCTTGTGTTGTACATATATGCGTTTGCTTATTACAACAGACCTGCTCGCAAAGTAGAAATAATTGTTTCAATATGCCTCAACAACGTGTGAAGGTAATTTTAACCAAACTTGTTCTGACAGTGTTTATGATTACAAAGGTTGTTGCATTAGTATCGAAACTTAATTTCTCAAGTATTTTGCAGAATTTCAACATGTTTAAAGCTTGTGAGTGTTTCTGTAAAATGGCAAGCAGATCGACTTCTTGTACTCCTTAATTTATATATATTATAAGTTCGCTCTTTGCAGTTGATAGCAAATACGTCTTTATAGTATTACCCTAATCCTTTCGCAAGCAACTAAAATATTACTGTGTCCATTCGTTTTCGATGTGTTTTGTCATTTGATTTTGCCATGTGATTATGGACTTTCCGATTAGATTGTCCTCTGAGTTCAGTATTTTTTTTATATCACTTTTTTTTTATAACTATATATGCAGCTGTTATAATATTGAAGTTAGAATTCTAGTTACTTATAATTTTATCTCTAAAACATGTCAATTTGTTCAGTATTTTTTTTTTAATAATTCTTATCAAAAGTACTAGTATTATAATTCAATACGCCAGACGCTAGTTTTGTCTACATAAGACTCATTAGTGACACTCAGATCAAAATTGTTATCAAGCAAAACAAGAACAAAATTCCAAAAAGCTGTGCCAAATACGCTAAGGTAATTTACTCCTGGGATAAGAAAATACTTAGACTTTCTAAAAATTCAATGTTTTGTTACATGAAACTTTTTAAATGACCATCTAATTGATATTCATGTCAAACCCGAAATGCTGATAACTGGATAAAATAAACCAGAGCAATCTGTTAATGCTAAACACTTGAGACCTACATGTACGATATGCAAAGGGCGCATCTTTTTGACTATACTAGAAAATAGATATCTCATA
Source organism: Mytilus trossulus (assembly GCF_036588685.1). Taxonomy (NCBI): domain Eukaryota; kingdom Metazoa; phylum Mollusca; class Bivalvia; order Mytilida; family Mytilidae; genus Mytilus; species Mytilus trossulus. Next base: position 82,031,044 of record NC_086377.1, on the reverse strand, counting down.
AAGTGCCACCGACAGATTATTTTTTTGAAAAGTCTTTACATATATTTATATGGATCTCTGAAATGATATTATAAGGTACTAGCGAACTGTCTGTGAGGTGTTTTCTTGTAGAAAATATCCCCCAAGGGTGACGTTGGAAACAGAATATGGTCACTTGGTCGTCTTCCTACCGACAGTAAGACGCTTGACAAAGTGGGGCGTCCGTTTGTTGTGCGGGATGTATCAGGTTCGCAGTCACGTCCGGTCAAAATGGAACGTTAAATCCAATGCCTCTTGTACAGAGAGTGCCATGCTCTTTGCATGTTAGGAACCCTTGCAACAAGCCTTGGAGGGGTCCGTAGATGGCATGTTGCAAGGCATGACATGAATTGTCATTAATATGGTTATGTTTATAAATTTACTGTATTCAAATTTTTGAAATTTTTGAAAACTAAACCTTTTCTACCTCAGGCATAGATTACCTCAGCTGTTTTTGGCAAAACGTTTAGGAATTTTGGTCCTAAATGCTCTTCGACTTCGTACTTTATTTGGCCTGTTTAACATTTTTAGATTAGAGCATCACTGATGAGTCTTTTGTAGACGATACGCGCGTCTGGCATATATACTAAGTTAATTCCTGGTGTCTATAATAAGTTTCTTTACAACCACTGGCTCAATGCCACTGCTGATGGCGATTTTCCCCCGTGGGTATCACAAGCCCAGTAGACAGCAATTTTTGTGCTGACATGAATTGTCATTGATAAGGTTATATATTTATAAATTTACTGTTTTAAAATTTTTGAATTATTTGAAATACTAAGTCTTTTCTACCTACTGATACTAGAAGGACTGCTTCATACCTTGATCTTTTCCTAAATATTGACGTAGATGGACGACTTCACACGAAAATCTATGATAAAACGGGACGATTTCAACTTCCCAATTATCAATTTCCCATTTCTTAGCAGTAACATACCCTCTGCTCCTTCGTTTGGTGTTTACATATCACAATTGATACGTTATTCACGTGCTTGTTCACACTATACGGAATTCATATACAGGAGTGTGCTCCTTACGCAGAAACTGTTCCAACAAAGTTATGAGGAGGACAGATTAAAATTGACACTCCGTAAGTTTTATGGACACCATCACGAATTGGTGGATCCATATGATGTCTCTTTAACCAAACTAGCTAAGGACATTTTTACCACATGGTAGATTGTGGTTTGTCCTTATGTCGTCTTACCTTTTAATTACCAAACGTGACTTATTCCCGATTGTGACTGTTTTGCTGAATGTGAATTCGTATTACTATAAGACGTGTTTCTGTACTTGTTTATCCCAAATTCATGTATTTAGTTTATATGTTTAATGTTATATTTGTAATTCTCATCTTCTCATTTTGTCAAATGTGTTGACGTCTTTTTATTATATTTAGGTGTTACGGATAGAAAAATTAATCACCGCCTTTTAAATTATATTTAATTTTGTACGATTAATTACGTTTGAAGTTGGATTCATAACAAACTGGACATATATATATTACAGTTAATTGCTATTAATAAGTATTGCAATATGCATTTTGTTTTAATTAATTATCAGTATTTAGTTCTAATATAATCTTAAAGCAATCCTAATTCTAGCTCACTTTTAAATTATAGTTGTTCACGTGTGACGTCATGCTGTTTCTAAATTTCATAAATTCAAATGTTACATAACGTTTGCCTTTTCGCCATCGTATGTGACGTCATTTTTTTTAATTGCGTTGACGCCTGGACTGATTCTAATGTGTCTATGCTGTATTGAACTTGACATCATGTATTCGGGTTTAGTTTTCTGTAATAAGTTTATACTTCAGTTTCATTATGAATATATCTTTCACATTCATTTGTTAAAATTTACTGTTTGCAATAGCATGAATCGTTTTATATAATAGTGTTCTTATCCCGGGCATAAAAACACTGCCGTATTTGGCAAAAACTTTTCAATTTTTGATCTTCAGTGCTGTACAACTTTGTACTTTTTTCACTTTCGATCTTTTTATATCTGGGCGTCACTGGTGAGTCTTGTGTGGACAAGACGCGTATTGAATTTTAAACCTGATGCTTTTTGTTATCTATTAATCATGCTTTTCTTTGTCTAATATGTTCTCCTTTTTATTTGTATTGTAGTCCTGTAATATTATGTTGTCATTTCAATGTTATATTTAACTTTGCCATTAAAGTGCGAGGTTTGGCATGCCATAAAACCAGGTTCAACCCACCACTTTTATTCATTTAAAAGTGTCCTGTACCAAGTCAGGAAGATGGCCATTGTTATAATATTGTTCGTTTCTGTATGTGTTGCATTGTAACGTTGAGTCGTTTGTGTTTTCTCTTATTTTTGCGGTATTGAGATAAGACGTGGCACGGTACTTGTCTATCCCAAATTCATGTATTTGGTTTTGATGTTATATTTGTTAATCTCGGGGTGTTTTGCCTGTTGCTTGGTCCGTTTCTGTGTGTGTTGCGTTTCGGTGTTGTGTCGTTGTTCTCTTATATTTAAGGCGTTTCCCTCGGTTTTAGTTTGTTACCCCGATTTTGTTTTTTGTCCATGGATTGATGAGTTTTGAACAGCGGTATACTACTGTTGCCTTTATCTACCTAAGACATATATTACCTAAGCTGTATTTAGCAAAACTTTTAGGAATGTTGGTCCTCAATGCTCTTCGACTTCGTACTTTATTTGACCTTATTAGCTTTTTTGGATTCGAGCGTCACTGATGAGTCTTTTGTAGACGAAACACACGTCTAGCGTATATACTAAAATTAGTCCTGGTATCTATGATGACTTTATTTACGGATGGCCTATAATTATACATGTAAAAGATTTATATAAAGAAAAATGGGGGCAAATCGGCAATTATGTTTTTTTTTCAAATGAATAAAACCAGAGGATTTCCAAAATCTGACATAAATTCCCAAAATTGACAAGCGAACTTCCTTAAATCACCAAATATTGGTTGTACATCGAGCTATAATATTCATGAAAACTGAACGTGAATCTGTTAATATGTAAAAATACTTACTACAAATATTACAAGTAACCGGGCAAAACATTTTCAAGTCTGTTGTGCATACAGTTTTATCGCATGTAATACGAATATCATCGACACAGGATTGTACACCTTTAGTTGTTACAGTTGAAGGAACTGCAGTTGTTGTTGATTCTTAAAACATACATGGTTAATAAATATTATTAAATTTAATTTGATAAAATACATCTTTTACAACCGCTGGATCGATGCCACTGCTGATGGAATTTATTTCCCCGAGGGTATCACAAGCCCAGTAGTCAGCACTTTTTGTGCTGACATGAATTGTCATTGATATGGTTATATTTATAAATTGACTGTTTTCAAATTTTCGAATTTTTTGAAATACAAAGGCTTTTCTAACTCCGGCATAGATTACCTTAGCTGTATTTGGCAAAACTTTGAGTAATTTTGGTCCTCAATGCTTTTCGACTTCGTACTTTATTTCGCCTTTTTAACTTTTTTTTTATTCGAGCGTCACTGATGAGTCTTTTGTAGACGAAACGCGCGTCTGGCGTATATAAATTAAATTTAAACCTACATAAGACTCATCAGTGACACTCAGATCAAATTTGTTATCAAGCCAAAACAAGAACAAAGTTGAAAAGCATCGAGGACACAAAATTCCAAAAAGTTGTACCAAAATTGACATAAATTCCCAAAAATGACAAGCGAACTTCCTTAAATCACTAAATATTGGTTGTACATCGAGCTATAATATTCATGAAAACTGAACGTGAATCTGTTATGTAAAAATACTTACTACAAATATTACAAGTAACCGGGCAAAACATTTTCAAGTCTGTTGTGCATACAGTTTTATCGCATGTAATACGAATATCATCGACACAGGATTGTACACCTTTAGTTGTTACAGTTGAAGGAACTGCAGTTGTTGTTGATTCTTAAAACATACATGGTTAATAAATATTATTAAATTTAATTTGATAAAATACATCTTTTACAGCCGCAGTCACCTCCGGACAAAAAGGAAACGTTAAATACAATGCCTAGTGTACAGAGAGTGCCATGCTCTTTGCATGTTAAGATATCCTACCATAACCCTTGGAGAGGTACGTAGATGGCCTGTTGAAAGGCAAATTTACTCTCCCTTTCCAATATACCATAATTTTTCAGTGGCAGTCCAAATTTCCCTGACCATTATCTCGAATGGCCGCCAATATGACAGGACCTACTTATTGTATTTATTGTTAACTTGTTCTCGTCCTGAACATGCATGAAATATTTGCCACTGGACGTTAGGCAACCAACAATCAATCAATCAATTATAGAAAATATCGGGTTTTTTTGTAAACACGGAGCGTCATTCCAAATATGACCACCATGTTTGTTTTATACATCTTAACTGGATTTTTTTCGAGCGTCAGTTACACTTATGCTAAAGATGGGCTTACATTAAGCTGTGATCATTCATAATAAATATGATGTTACTTCCGGTTGAAGACAAGGCTGTTCAATGTTTGACCTTCTGCGGTTTGCTTCACCTCTCATGCTTAACGATTAAAATCATTGAGTTTACTGTAGTGAAATATAGTTAGTATTAGAAAGGAATTAATTTTGTAGGTCAACATTCAAAATGTCTGATGGTGTCCAAATGAAACAAGCGGTTTGTATGTTATACGTTGTTTTTGAACATGGCGAATCAATGCAAAGAAGATATACGAAACATGTGTTATATCAGTATGACAGTTTATATACATGGACATATAACTTAGAAGATATCATTTAGCCATACACATCTTTCGAACAAAATCCTAGCGTTATTCCAAATATGACCACCATGCTCGTTTTATACCTCTTAATTGGACTTCTTGCTGTCGTCAGTTACACTTATGCCAAATATGATTTGAATTAGAACTATTTCTTAAAATGAAATACATTTAAAATCACAAGTCGAATTAAAAGCAAAACTCATTTCGATACATTGTCCTATTTCACGGTAACTTTTAGCCAATGAAACCTAATGTTACATTAATATTACATCACATTGTACTAATGGTAAGAGTTTGTGGATGGGATACTTACGCTCTTGGTGTCCACATTGCAAGTTAATATTGCAATGGTGTGTTCCTCCACAACATTTGTCGCATGTTAAATGTCTGCCAACAGATAATCGGCGCCCAAATATATTCAATCCATGAAAACACAACTGCAAAGAGGTTTACAGTTAATTGGAGGGCTGTATGAGGGAGTTCAAATTTCAGAAATAAATGAAATATTTATTTATCTCAACGGATAAATAATTCATTCCCGAGTTCCAATTTGTGTAGATCTTGAATTTCCCGGAAAAATAAAGGCTCCTCAGCGGACAGTTGTCTCATTTGCTATCATATCACATCTCCTTTTTTATATTCACACCGACTTCCTTGTATAAGTCAGTACTAACCTCTTTCGTTTCTTATTATAAGTTTAGGCAAGCTGACTGAATGAAAAAAAAAGAGCGCAAAGATATTTTTACATTGCACTTAAACATACCGTTGAGTGTTTACATCCTAGATCATACTTCACATCCTGTGTCTCAGTCATATATTTGTGGAGGAAGCACACCTATAACAAAATAAAATATTAGATAAGAATAAAGTACTATTATTCTCAATACAATATGCTCTCATCCAATATAGAATTTACTGACCCCATTCTTCTCCAACACTATGTAACTATGTGACTATCATTCTCACTATAATTTTCTTTCTCTGTGAAGTGGAGTGATATGGAAAGTAACGCTTAAAACTAAGGGTACACGTGGCGTTGCATATGCATGCAAAAGACTCAACATCGTAATAGGTAAAACAGTGATCAACAATCATTGGTCATCGCAACTCGATTGCTTTTTTTCACGTTCGCGGTACCGGCGCAGGCGAAAAATTAATCTCATCCAAATAAAAATTTATAAATGTTAACCATTATAGGTCAAGGTACCGTTTTCTACACTGAGCCTTGGCTAACACCGAACAGCAAGCTATAAAGGGCCCAAAAAATTCCTAGTGTAAAACCATTCAAAACGGTCTAAAAAGTAAAATCACAAAAATACTGAACTCAGAGGAAAATCAATTTGGAAAGTCCATAATCACATGGCAAAATCAAAAAACAAAACGCATCAAAAACGAATGGACAAGAACTGTCATATTCCTGACTTGGTACAGGCATTTTCAAATGTAGAAAATGGTGGATTAAACCTGGTTCTATAGCGCTAACCCTATCACTTTAATAACAGTCTCATCAAATTCCGTTACATTTACATGATGCGTTAAATAAACAGTCACAATCAATAAAATAGTCAAAATATGGGAACATCAGTCATCATCGTATAACAATTTAACAGGACACAACAACATCTACTATCTACGAACACATGGATTGATTTGAGTGTCTGACGTCAGAAAAATTATATACGTCACATAAATTTGTCGTTCAATGTGAATACAATAGTTATCAAAAGTACCTGGATTATAAACAATTTTAAATTTTACATAGGCAATGAGCGCAGACAGGGTTAAAAAATCAAAAGTATGTAAGAATAAATTACAGAAATCAAACTAGTCCAAAAGTTATACATAGAATTTATGAGAATCCAAAACTTTTAAAAGGAACAATTTAACAGGACACAAAAATCTAATGTATATAAAAAACCTACTTATTAAAGTTGATTTAATGTCAATATAATTTGATGAGACTGTCATTTTAAAATGAGAGGGTTAGGGCTATAGAACCAGGTTTAATCTACCATTTTCTACATTTTCTACATTTGAAAATGCCTGTACAAAGTCAGGGATATGACAGTTCTTGTCCTTTCGTTTTTTATGCGTTTTGTTATTTGCCATGTTATTATGGACTTTCCGAATTGAATTTCCTGTAAGTTCAGCATTTTTGTAATTTCACTCTTTCTAATATGACATACCTCATCTTTTGCGCATTTCATTGATATATTACAGGATTTCGGATTGTCCACATTATCACAAGATAGACATTTCTGTGCAACGACTGAAAATAAAAACAAATATTCTATAATATTAAACAGGGATGCAAGATACCACAGGGCCAGTCAAACTCATAAATCAAAAATAAACTTACAACGCCATGGCTAGGAATTAAAAAAGACAAACAGACAAACAATAGTACACATGACACAACATATAAAACTAAACAATAAGCAACACGAACACATAAAAAAATAGGGCTGATATCAGGTGCTCCGGAAGGGTAAGCAGATATTGTTCCCCGTATTAAATATGTACTGTACGATAGAAACATTAGCTCATTCAGTTAAATCTGTTTTTTTTAACATAACACGTTCTAGACTGGGATAAGCATATAAGCATAATTAATCAAGACTAACAATTTTAAAATGACAAATTTAATGTCATACCTAATTTTGTATTTTGAAATGAAAGATCATGGTTGCATACATTAGAATCATTGCAACATTTCTGGCATAGAATATGGGCGTGGTCATTTCTCCTCCCTATTATATGTCCTGTTACATCCATTTGGCACATCAAAAAATAAATTTGTTTAAAAGTTATAAACAATTATAATACATGATCTTCAAAAATAAATCAATGTTAAACACATGTGAAATGCAGAAAAGTAGTATAGAATTATCTGATCCAAGAAGATGAAAGGTGTAAAACTTACCCTTCCCGTGAACCTGATATTTTTGTTGGGTCTGTGTTTCTCAGTCTTTAGTTTTCTATGTTCTGTTTGTATACACTTATTTGTCTCCTGTTCTTTTCCGTTTTTATCCATGGCAGTTTCAGTTTATTTTAGACTTGAATATGAATGTATCCGTTTTCTATGTTTTTGACATTTTTACCAGTCCAGCAATTATTACGAAAATCTTAAACATATGATGAGGTTCAATATTATTTTGATATGGTTGCCATTTTTGATTTGTTTGATTCCCGGTACTTAAATTACATTTTGTTGAAAGTGTAGCCATATTTCGGTCACAGTGTCTGTACCATGCCACTAATTGCAGCTATAGGTCAAATCAATTTTGATAAGAACATTATATATTGTACAACGATAACAAGGTTTACTAATCCCTACCTCCTTAAATGTACAACCAACTTCGTATTTCGTTTCGTTTCCATTTGTGTAATATTTCTGAACAAACCAAATCTAAAAATAAATGTGAGGACAACTAAAAAAACTACATATGAACATCATGTTGAATAACAGCATACAGTAAAAAAATGTAACCCAATTGGATTAGGGTTGATGAACATCATGTTGAATAACAGCATACAGTAAAACAATGTAACCCACTTGGATTGGGGTTGATGAACATCATGTTGAATAAAAGCATACAGTAAAACAATGTTACCCACTTGGATTGGGATTGATGAACATCATGTTGAATAACAACATACAGTAAAACAATGTAACCCATTTGGAATGGGGTGGGTGAACATCATGTTGAATAACATCATACAGTAAAACAATGCAACTCATTTGGAATGGGGTTGATGAACATCATGTTGAATAACATCATACATTAAAACAGTGTAACCCATTTGGATTGGGGTTGATTAAAATCATGTTGAATAACATCTTAGAGTAAAGCAATGTAACCCATTTGGATTGAGGTTGATGTACATCATGTTGAATAATAGCATACAGTAAAATAATGTAACCCATTTGGATTTGGGTTGATGAACATCATGTTGAATAACATCATACAGTAAAACAATGTAACCCATTTGGATTAGGGTTGGTGAACATTATGTTGAATAACAGCATACAGTAAAACAATGTAACCCATTTGGATTGGGATTGGTGAACATCATGTTGAATAACATCATACAGTAAAACAATGTAACCCATTTGGAATGGGGTGGGTGAACATCATGTTGAATAACATCATACAGTAAAACAATGCAACTCATTTGGAATGGGGTTGATGAACATCATGTTGAATAACATCATACATTAAAACAGTGTAACCCATTTGGATTGGGGTTGATTAAAATCATGTTGAATAACATCTTAGAGTAAAGCAATGTAACCCATTTGGATTGAGGTTGATGTACATCATGTTGAATAATAGCATACAGTAAAATAATGTAACCCATTTGGATTTGGGTTGATGAACATAATGTTGAATAACATCATACAGTAAAACAATGTAACCCATTTGGATTAGGGTTGGTGAACATTATGTTGAATAACAGCATACAGTAAAACAATGTAACCCATTTGGATTGGGATTGGTGAACATCATGTTGAATAACATCATACAGTAAAACAGTGTAACCCATTTGGATTGGGGTTGGTGAACATCATGTTGAATAACAGCATAGAGTAAAACAATGTAACCCATTTGGATTGGGGTTGATGAACATCATGTTGAATAACATCATACAGTAAAACAGTGAAACAAATTTGTATTGGGGTTGGTGAACATCTTGTTGAATAACATCATACAGTAAAACAATGTAACCCATTTGTATTGGGGTTGGTGAACATCTTGTTGAATAACAGCATACAGTAAAACAATGTAACCCATTTGTATTGGGGTTGGTGAACATCTTGTTGAATAACAGCATACAGTAAAACAATGTAACCCATTTGGATTGTGATTGGTGAACATCATGTTAAATAACAGCATACAGTAAAACAATGTAACACATATGGATTGGGGTTGATGTTGGTCATACTTTTTTCAATGTAGTGACGTGTTGACGAATGTGTGTTCTTCGATTTTTATTTTCACGAGTATCGGTCTCGTTCTGAATATGCAAATTATAGTTTAAAATATCCATTTCAATAATAGACAATCAATCAACATTCAGAGAAATGAAAGCTGGAACTGAAATGAGTATCGTTTTTATTATCAAAGTTTTGATTCAGATTAGTCGTTTTCAAAAACAGTTGATCTTCATTACTACAATTATAATAATAACCAATAGTTGTATCCTTTTGAGAAAAGTCCCTATAATTTTGCTAAATTTAAATTGTTTTTACCCTGATTGAATCATCATCGCATTTTCGGTTCAGTTTTTTTTTTTTACTTTATCATGTCCACATTCACTCAAATTTGATTTATTAGAAGCATACCTCGTATCATATTATAACATGAGCAATACGACAGGTGCCACATGTGGAGAAGGGTCTGACAACCCTTCTGGAGCACGTAATTTCACCCCCAATTTTTGGTGGAGTTCATGTTGCTTATTCTTTAGTTTCACATGTTGTGACATATGTATTATTGTTTGTCTGTTTGTCTTTTTCATTTTTAGCCATGGCGTTGTCAGTTTATTTTCGATTTTTGACTTTGACTGTCACTCTGGTTTCTTTCGTCCCTCTTGTATGTAATTATCTACCTTTACAACAGAGTCAAAGTTATACGAATTTGATACATTGTAAGATACATTACTGTATGATTTCAATCAATGTTCTTGCTACACCAATGAATACTTACCTCATCCTTATCACAACTGATAGCATGTTGACATTTTTCATCCTGTCTTATACTGCTGCATGAAAAACATATTCTTTCGCTGTCTAATGAATAAGTAAATGTGTCAATGTATTTATACCTGGACATTGAAGATAACACTGACGAATGGTTGTTGGTTCGTACACAGTAAAAATGCAGTAAAAATGCATAATGACAAAAGTTTAAAAGATGTTAACTTTAATTTGAAATATTAGAAAAAAATGATTTGTTTAACATGTTGAACTACTTTTTTATATTTTCATATCAAATTTGTAAATATAAGAGTTTAATGTTTACCTAAAGGTGCATAGGAAATATTGAAACACGACCCTCAAACACCAATAATTAAAAATAATTTAAAATAAAAAATAATAAACACAAAAAAAAAGAAATGAAAAAATTCCTACAAACACACTAACACACACAGAAAAAAAAGAATCTGAAATCAAGTTCTCTCAATAGTAACGTTTAATTTACATGACAAAGACAAATATTGAGGCATGTTGCATAAGCGGTGAGATGTCATCAATATGAATACTAAGCTGGACTGTGAATACCGCAATTTGAACATATATTTTAAAAACATTTCTTTCAACCGTTTACATAAAGTATTCAAAATTCATGTTTGTGTTTTCTTGAAACCGTATTGAACATAAAGACGGGTTTGAAATATATTTGTTCTTAAGTGTATGATTTTTTATTCGGGAAACAAGTCTGGCGTTAAAATCATATTGACAATGAGTGTCGGTTGAGAACAAAACTTTACCATATAAACATGGATCATTTCAGTTTGCCAATTGTGAATTATAATTTCTAACATGCACCATTTTAACAGTATCTGCATAGTAGATACCTTACTTTTCAAACGATACCTCTGAGATTGCATTTCCTATCATTGTTTCCTTGATAGACGGTTGTGGCTTCAATACAGCTATCGCACCAAGATATCCAAATGCTATAGTCGAAATAATCTATTCGAAATTGTAACGGACGCCATTATGAGCTGGTTGACTGCTATTACGTGTTTTGTCGTAGCATTTTAATTTGTTTTCAACTTAAAAGTATAAGTGTACCTTTTACACGACGGGTGCTACATGTGGAGCATGATTTGATTACCCTGCCGGAGCACCTGAGTTCACCCCAAGTTTGTAGTGAGGTTCTTGTTGCTTAGTCTTTAGTTTTCTATGTTGTGTACTATTATGTGTCTGTTTGTTTTTTCAGTGCTAGCCATGGCGTTGTCGGTCTATTTCAATTTTTGAGTTTGACTTTTCCTCTAGTATCTTTCGTCCTTCTTTTTAAATTTTTTTGTTCTTAATACTCATGTTCATTTTTTTATAAAAAGTAACAATTTATATTTACTTGTTATGTTCACTAGAATCGACAAAGCATCGAAATACCCAACATCAAACACAATGCTGTAAAATAGAAAAAAAATAGCGCTATAAAAAGCATCTGCAATCCACGATGTTTAAGCCTAAACCAAGTCAAAAATATGACAGTTGTGTCAATTCGATTGATGAGCTTTATTATTTCAATGCCATTTGATTAGAGACTTTCTGTTTAGAATTTTCCCTTGGAATTCACTATTTTTGTGATTTTACTTTTAAGAACGCAAACTGTACATATTGCATTTTTTGTATTTTTTTGTGAACGTTTTACCGCTACCTTGCTATATGAGGGAGGATATGAGGGGTCCTGATTCCGAAATCCCGGGCTTAAAAAACACGAAATCCCGAAATCCAAGGCTTAAAAACACGAAATCCCGAGGTCCCGAAATTCGAAAAAAGAATTCCCGATCCCAAAAGGGTCAATCCCGAAATCCCGACCTTAAAAACACCCGATCCCGGAGTCCCGATAAAGGTCATATCCCCCTCCTATATGACTAAGTGTTGCCAATTAGGAATAATTTATGTAAACATAATCATTTTGTTTTGTGGATTCATTTATTTTCGTGGGTACTGATTTTCGATGATTAGGGGAAATTTAGATGTTTGTAGATATTCAATACGTAGATTGGATGACGTCTGCATACAAGCCTCGTTCGTTGAACATTTAATTTTGTGATTCATCGGTACCAACGAAATCCATGAAAATTGGCACTAACGAAAATTAATAAATCTACAATACATTACGTGAATGTCTCGGTCTTGATAGTATCATTTGTATGTTTACAATTTCAGATCTGTAAAGAAGATCAGATACCGGTAATCTAATATTGTATGTGTACTGTTTGTCATTTTCATGTTTAGCCATGGCGTTGTCAGTTTGTTTTAGATTTATGAGTTTGACTGTCCCTTTGGTATCTTTCGTCCCTATTGTATTAATTCGCAGCATCATAGATGACTTCATCAGAATGAATGATATAAATACAAATATTAGTAAAATCGTCATTTTAATCATGATTATGAAAATCAAAGCAAAAAAAACGATAAATAATTTTCATATTAAATTAAAAGAGTTTAAAACTTTCTGAAACAAGTAATAGCTGTAAAGAGTTTGACTCTTGTATTTTTCGCTACAAATAGAGCATTTGCATAATTCACGTATAGCGATACATTTACGGGACGACGTATTCGTATCGGGCAGATTGGTGTAGGGTTAGGATTTAGCCCGATCTCAAGTAAAACATTATTTAATTAAATGCATTATAAAATGTAACATCGGGACCATCTTGATTTAATTTATCCTTTCCAAGTATACGTGTTACACGACACGTCGATACGGATACGCCAGCAACTAACGTGATTAATGCAAATACTCTATTAAAGAGTGCATGTATATCACATATCAAAGCTGTTAAATATAACGTGATGGTGTTATGTTGGTTTTTGTTTGTTTGTGCTCTTAGCTTTTGTATAATAATACAAAAGAGTACATACATTTTATAGATAGTGATTATCATAATGTATGAACAAAATACATTGTTCTATATTACAGTGAAACCTGGTTAAACCAAATCCTGCATAAACCGAAAACCTGTATAAACGAAACATGTTCTATAGCTCAAATTGCATGCATCAAACATCTCTCAAAACCGAACCAAATTTAAAGTCCCGAAGAGGTTCGGTTTAAACAGGTTTCCTTGTAATATGTAAACACGAAAAAACACTTACACGCCCTCATTCTGTGATGATACCTCCGAAGACAAGACTTAAACTGATTGTGTAGTTATCATAAGATACTGCACTTAATGAAACCTATATGTAATACATCAATAGAGATAAGACATGTCAATAGTTATCAAAGGTACCAGGATTATAATTTAGTACGCCAGACGCGCGTTTCGTCTACATAAGACTCATCAGTGACGCTCATATCAAAATATTTATAAAGCCAAACAAGTAAAAAGTTGAAGAGCATAGAGGATCCAAAATTCCCAAAAATTGTGCCAAATACGGCTAAGATAATATATGCCTGAAATAAGAAAATCCTTAGTTTTTCGAAAAATTCAAATTTTGTAAACAGGAAATTTATAAAAATGACCACATTATTGATATTCATGTCAACACCGAAAACCGTTACTAGGTTGTTTACACTATCATACTATAGGAAGGTTTTATGAATAGTTTATTGTTCTTCACTAAAAGGGTAGTAAGGTCGTCATATCGAATGGCGTTTAGTACAGTGTTTCTGTCAGACTTTGGTTAAGTTAGACATGGTTGTGTTAAGAGTTTTTATTAACAATCATTGACACAATATAAACACAAAACCTCCTGTGAGATATATCACCCCCTTAAAAACATATTGTTTCGGTGAAAGGTCAAACAAAGAATAATAACTAAAATAAAAAGTCATGGAAGCACAAAAAAAAATGGTTTATAATTTCATTTGCAATTGATAAGGGACTTTCCGTTTTGAATTTTCCTCCGGGTTTAGTTTTTGTGATTTTACTTTTTACATAATATGAGTACACATATTTCTTGTAGTTATTTTATTTTGATAACGGTATTTTAACACTCGTTAATATGCCAATGTCATATATGAATATTAGCATACTAGTACGCTATTTTCGAAAAGCCATGAATAGTCTAACAACCTAACAAACTGCAAAGAAATTAACTGCGAAAATATATAAAACAAAGAAATAACAAACTGGATAAAAGAAAGTAAAAGGCAATAGGGATTATCAGATAAAGTAGGGAACTAAATGGTTTTATCATGGGGATTATCAGACAAAAGAGGAAACTAAATGGTTTTATCATGAGGATTATCAGACAAAAGTGGAAACTAAATGATTTTATCATAATATTTGTATAATTGATTAGCAATAAAAGAACGTTCACAGCAATCTACCGTAATCAAAACATCTGTAAATTGCCTTGGAAAACGTTTCATTTTACCAGGCCTGTGAGATTCTGTGCTTGTGAAGGTAACTACCTCTCATCTATCGCGATATCATCAAAAATACTGTATTACGTGTGCACCTTAACATATTAGTATATCTCACTCTTGTTCTGTGATAATTGCTATATTCTCTCATTTTGCCAATATGCTTCGTCTTTTTGCTTTTTTAGTTTATTTGATACATATGACGTCTCTCTGTACTTGTAGTGTCATGGTAAATGTTTGTTTCAATATTCAAAATTAAGAATGGAAATGGGGAATGTATCAAAGAGATAACAACCCGACCAAATAAAAACAACAGCAGAAGATCACCAACAGGTCTTCAATGTAGCGAGAAATTCCCGAACCCGAAGGCGTCCTTCAGCTGTCCAGTGATAATGAACGCCATACTAATTTCCAAATTGTACACAAGAAACTAAAATTAAAAAAATACAAGACTAACAAAAACCAGAGGCTCCTGATTTGGGACAGGCGCAAACATGCGTCGGGGTTTAACATATTTGTGATATATCAACCCTCCCCCTATACCTCTAATACACACATATATCTACATACACACATTTATCTACATACACACATATATCTACATACAAACACACACATACATACAAACATATATCTACATACACATATATATCTACAAACAAACATATTAGTACATACACACATTTATCTACATAAACACATATATCTACAAACAAACATATATCTACATAAAAACACATATATACATACAAACATATATCTACATACACATATATATCTACAAACAAACATATATCTACATGCACACAAATATCTACATACACACATTAAGCTACAGTCAAACATATATCTATCAGCACACATTTATCTACAGGCACACAAATATCTACATACACATATAGCTACAGTCAAACATATATCTATCAGCACACATATATGTATATACAAGCATATATATACATACAAATATATATCTATATACGCACATATATCTACATACAAACATATATCTATAGACAAACATATATCTTCGTACAAACATATATCTACATACACACATTTATTTACATACACACATATATCTATATACATACATATATCTACATACATGTACACACATATATTTAAATACACACATATATCTACATACACACATATATCTACATACAAACTGTTCATATATCTACATAGACACATTTATGTACATACACATATATATCTATATACACACATATATTACGGATTACAAATGTGTCGAGGTTTGTAATGAGTTAACAACACAGATATGTCAATATATATTCAATCTCCAATTGGGACATCAGGAACGTAATAAAAACACCGATAACTATGTGACGTAGTCAAAAGATATACGGAACACTTAGAAATGTTAGAGGCTCACAAAGGGAAACATTTAAGTACAAAATCACACATCAGTGTTATTTTTAAACTTTAATATACACGATAATTAAAATGTCACTGCAAAAAACACCATCGTTCACGTATGTCGCACATTCCAGGTTGAGTTTGTCAATATATGCCAAAAACACTTACAACACAAAATAGAAAATATTAAAAAAACTTTATTGTAAACCTTTTCTTAACTGAAACAAAATGTGAAGATAAAAAAAGGAACATTTTAATAGACAACTAAACAAATTTAGAAACCATTAAAATGTAAGGAATGTATTGCTGCATTGTAAAAATGTTTAATATCTTCATTCCTGCATCAATTTGATAGGAAATACGGACCTTTGGTTCTCGTTTTTTAGAATCCAAGATGGAGGAAGACACCCATACCACCTTAAGTTCACAAATAGATAAAATCATCTTTAAAGTATATCAATATCCAAACCCATTATTCATTTAAAAGACACATTTACTAACCTACATATACTAGCGGTATCAGATGAACTCCAAGCTGAATAAGACCTGTGTTATATATTTTCCGCCGTGACAGTTTTCCCTGGAGTAAAACTGATCTTGTCTGATTCCCCCAACGGGGAAGTTTTGGATCATTGCCTCCTTGGAAAGTTGACACTACGCATAAATATTGCCTATACAACCGCAATTTCTGGTCATCAAAATTGTATTACTAGTTTTGGCAAAGGAGTAGATTCAGTAAGACCCCCTTTTGGCCCTAAAATATAGCAGTTTTACAAAATTATTAAAAACTAAACTTTTAGTTATTTATTTAACAGTAGAATGCTTCTGTTACATTACAAAACTATGGGCTGTTTTTGACAACACAATGCAAATACATCCGGTTCTAGCACCATTGAGTCATGCTTAATTACTGAAATCTTCCTAATTCTAGAATTTTACTTAAGTTTTAGACAGTTTTTGTGTAAAACGAAAGAAGTCGTATTGTTGTTGTTGATGGTGGAGATAACTGTTGACCAAAATGTTTTTACTTTTAGTTTGATAATTCAAAACAAGTCTTTTACTAAATCTTCAATTTTTTCATCTGTGAAATCTGTTTGTGATTACCATTTAATAGTTATCATAAAAGAATGTTAATCACAACCCATGTTTGTCCAAAAAAAGTATCATTCTAAGCATACACCTATTGATTAGTATAACAAGATTTATTATGAGTGCCAATAAAACAAATCTCCATCCCAGTCACGGTTTTTAAAAGGACTCGGAGCCTTGACTCACAACGAATGGCAAGCTATAAATGGCGCTCAAAACTACTTGTGTAAAATCATTTGAAAAGGAAAACAACCTGTCTAATCTTTATAATAACTGAGAAAACTGTAAGAACCATATCAACAAACGAATACAACTGCCATATGCAAAAGAAGAGTTGGTATGATTGCCAATGAGACAACTATCCACAAAAGACCACAATGACAGACAATAACAACTATATGTCACTGTACGGCCTTCAACAATGAGCAAAGCATATACCGCATAGTCAGCTACAAAAGGCCCCGATAAGATAATGTAAAACAATTCAATCGAGAAAACTAACGGCCTTATTTAGGTAAAAAAAATAACGAAAATATATGTAACACATAATCAAAAGACAACCACTGAATTACAGGCTCCTGACTTGGGACACCAACATACATAAATAATATGGCGGGGTTAAACGTGTTAGCGGGATCTCAACCCTCCCCTTACCTGGGACAGTGGTATAACAATACAACATAAGAACTAACTAGAAAAATCAGTTCAAAAAGGTATCATCTAATTCACATTTTACGAAGTATGTAAAATATCTTCGATTTCTGCACGTCGGAGCCATTAAGAATATGCTTTTTTCATTAAGCGAAAAAAGTAGACAATCTTTTCAACTGCTTTTTAAGTCAATTTGAGCTGCATGACCCTGTATATTTTTGTTGTTGTAATGCAACACTGGCATTTCTAGTAACAGGAACTGCCACCCGTTTTTCCCTAGTTTGTGTAGTCTTCGAGAAAAAAAAATACGGAACACTAGTGGTACTCTATGGAAAATGCATTACGAATAATTGTGCTCTAGTAACCTGAAAACTCTCTTGCAATAATATAGTGTTAGGAAATACAAGCCCTAGAGTATAATATTCTACGAGAGATGTGTACTACTATGACGGGCAATGTTGTTGATTTGAAAATTGGTATATAAAGTTTTATCATGACTAGTTACAGATTATGTTCGATTTTGTTCCGGTCAGAGTATTTTGTGCAGAGTTATGTTTTTTTTGGACTTAGAAAATCCACTTAGATAATCAGATTTCAACATTTTTTTTCGTCATGTTTGAAGATATTGACTTGCTATTTGTTATATAGTTAACAACATGACAAGTTATAGATCAAGTTAGAATTTTGTTCCAATACAATGAATTTTTAACCGGTACGGAACTATGTATTGATGCTTCTCTGTAAACTTGTATTTTGTTTTTAGAGTATCTATTATCTATCTATCTAACTCTGTTGGGTTTAATTTTCAGACTTGTGTGAATAAAGTAAAACCAATACTACGGGGGAAAATATTGGCATAGGGGAAAATGACTATATGTTAACGTATCACAAAATTTTCGTGGAGAAGAATGGCAACTATCGTTAATTTCCCCTTGGAAAAAATGATTTATACTAGTTTCCCCCGGCATGGGCTCAGAATGTCTATATAACATCGGCCCAATGAAAGTTAGTTTTTGCTGTTCCACTACTCAACATACAGTAAGGAAGAGTAAGGGTAAAGACAGATAGGTTCGGGGTCAAAACAGTTTATCTGTGCGAAATGACAAGTCTTCCTGTGGACTGTTCACTTTGTGAATTAGCAATTTGAAAATGCATGCATAACTTGTCTGTCTGTAGTGCGTATATGCGTATAATGTTGTGCCCTGAAAATGCACTGAATGCGCCATTGGACGTTAATACCCAGCCATCGACAGCAAATCTGATGGAAAATAATTGAATCAATACTACTGATTTTATATATCTATGTATTATATTATCTTTCCACTATGTGTTTTGTTGTACAGTCTTGCCAAAATTGTTATAATTAATAGAGCATATAAAAAATGCAATAAAATGGTTTTGATGGTCTGTCCAATACCGTAGATGATTGTTTGATTCTTTACACTAAACTATCGCACAATAATGACGTTTCTAAAATACATAAATTTTACGATTTAAGTCAAACTTCTTTTTATTTTTTTACATTTTTTTATATAACATATATAATAAGGGAAGTAACTCTAAGTGATTTAAATTCTGACTAACTAGCCACTCCTAGAAACACATATATAATAAGGGAAGCAACTCTAAGTGATTTAAACTTTGAACAAGCAGCCACCCCTGGAAACACATATATAATCATTGATAATAAGGGAAGTACGCTAAGTGATTTAAATTCTGACGAACCAGCCACTCCTGGAAACACATATATAATAAGGGAAGTAACTCTAAGTGATTTAAACTTCGACTAACTAGCCATCCCTGGAAACACATATATAATAAGGGACGTAACTCTAAGTGATTTAAACTCTGACTAACCAGCCACCCCTGGAAACACATATATAATCATTGATAATAAGGTAAGTAACTCTAAGTGATTTAAATTCTGACGAACCAGCCACTCCTGGAAACACATATATTATAAGGGAAGTAACTCTTAGTGATTTAAACTTTGACTAACTAGCCACTCCTGGAAACACATATATAATAAGGGAAGTAACTATAAGTGATTTAAACTCTGACTAAGCAGCCACTCCTGGAAACACATATATAATAGGGGAAGTAACTCTAAGTGATTTAAACTTTGACTAACTAGCCACTCCTGGAAACACATATATAATCATTGATAATAAGGGAAGTAACTCTAAGTGATTTAAATTCTGACGACCCAGCCACTC
Organism: Mytilus trossulus; assembly: GCF_036588685.1. Taxonomy (NCBI): domain Eukaryota; kingdom Metazoa; phylum Mollusca; class Bivalvia; order Mytilida; family Mytilidae; genus Mytilus; species Mytilus trossulus. Next base: position 82,010,862 of record NC_086377.1, on the reverse strand, counting down.
CTGGAAACACATATATAATCATTGATAATAAGGGAAGTAACTCTAAGTGATTTAAACTTTGACTAACCAGCCACCCCTGGAAACACATATATAATAAGGGAAGTAACTCTAAGTGATTTAAACTTTGATTAACTAGCCACTCCTGGAAACACATATATAATCATTGATAATGAGGGAAGTAACTCTAAGTGATTTAAATTCTGACGAACCAGCCACTCCTGGAAACACATATATAATAAGGGAAGTAACTCTAAGTGATTTAAACTTTGACTAACTAACCACTCCTGGAAACACATACATAATTAGGGAAGTAACTCTATGTGATTTGAACTTTGACTAACCAGCCACCCCTTGAAACACATACATAATAAGGGAAGTAACTCTTTGTGATTTAAACTTTGACTAACCAGCCACTCCTGGAAACACATATATAATAAGGGAAGTAACTCTAAGTGATTTAAACTTTGACTAACTAGCCACTCCTGGAAACACATACATAATACGGGAAGTAACTCTAAGTGATTTAAATTCTGACTAACCAGCCACCCCTGGAAACACATATATAATCATTGATAATAAGGGAAGTAACTCTAAGTGATTTAAACTTTGACCTACCAGCCACTCCTGGAAACACATATATAATAAGGGAAGTAACTCTATGTGATTCAAACTTTGACTAACCAGCCACCCCTGGAAACACATATATAATAAGGGAAGTAACTCTTAGTGATTTAAACTCTGTCTAACCAGCCACCCCTGGGAACACATATATAATAAGGGAAATAACTTTAAGTGATTTAAACTTTGACTAAGCAGCCACTCTTGGAAACACATACATAATAAGGGAAGTAACTCTTAGTGATTCAAACTCTGACTAACCAGCCACCCCTGGAAACACATATATAATCATTGACAATAAAGGAAGTAACTCTCAGTGAATTTAAATTCTGACGAACCAGCCACTTCTGGAAACACATATCTAATAAGGGAAGTAACTCTAAGTGATTTAAATGTTTGACTAACCAGCCACCCCTGGAAATACATATATAATCATTGATAATAAGGGAAGTAACTCTAAGTGATTTAAACTTTGACTAACCAGCCACTCCTGGAAACACATATATAATAAGGGAAGTAACTCTAAGTGATTTAAACTTTGACTAACCAGCCACTCCTGGAAACACATATATAATAAGGGAAGTAACTCTAAGTGATTTAAACTTTGACTAACTAGCCACTCCTGGAAACACATACATAATACGGGAAGTAACTCTAAGTGATTTAAATTCTGACTAACCAGCCACCCCTGGAAACACATATATAATCATTGATAATAAGGGAAGTAACTCTAAGTGATTTAAACTTTGACCTACCAGCCACTCCTGGAAACACATATATAATAAGGGAAGTAACTCTATGTGATTTAAACTTTGACTAACCAGCTACCCCTGGAAACACATATATAATAAGGGAAGTAACTCTTAGTGATTTAAACTCTGTCTAACCAGCCACCCCTGGGAACACATATATAATAAGGGAAATAACTTTAAGTGATTTAAACTTTGACTAAGCAGCCACTCTTGGAAACACATACATAATAAGGGAAGTAACTCTTAGTGATTCAAACTCTGACTAACCAGCCACCCCTGGAAACACATATATAATCATTGACAATAAAGGAAGTAACTCTCAGTGAATTTAAATTCTGACGAACCAGCCACTTCTGGAAACACATATCTAATAAGGGAAGTAACTCTAAGTGATTTAAATGTTTGACTAACCAGCCACCCCTGGAAATACATATATAATAAGGGAAGTTACTCTAAGTGATTTAAACTTTGACTAACCAGCCACTCCTGGAAACACATATATAATAAGGGAAGTAACTCTAAGTGATTTAAACTTTGACTAACTAGCCACTCCTGGAAACACATACATAATACGGGAAGTAACTCTAAGTGATTTAAATTCTGACTAACCAGCCACCCCTGGAAACACATATATAATCATTGATAATAAGGGAAGTAACTCTAAGTGATTTAAACTTTGACCTACCAGCCACTCCTGGAAACACATATATAATAAGGGAAGTAACTCTATGTGATTTAAACTTTGACTAACCAGCTACCCCTGGAAACACATATATAATAAGGGAAGTAACTCTTAGTGATTTAAACTCTGTCTAACCAGCCACCCCTGGGAACACATATATAATAAGGGAAATAACTTTAAGTGATTTAAACTTTGACTAAGCAGCCACTCTTGGAAACACATACATAATAAGGGAAGTAACTCTTAGTGATTCAAACTCTGACTAACCAGCCACCCCTGGAAACACATATATAATCATTGACAATAAAGGAAGTAACTCTCAGTGAATTTAAATTCTGACGAACCAGCCACTTCTGGAAACACATATCTAATAAGGGAAGTAACTCTAAGTGATTTAAATGTTTGACTAACCAGCCACCCCTGGAAATACATATATAATAAGGGAAGTTACTCTAAGTGATTTAAACTTTGACTAAGCGACCACTCCTGGAAACACATATACATTAAGGGAAGTAACTCTATGTGATTTAAATTCTGACTAACCAGCCACCCCTGGAAACACATATATAATAAGGGAAGTAACTCTAAGTGATTTAAACTTTGACTAACTAGCCACTCCTGGAAACACATACATAATAAGGGAAGTAACTCTAAGTGATTTAAACTCTGACTAACCAGCCACCCCTGGAAACACATATATAATAAGGGAAGTAACTCTAAGTGATTTAAACTCTGACTAAGCAGCCACTCCTCGAAACACATACATAATAAGGGAAGTAACTCTATGTGATTTAAATTCTGACTAACCAGCCACCCCTGGAAACACATATATAATCATATATAATAAGGGAAGTAACTCTAAGTGATTCAAATTCTGACTAACCAGCCACCCCTGGAAACACATATATAATCATTGATAATAAGGGAAGTAACTCTAAGTGATTTAAACTCTGACTAACCAGCCACCCCTGGAAGCACATATATAATAAGGGAAGTAACTCTAAGTGATTTAAACTCTGACTAAGCAGCCACTCCTGGAACCACATACATAATAAGGGAAGTAACTCTAAGTGATTTAAACTCTGACTAACCAGCCACCCCTGGAAACACATACATAATAAGGGAAGTAACTCTCTGTGATTTAAAGTTTGACTAACCAGCCACCCCTGGAAACACATATATAATAAGGGAAGTAACTTTAAATGATTTAAATTCTGACGAACCAGCCACCCCTGCGAAGCGTCCATTTTCTGTGGTCCGACGAGCAGCCAGTTTTTGAGACGTTTCACTGTTACAAAGTATCGACTGCAATAACTATTTTTTTGACATTTTTCGTATTATGTCTGTTTGTTTTGCTCACAGATTGTTGTCAATTTAGTTGAATTATATGCAACTGTCATACAAATGAACGGTTTAACAAGGTAATACACCAGGTTTAATAAACCATTTTCTAAACAAGGAAACGTCTTTAATAAATAAGGAATATAACAGAAGGGAGGATTTTAAATTTTGAGACTGTCTCATTTTCTCAAGAGTAGATTTTTTAAAGAATATTGCAAAAAACTAAAATTTTACCTCAAAATGTTATAACTTTATCAATATTTAAAAACTTACCAAATTTGTCTTTATTCTTCTATCATTTGTCTCTATTTCTTCTTTCTGAACATTGATGAAAAAGAACAAAAGCTCAGGCAAAAATATCTCTGCACTTGTTTAACTATATATCAAGGACAAGAGATAATCCCAAATGAGCAATCATTTTTATTCTGCTGTACAATCTTCATCAGTCCTGAAGCAATAAAAGTATAATAACATAAAAGTTTAGCTTAAATCAATAAGTAATATAAAGGAGAGCTAAAATTTTAGCTGGTTCTTTTTCAGACCAAAAGCTAAAATTTAAGCATCCAGAAAGATAAAATTTTAGCTTTGCAGAAAATTGATAAAATTTTAGCAAACATGTACACAAAGATAAAATTTTAGCATTTGACAAAACATTATATTGCAAAGAAAAATAGACTTTAGCGTTAAACGTTGAGTTACAGGTATTTAAACACTGATGATGGCATTACCCCTGTTAACCTTAAGTTTAATTGATTGTTGGTTGCTTAATAATCAGTGGCAAATAGTTATTGCTATAAACAAACAAGTGCCTATAGATATGGGACTCCGTGAATAAGGTCAAACACTGACGGACAAACATTAACAGTAATAAATGCTGAACAATTCCTCATCTTTATTGGTAAAATCAAACAAGTGGCTATATGGCACTCTGGGCATAAGGTCATACACTGACTCACAAACATTAACAGTAATAAATGCTGAACATTTCCACATTGTTATTGGTAAAAACAAACAAGTGGCTATATGGTACTCTGGGCATAAGTTCATACACTGACTCAAAAACATTAACAGTAATAAATGTTAGACAATTCCTCATGGTTATTGGTATAAACAAACAAGTGGCTATACGGGACTCTGTGAATAAAGTCAAACACTGACTCACAAACATTTACAGTAATAAATGTTAGACAATTCCTCATTGGTATTGGTAAAAATAAACAAGTGGCTATATGGGACACTGGGCATAAGTTCATACACTGACTCACAAACATTAACAGTAATAAATGTTAGACAATTCCTCATGGTTATTGGTAAAAACAAACAAGTGGCTATATGGGACTCTGGGCATAAGGTCATACACTGACTCACAAACATTAACAGTAATAAATGTTAAGACAATTCTCATGGTTATTGGTAAAAACAAACAAGTGGCTATATGGGACTCTGGGCATAAGTTCATACACTGACTCACAAACATTAACAGTAATAAATGTTAGACAATTCCTCATGGTTATTGGTAAAAACAAACAAGTGGCTATATGGGACTCTGTGCATAAGGTCAAACACTGACTCACAAACATTAACAGTAATAAATGTTAGACAATTCCTCATGGTTATTGGTAAAAACAAACAAGTGGCTATATGGGACTCTGGGCATAAGGTCATAAACTGACTCACAAATATGAACAGTAATAAATGTTAGACAATTCCTCATGGTTATTGGTAAAATCAAACAAGTGGCTATATGGGATTCTGGGCATAAGGTCATACACTGACTCACCAACCATTAACAGTAATAAATGCTTAACAATTCCTCATCTTTATTGGTAAAAACAAACAAGTGGCTATATGGGATTCCGGGCATAAGGTCATACACTGACTCACAAGCATAACCAGATGCTCCGCAGGGCGTAGCTTTATACGACCGCAGAGGTTGAACCCTGAACGGTTGGGGCAAGTATGGACACAACATTCAAGCTGGATTCAGCTCTAAATTTGGATTGTGATTAAATAGTTGACACAGCATAGGTTTCTGACACAGAATGAATGTGTTCTAGTGAACTTAAAATTTTTGTTTTCTCTTAGAGCAATTCACTATGCTGTTGAATATTAATCCTCTCAAAAAAATGTTTGAAGAAATTTTCATTTTATTTATTTTTTTAATCACATCCCCCTTTCCCTTATTCCAAATTAATCTCAATTAAATTTCTAATGGAGTTTGCAACAATAACTACTCATTTAAATACATCATAAGATATTAAGATGTAAAAAAACTGCTTGTTATCACTGAATGGTAAAGATTATTTTAATTTATCAGTTGGTAGTAAAAAGTGAATACACATTGTATATAACAAAGATTTGAGTTGATTCTGGACAAAGAAAGATAACTCCAATTAAAAAAAAATATTGCTATTTCACAATATTGTGCAATTAGATATTTCTTGCTTACTATTCTGGACAAAGAAAGATAACTCTAATTAAAAAAAATATATTGCTATTTCACAATATTGTGCAATTAGATATTTCTTGCCATTGTGCAATACTGTGCAATTGAAAAGACTTGCTATTGCACAATACTTAATATAATATTTTAGATCCTGATTTGGACCAACTTGAAAACTGGGCTCATAATCAAAAATCTAAGTACATGTTTGGATTCAGCATATCAAAGAACCCCAAGATTTCAATTTTTGTTAAAATCAAACTAAGTTTAATTTTGGACCCTTTGGACTTTAATGTAGACCAATTTGAAAACAGGACCAAAAATTAAGAATCTACATACACAGTTAGATTTGGCATATCAAAGAACCCCATTTATTCAATTTTTAATGAAATCAAACAAAGCTTAATTTTGGACCCCGATTTGGACCAACATGAAAACTGGGCCAATAATCAAGAATCTTAATACATTTTTAGATTCAGCATATCAAAGAACCCAACCGATTAATTTTTTGACAAATCAAACTAAGTTTAATTTTGGACCCTTTGGACCTTAATGTAGAACAATTTGAAAATGGGACCAAAAATTAAGAATCTACATACACAGTTAGATTCCGCATATCAAAGAACCCCAATTATTCAATTCTTGATGAAATCAAACAAAGTTTAATTTTGGACCCTTTGGGCCCCTTTTTCCTAAACTATTAGGACCAAAACTCCCAAAATCAATACCAACCTTCCTTTTATGGTCATAAACATTGTGTTTAAATTTCATTGATTTCTATTAACTTAAACTAAAGTTATTGTGCGAAAACCAAGAATAATGCTTATTTGGGCCCTTTTTTGGCCCCCAATTCCTAAACTGTTGAAACCAAAAATCCAAAATCAATCCCAACCTTTCTTTTGTGGTCATAAACCTTGTGTCAAAATTTCATAGATTTCTATTAACTTAAACTAAAGTTATAGCGCGAAAACCAAGAAAATGCTTATTTGGGCCCTTTTTGGCCCCTTATTCCTAAAACGTTGGGACCAAAACTCCCAAAATCAACACCAACCTTCCTTTTGTGGTCATAAACCTTGTGTTAAAATTTCATAGATTTCTATTCACTTTTACTAAAGTTAGAGTGCGAAAACTTAAAGTATTCGGACGACGACGACAACAACGACGACGACGACAACAACGACGACGACGACGCCAACGTAATAACAATATACGACGAAAATTTTTTCAAAATTTGCGGTCGTATAAAAAGTGATAAATGCTGAACATTTCCTCATTGTTATTACAAGTGGCTATATGGGACTCTGGGCATAAGGTCATCAACTGACTCACAAACATGAACAGTAATAAATGCTAAACAATTCCTCATCTTTATTGGTAAAAACAAACAAGTGGCCATATGGGACTCTGGGCATAAGGTCAAACACTGACTCACAAACATTAACAGTAATAAAATAAAGACAATTCCTCATCTTTATTGGTAAAAACAAACAAGTGGCTATATAGGATTCTGGGCATAAGGTCATACACTGACTCACAAACATGAACAGTAATAAAATAAAGACAATTCCTCATGGTTATTGGTAAAAACAAACAAGTGGCTATATGGGACTCTGGGCATAAGGTCAAACACTGACTCACAAACAATAACAGTAATAAATGTTAAGACAATTCCTCGTGGTTATTGGTAAAAACAAACAAGTGGCTATATGGGACTCTGGGCATAAGGTCATACATGTGCACTGACTCACAAACATTAACAGTAATAAATGCTGAACAATTCCTCATGGTTATTGGTAAAAACAAACAAGTGGCTATATGGGACTCTGGGCATAAGGTCAAACACTGACTGACAAACATTAACAGTAATAAATGCTGAACAATTCCTCATTGTTATTGGTAAAAACAAACAAGTGGCTATATGGGACTCTTGGCATAAGGTCATAAACTGACTCACAAACATTAATAGTAATAAATGTTAGACAATTCCTCATGGGTATTGGTAAAAACAAACAAGTGGCTATATGTGACTCTAGGCATAAGGTCATACACTGACTCACAAACATTAACAGTAATAATAAATGCTAAACAATTCCTCATGGTTTTTGGTAAAAACAAACAAGTGGCTATATGGGATTCTGGGCATAAGGTCATACACTGACTCACAAACATTAACAGTAATAAATGCTAAACAATTCCTCATTTTTATTGGTAAATACAAACAAGTGGCTATATGGGACTCTGGGCATAAGGTCATAAACTGACTCACAAACATGAACAGTAAGAAATGCTAAACATTTCCTCATAGTTATTGGTAAAAACAAACAAGTGGCTATATGGGACTCTGGGGATAAGGTCAAACACTGTCTCACAAACATTAACAGTTATAAATGTTAGACAATTCCTCATGTTTATTGGTAAAAACAAACAAGTGGCTATATGTGACTCTGGGCATAAGGTCATACACTGACTCACAAACATTAACAGTAATAAATGCTAAACAATTCCTCATTTTTATTGGTAAAACAAACAAGTGGCTATATGGGACTCTGGGCATAAGGTCATAAACTGACTCACAAACATGAACAGTAAGAAATGCTAAAAATTTCCTCATATTTATTGGTAAAAACAAACAAGTGGCTATATGGGATTCTGGGCATAAGGTCATACACTGACTTACAAACATTAACAGTAATAAATGTTAGACAATTCCTCATGGTTATTGGTAAAAACAAACAAGTGGCTACATTGTATATGGGACTCTGAGCAAAAGGTCATACACTGACTCACAAACATGAACAGTAATAAATGCTAAACAATTCCTCATCTTTATTGGTAAATTCAAACAAGTGGCTATATGGGATTCTGGGCATAAGGTCAAACACTGACTCATAAACATTAACAGTAATAAATGTTAGACAATTCCTCATGTTTTATATCTGTCACCAAGGTCCACTCCAGAGCACTGTTAGATAAGGGGGAGCTAACTCGTATGTGCTGGAACCAAGGGACAGGGGGTCAGTCTATCGCTAGACTAAATGTTCTGATAGGCATAGCTAAAACGCAAGGAAGGTTTTCATAATTCAATTACTGTAACAATTTAAACGAATGATGACAACTCGATCAATTAACAATGCCAAATAATAATAATCTAATTAAAGTACAAAGTATCAATTAAAATAACAAATCCAAAGTTAAACTATTTCTCCTTAAAATGTAAAATATAAAATAAATGCCAAAATTACTAAATCATAAAATGTACTTAATCTCAATTCAAAATATAAAAGTCTCAAAAATAAAAGTTTCTCAAAAGTATTTCCAAAGTTAAATTATGAGTCAGAGATAAATTTTGTCTCACACTACACAGTCAACTGGTAGACTGGTTAAGACAGTCTTATAGGTCCAGTATAATGACATGAGTAGTGTGAGGTTACGCTTCCGAATCACTGACTGCTTTTACTACTACTACTAAATAAAATTTAATGGCGACTACCCTTGCGGGTATTGCGCCAGATTACCTTATATAAAAAACATTTCAAGTAAATGTTTTAAATTTATCATTATTTAGGTGTTAGCCTATATTAGTTATATTCATATTATAGAAATTTTGTGAGTTTTTTTTCCTTAAATTTAATTAATCTTGTGATTTAAATCTGAGCTATAGTGTGTATTTTAATCATCTTGATGATCTATTGGTTAATTTATATTACGAAGAAAAATTTATGTGAGCTTATTATTCCGTTATTTGTAACTTAGCCTTCTTTGTATATAAATATTAAATGATTTGGTAGGTAGGTAGGTGTGTTTGTTTTTTTAAACATGAAAACTGTAAGTATCATATACTTTTGGATAGACATATCTGACTTTTACAAATATGCAAATCGTAGAAGGGGTCTGACATATTCCCGTACATTGTCATGATTGTATACACATTAATACAATTATACCGCGGCTCGTACGTCCTTGGTAAATTGTGATTCTCTGTATATTGAATTTGACTTAAAGATAGCACCCTCACTTATAAAAGTTTCTTAAACTTAGAAGTCTACGTTCTCTGAGAAGAAAAATATATATATATATATATTACTGTGTATGTATAATTAGAATCTATAATGTATTGTTGTAACATATTTGTGTGTAATATGTAGAGTATAGATGTATACCAGAGAGTGCTATCTTGGTAGTACTTGATTTAGTGTACTACTTTAACAATAAAAACTTTTGGAGAAGTTTTAGTGTATATTGTCAGTTTCAACGGGGTTATGTTTCTTATATTTAGAAATCATGAACTGATAAATGATACCCTCCAGCTCTGTTACAACTATTAAAAAGCCGATATTTAGAAATGAAAAAACTCAGAAAAAAAAGGTCAATAATATATATCTACCGACTGCTTTTACAAAATTTCCCAACAATATTTATACTAAAATCTGAAATAACTCAACTTGTCCCAACACGTTAATAATACTCTCATTAGCAAAAATAGACATTAATTAACAAAGCCTAATCCTATAATGTTTTGATAAAATCTTAAACTTTCAAAGTGACATATGCTAATTACAATTAATATTTCAAAATAAAGTGCTTTGAGCAAACTGTGACATTTTGAGTACTAAAGCCACAGCATAGGTAAAATTAAATAAACACATTAATTAAAATTTTACTAAATACAAACATAAAATTTTCTTTCTTAAAATAAAACATATTTTTTTATCCAAAATAACACTAACACAAATGTAAGCCAAAAAACACACCATGACATATTTGTAAAAACAAACAAGTGGCTATATGTGACTCTGGGCATAAGGTCATACACTGACTCACAAACATTAACAGTAATAAATGCTAAACAATTCCTCATCTTTATTGGTAAAATCAAACAAGTGGCTATATGGAATTCTGGGCATAAGGTCATAAACTGACTCACAAACATGAACAGTAAGAAATGCTAAACATTTCCTCATCTTTATTGGTAAAAACAAACAAGTGGCTATATGTGACTCTGGGCATAAGTTCATACACTGACTCACAAACATTAACAGTAATAAATGCTAAACAATTCCTCATCTTTATTGGTAAAATCAAACAAGTGGCTATATGGAATTCTGGGTATAAGGTCATAAACTGACTCACAAACATGAACAGTAAGAAATGCTAAACATTTCCTCATATTTATTGATATAAACAAACAAGTGGCTATATGGGATTCTGGGCATAAGGTCAATTAGGTCATACACTGACTTACAAACATTAACAGTAATAAACGCTATTAAAACAATTCCTCATGGTTTATATTGGTAAAAACAAACAAGTGGCTATATGGGACTCTTGGCATAAGGTCATAAACTGACTCACAAACATTAATAGTAATAAATGTTAGACAATTCCTCATTGTTATTGGTAAAATCAAACAAGTGGCTATATGGGATTCTGGGCATAAGGTCATACACTGACTCACAACCATTAATAGTAATAAATGCTGAACATTTCCTCATTGTTATTACAAGTGGCTATATGGGACTCTGGGCATAAGGTCATACACTGACTCACAAACATTAACAGTAATAAATGCTAAACAATTCCTCATCTTTATTGGTAAAATCAAACAAGTGGCTATATGGAATTCTGGGCATAAGGTCATAAACTGACTCCCAAACATGAACAGTAAGAAATGCTAAACATTTCCTAATATTTATTGATATAAACAAACAAGTGGCTATATGGGATTCTGGGCATAAGGTCAATTAGGTCATACACTGACTTATAAACATTAACAGTAATAAACGCTATTAAAACAATTCCTCATGGTTTACATTGGTAAAATCAAACAAGTGGCTATATGGAATTCTGGGCATAAGGTCATTAACTGACTCACAAACATGAACAGTAAGAAATGCTAAACATTTCCTCATATTTATTGATATAAACAAACAAGTGGCTATATGGGATTCTGGGCATAAGGTCAATTAGGTCATACACTGACTCACAAACATTAACAGTAATAAATGCTAAACAATTCCTCATTGTTATTAGTAAAATCAAACAAGTGGCTATATGGGACTCTGGGCATAAGGTCATACACTGACTCACAAACATTAACAGTAATAAATGCTAAACAATTCCTCATTGTTATTAGTAAAATCAAACAAGTGGCTATATGGGACTCTGGGCATCAGGTCATACACTGACTCACAAACATTAACAGTTATAAATGTTAGACAATTCCTCATGGTTATTAGTAAAATCAAACAAGTGGCTATATGGGACTCTGGGCATAAGGTCATACACTGACTCACAAACATTAACAGTAATAAGGGTTAGACAATTCCTCATGGTTATTAGTAAAAACAAACAAGTGGCTATATGGGACTCTGGGCATAAGGTCATACACTGACTCACAACCGTTAACAGTTATAAATGTTAGACAATTCCTCATGGTTATTAGTAAAATCAAACAAGTGGCTATATGGGACTCTGGGCATAAGGTCATACACTGACTCACAAACATTAACAGTAATAAATGTTAGACAATTCCTCATGGTTATTAGTAAAAACAAACAAGTGGCTATATGGGACTCTGGGCATAAGGTCATACACTAACTCACAAACATTAACTGTAATAAGGGTTAGACAATTCCTCGTGGTTATTGGTAAAACAAACAAGTGGCTATATGGGACTCTGGGCATAAGGTCATACACTGACTCACGACCGTTAACAGTAATAAATGTTAGACAATTCCTCATGGTTATTGGTAAAAACAAACAAGTGGCTATAGGGGATTCAGGACATAAGGTCATATGTATACACATGAACAATAATTAAATAAATGCTAAAAAATTCCTCATCGTTATTGGTAAAAACAAACAAGGGGCTATATGGAACTATGGGCATCAGGTCATACACTGACAACCCCTTTAAGGAAGGAGCATATCACACAGTATTTTAAAGTATAAACAGAAGCCCAGAAATTACATTGTACATAACTGTATATATACCCTATAAACATACATTTGACTGACAAAGATTTGTAATAAATTAAATAAATGTAAATGCAATTCATGGAAGGAATATGTGTGTTTTAATTAAAACAAACATGACAAATGCACATTGTTATCCTTTTATTCTTTTATAATTTTTTTGTCTAAGTACTTCAAATGACACCAGATGCTAGTCTTCAAAATATGAATGTTTTGTACCAGGCTAGCATCTACTGTTACAAAACTACTATAAACCTGTAAATCTGCAACAATTGTCTGTCCTGCTGCATATATTTCCATTTTGAATTTATCATACATGTACGTTTAAAACCTAGCCCTGAAAAACATTGCACTGGGATAATATCAGTATAAACACACTGTCTATTTGTGCCAACCTCCCATTTTTTTAATATTTAGCTTTCCTGATTTGGTACAGATCCTTTATCCTCAAAACTCAGGGGCAGTAGGCGTGTTTATATTATGGTAGTTTGTCACACCTTACATGTACCTCTAGGTGTTGGTTTGAGTCCTAGTTGGACAGTTGCAAATTAAGGTTCTATTTTCATGTCATATGTGATAAGGTTAGTCAGTTTCCTCCCACAGGTTGGCGCTTTCCTTCAAGTACTACGGTTTAGTCTGTCAAAAAAACTGACTGCCATGAAATTACCCATATGGTGTAGAAAGTGATGTTTATAAAACCAAAGCAAACAATCAAAGTTTTAAATCATTGTCTATTTGTACAAGGAACCATAGTGGTTGAGCCATTTAAAATATGATTATTTTAATACCAAACTGTGACCACATCTTCAAGATGTGACATCAGGTCTCTGTTCAATGAAAACAGGTCCATTTGCTATAGGTACATGTTCGCCCTAGGTCCGTTCGTGGTGGGTTCCTTCGCCCTAGGTTCGTTTGCAATTTAGAATAATGTTAAGGTATATTTATTATGTCTTTGAAATCACTTTATTGCTGTATTAATTGCTAATGATGCATTATTAATGAAAAATAAAATAAAGAGGTCAGCTTGGTAGGAGTTTAAACAATGAATATAAGATTGTATTAATAAAGACATTAAAAGGAACTGTATTTTCACAGCTTGGCTTCTTTTAGGCCAAATAAAATAATATGTGTGTTTCCTGTTTCCTCTTTGAAAAAAATAGGGTAGGTAGGTAGGGATTTTTTTTTATTTTACCATTTTTTTTTACATTGAGTCTATGGGAGAGAAATCCTGACTTTAACAGTGCTTATTGAAAAATGACCAAAAAAACTTTAGGGTAGGCTATTTCTAAGCTTAAAATATAGGGTAGGTAGGGAAACAGGAAACACACATGCTTTTTTATTTGGCCTTATCTCAAGTTTGTTTTGACAAATTTGATATATATATGGAATAGGAAAGAGTCTTTTCTCTCTGAATTAATTTATAAATGTAAGCAAATACAGAACACAATAAGTCACAGCACACCTTAATTTCTCAATACTTTTTCAATTAATTTAAAGTCTCAATACAGTAAGACAAGTTTATGAAGGGGATTAAAACTCGCAAAGCACACAAACGTGTAAGGTAATTATATACATTAAAAACAATTTATATGATATTAAATGAAATCAGAGTGATTACATTACTTACAGATAAATTAAATGATAGTAAATATACAGCAAAACAAGATAAATAGTCGGCGAAATTTCCAACAAGCAATAACTTAGTCTGTCTTAGTTACAAATGTATCCTATAATAAAATATATGCTATGAAAAATCAGCGTGAACTGTCCTAGGGCAAACAAGAAGTACAGCGAACAGGTCCTAGGGCGAACGAGAATCAGAGCGAACACGGAACGGATCCGGATTCCTCTTCCATGGGCAGTCCAAGGACTTAAAAATAGTCTATTTACGTCCCTGGGCAGTCCCACAATTACTGTTCAATTTTCACGTGCATCATACATTTTATATGGTTAATTTGTCAGTTTCCTGTCTCTGAGTTCTGTGTTTTTTCTGGGTACTTTGGTTAACTCTGCAAATCAAAAAAACTGACTGTCTTACATAAAATGATCCATATGTGATAGTGTGGGTCGCAATGCCAAACAAATAAGTCTTTCAGTCCGTACATTTCCGCCTATATCAGGGGACCCACTTTTCAGTGTAGAATATAATCCAATCATCGACTTCAATATTACACACGTTAATACACATTACCACCACCTCTATATTATCTGAATTTTTTAAAATAAATAAAGGGGTCAAACAAGGGAACAGTTTGAGCCCCACATTGTTTAATTGATTTATTAATGATCTCCATTCAATTTTTGATGGGACATGTGATCCTGTGTATTTAGATAAAACACCAATAAGTCGTCTTAGTTTTGCAGATAATCTTTTAATATTATCAGAATAACAAAACGGTTTACAATCTGCTTTGAATAAACTGGAAAAATATTGCTACAAATGGCAGCTGACTGTAAATACAAATAAAAACAAAATTATGATTTTTCATTTTAGAAATACTTTTGAGTCAAAAAAATTTTATAAACAAAATCAGTTAACTGAAGTTAAAGAGTATAACTTTCTTGGGAACATTATTGATAATAAAGGAAAATTTAAGAGATCTACACATGAGCTATCCAAGAAAGCACTTAAAGCATTATTTTCATAAAAAAATATATGTCTAATTTTCATCATGTCTCTGTTGATTTATCATGTAAATTATTTGATTCCTTAATCAAACCCATAATTTTATATAATAGTGAGATCTGGTTTATGGAAGATTATTACTCAACTTTTAAGCCATAAATAGAGCCACTTTGCATGGAAGTAACTGTGATACTTAATTATCATTGACAGATAGAATCAACTTTGAAAAAGTGCATCATAAATTTTGTAAAACTGTTCTTGGAATTAAAAAAAAACTCATGTAATATACATGTAGCTGCAAAGTCTGAGTTGGGACGATTTCCGCTTGACTCCTTTATTAAAACTCAAGTTTTATTATATTTTTGTAGAATTAACTGCCATGAAATAAACCCTCTTGTTAAAGAAGCTTTTGCAGTAAATAAATCTACATGTACATGTATGACTAAAGATGGAATATATACTTGGTACACTTTTGCCAAGCATATTTTTAAAGAATTTAATATTGATGAAGAAGAATATATGTTGATTTTGATAAACCTTTTAAACTAATAAAAAATACTCAAAAAAACTTCTAAAACAGATTGT
This sequence comes from Mytilus trossulus, assembly GCF_036588685.1. NCBI lineage: Eukaryota > Metazoa > Mollusca > Bivalvia > Mytilida > Mytilidae > Mytilus > Mytilus trossulus. Next base: position 81,994,840 of record NC_086377.1, on the reverse strand, counting down.
GAAGGAAAAGTATAATAACATCACTCTTGAAAAACTTTCAAATATTGATAACAGTTCAAAACTCTATCTTTATAGTAAACTTAAAAAAGAAATTAAATTTGAGGACTTCTTGCACAATCTAAACAATTTTAATAGTCGTCAACTTTTAACAAAATTACGTGTAAGTGATCATAATTTGGAAATTGAATTAGGACGTTATAAATTTTTTTAAAGAGAACACAGACTGTGCAAAGTTTGTAAAATTTTAGATGATGAGCAAAACTTTTTCCTCCATTGCCAAAATTAACAGTAGTGTAAGACATTCCCTTATAAATGCAATTAAAACCCATTATCCAATTTTAACCAGCTTGACTCAAACTCTAAACTTAAAACTATTCTAGATCCCAATAAGGATATTTTGTCTAGTGTTGTAGACTATATAAAGCAATCTATGGAATTGCGAAAATAAGGTCCACATTCGTCAATTATTATATATATATATATATTGATATATATATATGTTATTAATATCAGCTTCACTTTTTTAAAACATTTATCATATACTATTATGTTTTTTGTAACTTGTGTATAAATATATATATATACATACAATGTACTATGTTTGCATTTTACACTGTCAGGGTTTGATGTTTTTTTTTTGCAATAAAGATATATTATGTACATCCTTTTCTGAATAGGGAACAGGGTCAAAAATCATTTGACAAGTTCATGTTCGATTCTAACTCCAATACACTGTCACTAATATAAGTTCACTATCCACTGTTAATATTCAAGTAAATTATGTTTGATTCCTACAACAGTACACTATCACTAATGCCTCGTTCACATGGACATTTGATTTTAAGCTTTGTAAAAAGTTATATCTTGTTGACTCAAGTTTACAGCACCTTAAAATAAAATGTATACGGTTCTCTTTTTCCAAGCCGCACAGCGGACATATATATTGTTCACTTGAAATTTACTAAATTTAGCTTTATCACATTGAAGTGTATACGCATTACACGCAAGTTTAGATTTAATACAAGCACGAAGAGTCGAATAAGGATCCGATCCACATGTATTCTAGATGGAATGAATATTTCCAAATACATGTACATGTAGCATCATCACAGTTCAAAAGATTAAGAGATGATTTTCCTGATGCCTCAGATTTTAGTTTAGCAGACCAGTAATAATTTACAGAGCAATCAATACAAACAATTTTTTCTAACTAGATTTAGATGGTGGATGATTTAGTAAGTCGTATGGTGACGGGAGATCATAGAGATCTGTGATAGTAACAAGTTCACGAAACCAGCTGTTTGACGACTCTGTTTTCATTGCCAGTTGACGGAAGGCTAATTCTCGTTCAACATAATTTTCATTATCAATAATGTTTCTAAATATAACTAGTGTTCTTTTATGAAGCTCTGCTTCAATAGGAATTTGTCCTAAAAGTAGATAAGCTGCAGCATTAGCTGTACGGTCTGGAAGATGTTGAATACGCTTAAGAAATTTTATAAAGTATGTAGAGAGATGTCAGTTTTAGAGAGTAAAATAACCTCTAGCCCATATAACAGTCTTGGAATTACGTAGCAACGGATTAAAGGAAGGGACACTTTTGGATTAACACCGTTGAGTCCATATAACCCAGCGCCCATGGGAGAATAAACAGTCTGTCGAGCTAATTGTATACGACATGGGACTACATCCTTAGTTCCAGAACAGGAGAGCTTATCTCGCTGAATTCCTAAATGAACAGCATTAACTGGAGTATCCAAAAGTTCTCCATTGATGGACCAGTCGTGAGAGTCCCGACATCTGTATTCTGTACACAAGATTTTTGACTGCTTATCAAATAACTGAATTTATTTGCATGAGAAGTTTGTAAAACTAGCATAGTCTGTATTTCATATGGACAATTAGAAACTAATGTGACGTCGTCAGCTACAGTAGGCACGCCTACATAATGGGGCCAATATGCGAACCAATACGATATGTTCAAGGTTAAGTTTGTTAAGGGTGGCCTAGTCCAAATAATTATGAAGTAAGGTGTCAAAGAAAAAAATCCTAACAGCCTTTCAAGACGTCATAATTATTTCGAAGTAAGGCGTCAAAGAAAAAAATTATAATAGCCTTTCAAGACGTCATAATTATTTGGACTATTAAAGGGTGGCCTCGTGAATTTGTCAGTATTGTTTTTATATCTGTAAAAAAAACAATTCTATTGATTTACCTTATATTTTATGACAATTTGATTTTAACATAACATACCTTTGAATGTGAACAGCTCTATTTATGTGACATATATGTATGTTTTCATATTGGCTATTGTACTGTTTTCTGGTTTTTGCGCCAAGCAACATAACGGAAGTTTAAGGATTTCCAAATCGTACCGGTATTTAACGACTTAAACGAGTCGCCACAAACGAAGTCGTCCTTTTACGAGGGTTGTAATGGGATTACCTCTTCTTCTTCTTCTTTCGTTAATTAATGAAGGATTTGTATATCCATCACATTAATGATGTGTCATTACATTAATGATGTATCTCAATTACAGAATCATGGCTGGACAATACAGTAACAAATGCTGAAATTCACATTGAAGGATACAACATTGTGAGACTAGACAACTCTAGAAATGGTGGAGGGGTGTGTGTATTCATCAGGGAGGACATTGCGTTTTCGCCAAGACAATATCTTCACGACGACAGACTTGAGGCCCTCTGGATAGACATCTTAATACCAAATACCAAGACGATTACTATTGGGACCGTTTACAGACCACCAAAAGAGGCGTCCTTTCTTATTAACTTTGAAGAAATATTAAATAAATTAAACGAATTGTACATTGTTGGTGATATAAATAAATGTTTATTACATAAAAAGTCATCTTTATGTAAAAACTATATGAATATTTTACAAATGTCAAATTTGAAGCAATTGTTATGTGAACCAACAAGAATAACTGAAAACAGTAAAACTTTATTAGATCAGCTTGTAAATTTATCATTATCCACTTCCATTTTTCCAGACTCATTAACTGAAATTGCCCAAGTGGCACCTGTTCACAAAAAAAAACAGTGTTCTTGAAAAGGGTAATTATAGACCAGTTAGTGTTTTACCTGCTATATCTAAAATTTTTGAAACAGCCATAGAAAATCAACTCACTAAATACTTTGATGATATTTTCGACCATTTTCTTGCGGCATTTCGAGCTGGTTATGGCTGCCAGTCAACATTACTCAAAATTTTGGAAGATTGGAAAAAGGCACTGGATAACAATAAATATTTAGCGGCTATATTAATGGACCTAAGTAAAGCCTTTGACTGTCTTCCACATGATTTACTTCTTTTGAAATTGGAAAAATATGGCCTTAGTCCATCTGCTCTGGAATTACTCAAAAGCTATCTGACTGCAAGAAAACAGTGTGTAAAAATAGGCCAGAGTATCAGTCAAATGCAAGATATATATAAAGGTGTTCCTCAGGGATCTATACTAGGCCCTGTATTATTTAATGTTTTTATAAATGATATTTTTCTTTTTGTCAAACACTGTGATTTATACAACTATGCTGATGATAACACCCTCTCAAAAACAGGTACTACTTAGGAATCAGTTATTAAACCCTTAGAGGAAGACAGTAATTCCCTAATCTCATGGTTCTCTTTCAACAAAATGCATGCAAACCCAGAAAAATTCCAGGCAATTTCCATAGGTAAAAAAACACACACTCAAAATATTACTTTCAACCTAAATGGATTCAACATAAAATGTGACGACGAAGTGAAACTTCTCGGTGTAACAATATACTTTAAACTGGATTTTAATACTCACATATCAAATATTTGCAAAAAAGCGGCACGACAACTAAACGTTCTAAAAAGAATTGGCACTCATCTCACCAGACTTTCAAAACTTACAATACACCACTCATTTATCATGTCAAACCTCAGCTACTGTCCTCTTACATGGCACTTCTGCAGTGAACAAAACACAAAGAAAATAGAAAAAAATACAAGAAAGAGCACTCAGATTTATTTATGACGACTACACAAATTCTTACGATACACTTCTTGAACAGTCTAAGCTACCAGCACTAAAAATCAGAAGATTGAGAACCATGGCATTAGAGACATATAAAATAATAAATAAAACAAGTCCAGAGTTCCTACATAATTTAGTAAATATTAAAGAAAATTCATATAACTTCAGGTACAAAGGCATAGCAGATATACCACGGCCAAAAACAACAAGGTATGGTAAGAAAAACTTTAGTTATGAGGCAGCAAAACTCTGGAACTCCTTGCCAAATGAGGCAAGGAGCTTATCAACTTTTGGCCAGTTCAAAATTTTTATCTCCACCTGGTGTTTTTCAGAAAAATGTACATGCAGTTCTTGTAAATAATGTACTTACTTGCTGCCCCATAACTTGATCTCGAAGCCTGCTGTTTGTTTGGGTTTTTTTTTAATGTTTTATTTTTTTTTTGCAGTTATTTTTATTTTTTATTTAGCCATTTATTTCTTTTGCTTATGCATTACCTTTGCTATAGCTGCATGCAGTCTTTCATTTGTGCTTAAAGTGTTTAAGTTTGCATGTGCTACTGTTATATAAATACTATGTGCTACTGTATATGTGCTGATATTAGACATCTGTTTTAATCTATCTTGCTTAGCTTTTATTCTGCATGTGCTATCTATGTATTTATATATATATGTGCTGTCTGTTTGCATGTTTGTGTTGTATGTGTGTCTGATGTTATTACATGTATGTTTTGTTTATTAATATCAGTCGGTTAAAGAGCTCGCAAGAGCTCATGTTCATTGTTATTATGTATATATATGCAACCCGACTTTAAATAAAGATTACTTTACTTTACTATCATGTAATTGTTAACTCTGAAGACAGAGTCAGTCAATCGGGTGTTATTCCAATTGGACTTAGTGATCATTTTATTACATATTTTACTAGAAAATTTGAGAGAAAAACAATTTCAGATAGTGGAGAAAATTTAATCAAAATAAGATCCACCAAAAATTATAATAAAGAGGACTTCTGTAAAAAATTAAATGATGCTAATTGGTCTGAATTATATTTATGTAGAGAAGTGAATGGAACTCGGGCAAAAAAGATATTTTTACTTCTATTTTAAATGAAGCAGCTCCTAAAAGAGATATTAAAATAAAAAAAAACATACAGAGCCATGGATGACTTCTGAAATTATTGAACTTAATCAAAAAAAGATCTGCTTTTGAATATATATATAAAAACAAATAGTAAACATTTTTATTACGATTATTGTAAATGTAGAAATAAAACCCAGAGAGAGGTAAACAAAGCTAAGTCTTCATATTTTGAAAGAAAATAAAAATAATCCAAAAAATATCTGGAAACAGTTTAAAAGTATGGGTTACAGTACAAAACAGAAGGAGAAAAGTAAAGTTGTACTTAATATAGATATTGAGAACTGTCATGACTCAAATACAGTGGCTAACGATTTAAATAACTTTTTTACAACTATAGCTGATAACTTAGTATCAAAATTACCACCAGTTCCAAAAGTGTTTGATATTAAAACAGATATTCCTCATTAAAATTTGTATCATCTTTTGGCGTGGCTAGATTTTTATAATACTTGTCCAGGAATTCTCTTTGTTCATCTGGGCAAGTAATGTCTTTTTCTTCATGACTGATGACTAGGGTTACAGAAGTTTTGTTATTGCCTAGATTCCTTTTTATGAGTTGGAAAAAGGTTTTTGATGAGGGTTTCTGTTCTAATTGACTAAAAAAAGTTTTCCCTTTCCATAGCTCTTTCCTTCCGGAGCATTTTCCTGGCATTATATTTCGCTTCCTTAAGTTGTTTAAAGGAGTCATCTAAGCCTCTTTTTCGACCACCAATATCCCATATCCTGTGTTTTTGTTTACTGATGTTTAGCAAAATTTTGGTTTCGGCTGAGACCTTCAGTTTGGGGCCATTTAGTTTAATGATCCTTGACGGAATAGCAAATTTTTCTGCTTTTTTTAAACAGTATATTAAATTTCCAACCAGTTCAGTAGAGGTTAAATTTGGAGATTGGTTTTCTTGAAGTGTTTCTTTTAATTTTCCTTGGTACTTATTTAAATCTGCCCTATCCCATTCAATTTTAAACTTTTCCCCTGAATTAGAACTTTTTTTTAATGTTGTTAGATTGTATTTTAGCTGCCAGGACGCAGAAGACTGGAACATGAGTTGATAGATTGTTTCCACAAGTGTTTTCTATTATTTTATCTACTATATCCAAATCCTGAGTCAGTATATAGTCAATTGGAGATGAAGATAACCCATTGTGATGGAAAAAAGTATCGTTATCCAAATGATTGCCTGTATTTATCCATTTGCCTTGAGTTTTGAATGCTCTTAAAAGCTTATCATGGGGGGTTTTCCTTGATGTTTTGAGAGTTCCGTTCAAATCGCCACAGAGGATATGAGTAAGATCAGAATATTTTTCGGTTATATGTGACACTATGTCTAGATGTTCTCTATAGCCTATTTGTAAATTTTGTGCCAGGGTTGGCATGTATTCATTTATGAGATCTAGACATACTGTATGGTTTTCTAACTCTATCTTTATAGCTATTACTCTTGAATTACCATCTGGAAGTTTATGAATAAATTTATTAAGAGAAGAAGGCCACATGATTGCTGTACCTGCTTGTCCTCTGCGTGCTTTAAAATTAGGAATTGGATCATTGTCGTCATGGGAGCGTGAAAAAATGGTGTGTAGAGGAAAATGCTTTTCGAAGAAATTTGTTTCATATCCCCAAAGCCAGTGTTCTTGTAAACATATAATAAGATTATGGTCTTTAGCAAGGTCTTGGAGATAGTTAAAATTTGATTTTATCCCTTCAATGTTGAGAGTCATTATTCTAAGTCCCGGGTGCCTGTCCACTAGAACTGGTTTATATTTGGTGGTTTCTTCGATGGAGGAAGATATAAAAAAATGATGTGAAGGATCGGTATGAGCGACATCTTTCTCAGGAGACATATTTTGTATTGAATCATTAAGCAGATCTAATTCATTGACTGATTTTTGAATTACATTTGTTGTTATAGGATGACTGGTTGATGATTTGATTTGGTGGTAATTTTGGATATATTGGATATTGTGCTCTCAGTTGATGATTGAGTATGATGGTTAATTTGGGCCTCAGTCAGTTTAGCTTACCGTTATTCGTCTTTAACCTGCACCGTACGTGGAACACTACTCCAATATTTTTAGGAAAAACGACACATAAGAAACGTACAAATAAAACCACAGTGATCATAAAAATAACTATCAAACTTAAGAATAGTATGAACCAGGATTGAAAGCTATCGAACTAGCCATAGCAAAAAAAAAAATCAAAATCTTGTAGTTGGTTACTTATCAATTAAACATCGTCATCATACCACCATGAACCTGTACCAAGTGAACTTCATATAATATATATATAACCCCTCAATGCTTAATGCATTTTTGTGCTGCTCGTGATAAAAATAAGAAGATGCAGTATGAGTGACATGCAATTAGACAACTCTCAATCCAAGATAGTCTTAAGCAACTATAGTTTACGGTACTACCTTCAACACGGAGCTTTCGAGTGTGAACACAGTCATTCATTTCTGTAATTTATGAACTTCAAGGTTAAATAGTTAGAAATAATATTACGTTTGAAAAAAAAAAATCATTTGTATTTAATCGTTCATTCTGACAGGGACGTATATGTATTATAGGTCCCTGATTCTGATTATGATAATTTCTCACTCAGTTCAAGTTTCACCATGATCGAGTGCTTATTTTATAGAATCTGTAAGTTAATTTGTTATTTACTGAATTATCTCTTTAATTAAACGAGTGTATTACTTATCTAATGCATTTGATTAACTAGGGGGGCGAGGATGCAAATTAAAAAAAAGGCAGGACAGGAGTTTCGAGTGAAAAAAAAGGCAGGATGAGCAAATGGGCAGAAAAAAACCCCGGATAAAGTTGTAAGAAAAAGGCAGGACCAAACATAGTGAAAAATAAAAAAGGCAGGACCGAGATCACAACTAAAAAATATGCAGGACAAAATGTTTCATCCTAGCACTGAAACGACATATATGTCGCCTTGGCATTAAAGACCAAACAGCCTATTCATTTCTACCAGTGATTTTTCCTTAAAATTTTGTGTGAAGGTATTTTATGATTTGAGGAACAAAATATGATGAAAAAAATTGGGGGTCACCGACTTAGTTTTGTCACTATAGCAACCTCAGTTTCCTGTTTTCCCGAATATTAACATAATATTTGCTTGTTATCTAAACTCTCAAAAGCTGCTAAACTGATCTATGAATACGAGAAGTATTTTTTTTATCATAGGCTGTGTCGTGGACGTGGTTTGTTGATAGTTATTTCGTTCTTATTGACGATACTCTACTACATTTCTGGTTAAATATACCTTTTGTCTTGACAATACATCATTAGCGGATTTAGGGGGGTAGGGGGTTCAGAACCCCCCCCCCCCCCCCCCCCCCCGGTAGGAAATCTTAAAAATATTTTGACCAAAAATTTGTGAACTGACCGTATACCATCTTGGTCAAATATCAATTTCATTCAAATTTGATATCATGCAATAAATCTAATTCTAACATGACGTCCTTCAAACGCTTTGAGTACACACCCGTGGTAAAATATGAATATATTGGTTTGGCTGTTCCAATTGTACTCCCACGTCATGTGATTGTTTATGAATGAAGTACACGACGTCATAGAATGATGACGTAATAATTTAAGCATTTTACGGGAAAATACACGCTTCTAATACCGAAAATCATCACAACAAGGAAACGTAAACAAATGATGCTAAAATGTGGTATAAGCCCTTTTTTATATACATAGAAGATATATAAGTAAATTATCATTAAAATTAATCCAAATCTATCTAAACCTGTTATTGTAAATAGTTTTAGCATGTCACTTATTCTGTTTGCTCCGTTTTTTACTGCCAGTCTAAAAGTGCGTTATTTTATGGGAACGGCAAATGTTTGCCTCCACCTAGAGCGCTTCGATCCAAAAGAATTGCCGTATTTGTCTTATTAGAATCGAAATAATTCATGGGGGCTTGAATATATCTAGATTTTACCACGGGTTGTCCCTTTATGCCGATATTTTACCCCTCGCTATCGCTCAGGGTAAAATATTTGTCATAAAGGGCCAACCCGTGGTAAAATTACGATATATTCAAGCCCCCATGAATTATTTCTTAATTATCAAAGTGGCATGTTTTCACTAGACTCTGTTATATACACAAATATCATAATCACATTAAAAGAGGGACAGTCAAACTCGTAAATCTAAAACAAACTGACAACGCCATGGCTAAAAATGAAAAAGACAAACAGAAAACCCCGCTGTATACCTGTTTATCATTTTGGCTATCAGCCTGGCTACAAAGGACTAAATGAATATGTCATTATTCCGTTTTAGGTAATGAGGGTTTTTTTTAATACAAAGAAAAATAGGTAAAAATTTTTGTTAAAGTAAGTCAACATGATGAACAAATTGTGAAAATGTCTTTAAAGGGCAATAACTCCTTAAGGGGTCGATTGACAATTTTGGTCATTTGACTTATTTGTAGATCTTACTTTGCTTAACATTTTTGCTGTTATAGTTTATCTGTATCTATAATAATATTCAAGATAATAACCAAAAACTGCCAAATTTCTTTAAAATCATCAATTCAGGGGCAATAACTGAAAAACCAGTTACCCAATTTGGCTGAAAATTTCAGGAAAGGTAGACCTTGACCTAATTAATACTTTAACTTCTTGTCTTATTTGCTCTAAATGCTGGAGTTTTTGAGATATAAGCCAAAAACTGCATTTTACCCAGTGTTCTATTTTTAGCCATGACGGCCATGTTTTTTGACGAAATAAAAAACAAAATAAACAGTTTATTTTATACACCCTACTGATCATTCAGTTGAAGTTTGGTTGAATTTGGTTGAGTAGTTTCAGAGGAGAAAATTTTTGTAAGTTAGCAAATATGATGAACAAATTGTGCAAAATTGTCATTAAAGGACAATAACTCCTTAAGGGGTCAATTGACAATTTTGGTCATTTAACTTTTTTAAAGATCTTACTTTGCTGATCATTTTTGCTGTTTACAGTTTATCTTTATCTATAATAATATTCAAGATAATGACCAAAAACTGCAAAATTTCCTTAAAATTACCAATTAAGTGGCAGCAACCCAACAATGGGTTGTTTGATTCATCTGCAAATTTCAGGGCTAATAGACCTTAACCTAATGAACATGTTTACCTCATGTCAGATTTGCTCTAAATGCTTTAGTTTTTGAGATATAAGCCAAAAACTGCATTTTACCCCTATGTTCTATTTTTAGCCATGGCGGCCATGTTTTTTGACAAAATGGAAAGTAAAACACAAACTTTATTCTAGATACCCTATGGATCATTCAGCTAAAGTTTGGTTGTAATTGGTTCAGTAGTTTCAGAGGAGAAGATCTTTGAAATAATTTACGACGACGACGGACGCCAAGTGATGGCAAAAGCTCACATTTCCTTTTAGGAAAGGTGAGCTAAAAAGAGTAAACCAAAAGAAAGTTAAACATCAAATGCATGTTCATGTAACATAGGCAGGTGTTACCTGAAGAGCTCCCGAGGTTTTTTTTAAAAGAAACCTTTCATTCAACAATTGTCAATATTGTTAACAAAGGTTGGGAACAAATCCAGGGACAAACTACGTATCTTGGTGCGATTGAACCTTTGTGTCATAGTGCGAATTGCCAGAAGTGGTTTCTACAGTTAGTGAGTACATCCGGAATTGAAAAAAAAATCGTGTAAGTGCAGTAGCTACTTGACACTTTTTCCATAATATCCGGCTCCCTTTTGGAGCTTATGAACCTAGTATTGTCCTTACCACAATCCTCAGCTGGGCACAATAATTTACTTCTAATATAAGTTATAATTTTTATTTGTAAACACAAAACATGAAAAATATATAATACAGTATAAGGCACAATTCCCAAGAATTAAATAACACTTTTAAAGATGTATATATAACATAACAAGAGTGGATACACTGAAATGTCTTGCCTGTTCTAGTGTTCATAATATAATTTATGTTGAAAATTTAAAAAGAAGAATTATTTATGTTGAAAGTATATAAAAAAAGTTTATACCACAAACATTACAATAAATTAAATATAACATTAAATGACCAATGTACATGAGGTCAAGGTGAGATAATCCCTTTCAGACAGACAGTTAACCTATTGCTAAAAGTATCTCCAAAATCAACCTCATAAAAAAATTAACTTGACCAATGAACCATTAAGATTAGGTCAAGATCAACTACAAATTGTTAAACAGACATACACCTCATCCTACATTTATTCCCTACATCAAATGTAATTCTACTATCCCTAAAGTATCTGAAAATATACCAAATCAGAGAAATTTATTTTTGACCAATAACCATGAAAATGAGGTCAAGTTCAGATTATTATTACCAGACAGACATTTTCACCTAACAAACATTCCATATACTAAATATAATTGACTGGATGCTTATAGTATCTGAGAAATAGACCAAAACACAAAAAATTAACTTTGACCAATGAACTATGAATATGAGGTCAAGATCAGTTGATTATTGCCAGACAGACATGTACACCTTAAAACATTTCATACACCAAATATAATTGACTGGATGCTTATAGTTTCTGAGAAATAAAGCAAAACACAAAAACTACTTTGACCACTGAACCAGGGATATGAGGTCAAGGTCAAATGACACCTGTTGGGCAAGTACACCTTACAATCATTCCATACATCAAATATGGAAGACTTATTGCTTATAATTTCAGAGATATGGACCTAACCCTGTAAACTTAACCTTGTTCACTGATCCATGAAATGAGGTTGAGGTCAAGTGAAAACTGACAGACTGACATGAGGGCCTTGCAACATACGCACATACCAAATATAGCTATCTTATTACTTATAATAAGTGAGAAATTAACATTGCAAAAAAATTGAACTTTTTTGAAAATGAAGTCAAGGAAAATGGTCATATGACAGACGGAAAGTTCATAACAAAATGCATCTATATACAAAGTATGAGGTATCTGGGTCTTCTACCTTCTAAAATTTTAAGCTTTTAAGTCAAGAGCTAACACCGCCATCAACGCCTTCACCGCCTGATCACTATCTCTAAGTCTCGCTTTCTGCAACAGAAGTCCCAGGCGAGACAAATACTTACAGAACGCAAGAAAACATATTTAATTTGACTCTAGTAAATATAAACTAGAGGCTCATGAGAGCTTGAATCACTCACCTGGCTTTGATAAGATTAATTGAACATTTGTATGTATTAATTACCCTTAGGGTCCTATGTTAAACAAACTTCCCCTGCTGGCAGCCATCTTGTATGATGGATCGGCTACAAAGTAACAACACTTAGTCAGCACCTTATAATGATCATTCATGCCATGTTTGGTTTCCATTTAGTGGCTCTCTAAAAGAAGACAATTGTAATTTATTCCCATAGGGTCATATGATAAGCTTAGTCCCCTGCTGGTCACCATCTTGGGTGATGGATCAACAACAAAGTAGCAACACTTGGTCAGCAACTCATAAAAACATTCATTTCATGTTTGGTTTCAATTCCTGAAGCGGTTTTCTAAAAGAAGAAATTTGTAAGTATTTCCTATAGGTTCCTATGTTAAACTAAGTCACCCGCTGGATGCCATATTGGAGTATGGAATAGGCTACAAAGTAACAACACGTATTCAGCACTTTATAAGGAACAATCATGACATGTTTGGTTTCATTCCATTTAGTGGTTCTCTAAAAGAAGAATGTATGTATTTTCCATGGGATCCTATGTTAAACTAGGTTCCTGATGGCGGCCATATTGGGTGATGGATCAGATACAAATTAACACTTGGTCAGCACTTCATAAAGAACATTCATGCCATGTTTGGTTTCATTCCATTTGGTGCTTCTCTAAAAAGGAGATTTGCATGTATTTCCTATAGGTTCCTTTGTTAAACTAATTCCCATGCTGGCGGCCATCTTGGATTATGGAATCGACTACAAAGTAACAATACTTAGTCAGCACCTTATAAGGAACATTCATTATATGTTAGGTTTCATTCCATTTAGTGGTTCTGTAAAAGAAGACTGTATGCATTTTCCATGGGATCCTATGTTAAACTAGGTCCCTGATGGCGGCCAAATTGGGTGATCGATCAGATACAAAGTAACAACACTTGGTCAGCACCTCATAAGATAATTCATGTCATGTTTGGTTTCATTCAATTTGGTTGTTCTCTAACAGAAGACATTTGTATTTCCCATAGGGTCCTATGTTAAACTAAGCCCCCTCTGGTGGCCATCTTTGATGATGGATTGGCTACAAAGTAACAACACTTGGAACATTTATGCCATATTTGGTGTCATTCCATTCAGTGGTTCTCTAGAAGAAGTTAAAAATGAAAAAAAGTTAACGGAGGATGCACGCAAATTGATGAGAAAAGCTCACTTGACCTTTTAGGTCAGATGAGCTAAAATATAAAAATATATATGCAGGAAAGGATTCAAATGAACAAGTTTCAGACAACTTACTAAATTCTGGCTAATGACGCTAACAGCATAAGGAAAAAAACATCCGAAAATTTTTATTCAACCTTTTTTCATTAACTTAGAAAACTTATCTTTCTGACATTAAATTAATTTTTAGTAATAAAATCAAAACCATTTCTTGAATCTCAATCAAAATGAGTTCTGGTGTTACTTTCCACATTCTGGCTAATGACGCTAACAGCATGAGGAAAATTACATCCGAAATCATTCATAATATAAGAAAACTTATCTTTCTGACATTAAATCAATTTATAGTAAAAAAAATCAAAACCATTTCTTGAATTCAATCAAAATGATTCCTTGCCATGCATTATTATATCTATATTTAATCTTATTATGCAGTAGCATATTTTTTTCGTTGAATTTACAGAAAGTCAGTTCTGTGTATTTCTAGCTGTTTTGTTCTTCCTTCTTTTTGTAATTACCTAAAACAAACAAGAACAGATCTTACATAAATTGGGTATTAAAAAAAAACCAGAAAACATAGCCCAAACAATTTAAAACATGTAACATTTAAATCAAAAACAGGAATTAAGTGATTAAAATATGGGCACACCTCTTATATTATATGGTCCATGACATATTTGAATTCAACAATGATTAAGTTACATTTAAAGTAAAGAAAAATATCAGCTATTCACTATCAGTATTCATAAAAAAATATATGAAGATGTGGTATAATTGCCAATGAAACCACAATGAACAGACAGACAATCTGTTGGCATGAACAATACTATATAATATATATACCCTCTCATTCTAGTTACCTACAGGGATAATAATGAACCATCACTATCATTTACTATCAATATGTGGAAATATAAATGTTAAATTTTGATTGTGCTACTTGAATTAAAATCCATACCATATTGAATAAACACAACCATAACTTGTACCTTTACTTATTCCTATTAATATTGGAATTAAACTAGAGGCTCATGAGAGCCGGAATCGCTCACCTGGCTTTGATAAGATTATTTGAACAATTGTATGTATAACCCATAGTGTACTATGTTAAACAAAGTCCCACTGACAGCCATGGATGATGGATCTGCTACAAAGTAACAACACTTAGTCAGCACCTTCTAAGGATTATTCATGCCATATTTGGTTTCATTCTATTCAGTGATTCTCTAGAAGAAGACATTTGTATTTAATTCCCATCTTAATTTCTGCAAATAGGTGAAACATTTCTTTGTGTTAAAAGTTTTTTGACTATGAAGATTAGTCTCAGGCTAAAGCTGGAAAGTCAAACGCCGAGGAATTAGTTTGGCGCTGAAATTTAATTAGCGCTATAATTTAAAGTTTACCGCTGGGGTTGTATAGTATTGCTCTGAATATGTTGGGATCAGCGCTGAAGGATTATATAGTCTAGCTCTGACGATATTGAGATCAGAACTGACGATTTAATGTCCAGCGCTGATGATGGTAAGTCTTGCGCTGAAGATAAAACTGAAAACTCAAGCGCTGCAAATATAAAGTTGATCGCTGTAGATATATTTAAAATTCTGCAATGGATACGGATCGAAAGACTGGCGCTACAGATGTGAAATGCGCGGTGGAGATAAAGTTCAGCGTTAAAAATATAAACCCAAGGGCTGAAAATGTAAAGTATAGTACTGTAGATTTAAAAGTCTAGAGCTCGAAATAGGAGTATGGTGCTCTAAATGAAACGCAGTGGTGGATCCAAAGGGGGGGTCGGGAGTTGGACCCCCTTTTTTTTGGTACGATCATTGCATTTGAATGGGGACGTATGGTTGAAACCCCCTTTATCCTGTTGGGAACTTGGGACCCCCATCCCCCTTTTTAAAAAATACTGGATGACTGCCCCTGTAACTTCTAGCGCTCGGTGTTTAACTTTATGTTTTTTTAAACTGCAATGTATATTTAGTAATTATATAAAATCCACAGTGCTGTTTCGCCGATGTACAACCCACAAATTCTTTTATTTATATCTGCATTATGAACTAAATTGAAAGAAGTATTTTTATTATTCTAAAAAGGTCCTGTGTATGAGAGGTCACCTTTAACAAACAAGTTAATAAAGAAATGCAATTTTTAAAATACTTTAATTGTCAGATCAAGAGATTTAGTTATATAACGTGTTTTTGGATGGCATTTCCCAATACAAAGTCTTGTGTAAAACCCATATCTTTTACACCAACACGAAATTGTTCTCCCAATTATATTCACGTATACAAACACCTTGTTTTATTTTTAGACTAAGCGGGAAATATAACTGCTTTAACCCAACTAACATTATTTAGATGGTGTCGAAAATCGTTAAACGAGCGGGAAATATAACTGTAAGCTATATACATAATGCTGATTATGCATTTCTCACGGATATTTGATACAGCGAAGGTCGTTGTTTTATCATCACTCCTACATCATGTACATTCCATCCTCTAGTTTCCGCCGTAATTTATAATTTATCTGACAGTGCTCGACATCATTTTAAAGTCACTGCTACACCGACAAAGTAGTTTGTTGCATTTTAGATATGACATAAAAAAAAACATTTTGTCAATATGATATTTTATATATTAACTATTCTGAGACAACGACAATGGGACCATGACGTTTCTTAAAAATAAAAAAATCATATTTCTGAAGTGAATTGAAATAAATATAAATTGTTTCTATTAGAAACATAAATTGTTTCTATTAGAAACAAGAACATTGATTTAAAAAAAGTTTCATCCTGTGTGTTTTGGAAAAAGAAAGGTTTTTCCTTTATTTTTAATAGGAAAATAATGTTTGTCCCATGCAAGGATAACCATACCCCCTTAAACAGATGAACTGCCGGCCCAAAATTGTATTTGGCTTTCATTTATTTAATTTTAATCATGCCTTATGAAAAGGTGATTCAGCTTTTAGGCTCGGAGAAGATTAGCTCATAAATATTATTCCGTACTACAATCAGTATCTTCTAAGGAGGCTAATTAGCACCACACATTTTTTTTTTAAATTTCTTCCTAGGTTTGCGTTTCAATTCTTAATTTATTTTTGTATATGTTATTATCAGACACTATAATATTGGATTTACATTTACATTCATGATATAATTTTAAATTTTATAAATTTAACAAGACAATAGATATGGTACAGCCAATTCTTATTGAAAGAGACAAAATAACAAAAAGGACGCGGGTATAGTAGATTAGAGCAAAAATAATGACACTATAAGTCAAATAGAAACAATGATGTTTTTACTTTAAAATGAATTATTTAGAACAAAGATTTTTTTTAATTTTGATGTTAGAAAAAGTTTGTTGAAATTTCAGAATACGACAGATTCTTTGTTATTTCGAAAATGTCTGCGTTATTCCGCAAAAGTTTGCGTTATATCGCAAAGTTCTACGTTATATCTCGAATGTTTGCGTTATTTCACAAAGGTTTGCCGTTTAGCGCAAAGGTTTGCGTTCAAACGCAAACATACATGTAGGAAGAAATGTGAGGCGCTGATAGGCTTCTGTAATCTTCCGCCTATACATTAAATCTTTATTATAGGGAAATGAGTAGGTCCGGTAAGGGCCAGATTTGGCCTCAAATTTCAAGTTCATCTGACGAAAGATGTTGGACACTTTTTAAACACTTAAATGTCTATTTCAATTGATTCAATTATTTTTTTGTGAAAGATTTCAACTGATTCACTCATTAAAAACGCTCCTATTCAAGCTTAAATATGAAAATTCTATCAAATATGCCAAAACTGTCACTTTTCATATGGTTTTTGTCAAAAATTAAAGTGGCCGCATCTGTGTTCATCCTCGACCTTTATACATGTTAAGTATTATCATCAAACACAACTTCTATTTCAATATCTAGAATGAACACGAACGCGGCCAATTTCATTTAAGACGGAAACTGTCTAAAATTTAACTAAAATGCTGAAATTGTGAAGATTTCAGTAATTTAGTATGACTTAATGATGCAAGTACCCGTTATATGTGAATTGTCAAAAAAACAGCCCATATTTATGTAGCAGAGGCATTATACCTTCCCAAAAATAACTCAATGTTTACATTTAAACAATTTTGTAAAACTGCTATATTTTGGGGCCGAAAAGGGGTCTTACTGAACCTACTCCTTTCTCAACTGGACATTCAGTTTGATTTATTCCACTCCCAATTATTTTATTACCTTTTAGAATAAATAAATGTAGATTGTGCGCTTATCCCAGAGATTCGGACACAGATCCAGAGTAACCAACAGTTATAAATAATATAACGCTGCAATATACCAAAGTCGAAATATAAGGCGTGCCGAGCGACTTTAGAAAAAGAGTTCTTATATTCAGTCATTGGCTGAAAAAGTTCAACCCCGCTGATACTTTTTTTGCTCTACATATTTAAGCTTTGGTCTAAAGCATAAAATATTAGTAACACAAGCTTTACAAAATTAATTATTTTCATGACAGTATCGAATCGTTAATAAAAGGAGGACTTCTGTTCTATAATCCCTGAGAGTATCAAAACACATGTGTTTCGGTACTGACATACTTTTCACAATTTCGCCGATGATAAAACTTCGAAATTATTTTAATAGAAACTAGTGTTCTAACTCCATAAGGGATAGCTGAACTTACGTATATTTTTCTATTCTTTGTATGTTCCTTTTGGTCATAACGCTTAGCATATACCAATATATCTATACATTATAAAATTGAGAATGGTAATGGGGAACATGTCAAATAGATAACAACCAGACCAAAGAGCAGACATCAAAAGTGGCTTTGAACTAGCTGTCAGTAACTGTGAGTACTCTCAGATCTGTACTCAGTGTCTTTTTGTTGTTGGAATGTAAAAGTACACAGCAAAGTTCACTTGTATGTATAGTATTTGTATTTTTATCCATCTGATGAGTTAATAGATATAGGAAGACGTGGTGTGAGTGCCAATGAGACAACTCTCCATCCAAATAACAATTTATAAAAGTAAACCATGTTAGGCAATGTACGGCCTTCAATGCGTCCTAGCTTTGGCTCACACCGAACAAAAAGCTATAAAAGGCTCCAAAATTACTAGTGTACAACCATTTTACAGGGAAAACCAACGGTCTAATCTATATAAAAAACGAGAAACGAGAAACAAGTATAAATTCATTTACATAAATACACGACAACTACTGTACATCAGTAATCCATTTATAATTTTCAACTGATTTTTTATATTTGTTCTTATGTTGTACTGTTACACCACTGTCCCAGGTTAGGGGGATGGATGGGATCCCGCTAACATGTTTAACCCCGCCACATTCTCTATGTATGTGCCTGTTCTAAGCAAGGAGCCTGCAATTCAGTGATTGTCGTTTGTTTATGTGTTACATATTTGTTTTTCGTTCAATTATAGTACATAAATTAGCCGTTAGTTCTCTCGTTTGAATTATTTTACATTGTCATTTCGGGGTCTGTTATATATATAGCTGACTATGCGGTATGGGCTTTGTTCATTGTTGAAGGCCGTACGGTAACATAAAGTTGTTAATTTCTGTGTCATTTTGGTCTCTGGTGGAAATTTGTTTCATTGGCAATCATTCCACATCTGCTCTTTAATATCAGCCGAAGACCACCAATAGGTCTTAGTTTGCTTTCAAAGTTCTGGTTCTGGCCGTTCCTGATAAAAGTCATTGAAGTAAGGTGCTTCAGATGTAGACTTCTATTACCCTCTAGAAGACTTTTAGTTTAATGTGTTGCTGGATTGGTATCTCATCTACCGTGGTATGTCCCTCATCGCCTGTTATATGCCTGTTATACGTGTTTAAGCTAAATAATATTACACTATTAATTATAATATCAAAAAAATACAAAAACGGTAGTAGACATCGTTTTTGCATGAACATGCAGGTACGATGGTAAAGCCTTTCTTAACTTGATCGAATTCGAAATAATTTTAAATCAACGGACAATCGTTATACTTTTAATAAAATCGTTTCACTTTAATATATTTCAATAATCAAGATAATAAGAGAAAAGAGACAATAGCGTAGTCAGGGGCGGATCCAGCTATGTTTCAACCACATGTCCCCATTGGAAATGCATTGATTCACCAAAAAAGGAAAGTTCCAAACCCCGCCCGCCCCCTATTTTGGAATAATCCACTAGTACTACACTTAAACCTATCGCCATTCGTATTTACTTGTTAGTTTTCAGTTACAAGGGTTGATTTCAATATCGTAGCAGCTACACGTAGTGCTACGTAGATTTTGACTATTGAACGTGTAGCTATAGACTAGTTGGTACAGAGATATTGATAGCAGCTACGTAGCCGATACGATATTGAACTCAACCCAGGGTTGACTTCAATATCGTAGCTTGTACGTAGCGGCCACGTAGCTGCTATCAATATCTATGTGGCAACTAGTCTATTTAATAATCAAAATCTACGTAGCACTACGTAGCTGCTATATGATATTGAACTCAACCCAGTAGTTTATATTAGATAGACTTCTAAGTACAATTAACCCCAACTTTGTAAGGGGTATAGAAATATGGTTTCACCTGAGCCGCGTTCAATATAGTAGCTGCTACATAGTGCTACGCAGTGCTACGTAGATTTTGACTATTGAACGTGTAGCTATAGACTAGCTGCTACGTAGCTTCTATGATATTGATCTCAACCCAGGCTTTCACATTTCTTGATCGATGTAAGAGAAATATTTCCCATCACTTGTGAAATAGCCCTGGTTTGTGATCAATATCATAGCAGCTAGCATAGCCACTAACTATGTCTTGGATATCTATCTATGTTGAACGATCAGGGTTGGGTTAGATATCGTAGCAGCTATGTAGTGCTAGGTAGATTTTGTCTATTGAACGTGTAGCTATATACTAGCTGGGTTATGTTCCATATTCGTAGCAGCTACGTAGCGGCTACGTAGCTGCTATCAAAATATTTGTTACAACTAGTATATAGCTACACGTTCAATAGTCAAAATCTACGTAGCACTACGTAGTCGCTACGATATTGAACGCAACCCTACTACATAAATATTGATAGCAGGGTTGAATACAATATAGTAGCAGCTACGTAGCGGCTACGTAGCTGCTATCAATTGTAGCAGCTAGTCTATGATCAGTCTATAGCAACTCGTTCAATAGTCAAAACCTACGTAGCAGCTACGATATTGAACGCAGCCTAGTTACGTAGCCGTTAGTAGCAGCTACGATATTGAACGCAGCCCAGTTACGTAGCCGCTAGTAGCAGCTACGATATTGAACTCAACAATGCTATGTAGCTAGCAAAATGGCGTCATTAGTAATAACCTTCCCGACGCCATTTTGTATTCGCTAAATAGAATGATTGATTAATTGGGCCAGGGTTCAGTTTAATATCGTATCAGCTACGTAGCGGCTACATAGTTGCTATCAACATCTATGTAACAACTAGCTATAGGTAGCTACAAGCTCAATAGTCAAAATCTACGTAGCACTATGTAGCCGCTACGATATTGAACTCAACCCAGCAGTTTATATTGGATAGACTTCAAAGTACAAATGACCATAACTTTGTAAGGGGTATAGAAATCTACTTAGCGGCTAGGCTAGATATACGTGCAATAGCCAATTTCTAGGTAAATTTAGCGCTTCGTAGCAGCTACGATATTGATCGCAACCTGGGCGAATTGTGAAAAATGCCGGGTTGGGTTCAATATCATAGAAACTAAGTAATGCTACGAAGATTTGACTATTGAATGTGTAGCTATGGACTAGCTGGGTTGAGTTCAATATCGTAGCATCTATCAATATCTACGTAACTGAAAGTCTATAGCTAATACTCACACTATTCACTGATTAATCTTCTTTTTGTCAAATTTGATTGAATTCTCAAGGGTACAAATAGTCTTAAAATGTCTGATGTTGATGTTCGACGACAAAGGCTCGTTAATCATTATATTGAATTAAACAAGTGAATCTGTGAGTTGTAGACTTCTCACTTTAAGGACACCTCCGTCCACTAAAAGTATATTTAGGTAAACAGGAAGTTGTTGTGTGATGAATCTGAAAACATATCCGACTCATATAAACTTTAAAACCGAATTTCAGAAATCTTTGTAATGTAGTTCCTGAGAAAGATGCGACGAAATATATTCATTGGACGGACGGACAGACCGAGGTAAAAAAGTATACCCCCATTTTTTTTTAAAGCGGAGTATAATTACTCGAGGTGATAGCAAGCGATAACATAAATATTTATATATTCATATTTTATATATCAATATGTATAGAACACGGTGATACATAGCTGGAACCTAGTCTACGTCCGGTCGGAATGGGAACGTTATCTCCGAAAAGTTTCCCAGGCTCCTTACGTTAAAGAACATTTGCAAGAACTCTTTGAGAGCTGAAAAAAGTTATGACTATTTTATATTTTTCTTATAGTATTTGTTATGACATATTGTATAACAATTGCATTATGAATTTATGTTCTTGTATTTTCAAATTTGCAAAAGTATCACCTCCTCCAAAACATCTTAATATATAGTCTTATAAAATATGAATGTTGTTTAAATTTCAATATTGTATGTTTGTAATGATTGTCATGTTATCCAATATTTGGATTTTACACAAGTAAAATGATTTGAATCATAATGAAACTTCTCTGTTTATATGATACAATGTATACATGAAAGTCATGAAGTGTGTGTGTACACATGTTTGCATTCTTTCACTTTCAAATGTCAGAAGGTGCATTTTAAATGACAGATTTTATTAGCTTGGCAAGAAATAATTACAAATCCAGTAGTTCATTACTGATAAAAAATTTTTAGTTGTAACGGGCTGTGTGTTAGAGTGTATTTATTATAATATATGCATTAAGGACTCAACAACCAATTTTGTTAATTAAAACAGTTGTATTTGTATTACACGTACAAATTATCTACTTAGGATTTATACAGTTTGGATTAATCGGCTGTGCATTGATATTAATCTATTTATGAAATAATAATTCACTTTTGAATCAATGATTGATCAATTTTTGGTTGCTTAACCACGTCCTGAACATGCATGAAATATTTGCGACTGGACGTTAAGCAACCAAAAATCGATCAATCATTGATTCAAAAGTGAATTATTATTTCATAAATAGATTAATATCAATGCACAGCCGATTAATTTAAAGGGTTGGGTTCCAACTCCCGGACCCCACCCCACCCCCTGGATTGTGGCGATTGATTGATTGTTAAGACAGAATGCTAAAATGCTTGGTTAAGATTTTTGTCATGAAATATACTATATATACAGTCCTACATCTAGTAATAATTCTATTTCTACGGGTTTTTTTTCGAAGTACATTCGACTTGATCTAACAAAAAAAATCATTCCAAACCTGTAGCGTTATCTATTGTTCATTAATATAACTGAATTCTTATTAAGAGGATGTTGATTTATAAGTAACAGGTGGGATTATCGTGTGTTAAATCTAAGACTAGACATTCTAGAATTTCGGGCCCATTTTAATATTACATGATTATACAATCATTGACATTTGATTGAGGTTGATACATACAGATTAATAGAAAATGATAATGCTTAGATTATCAAGTTACTGTAAAACTAATGTGTAAAATTGAAGTTCCTTTTCTATGTCTTTTATTCTTTTAAATGTATAATGTGTATAAATAATCTATTGAAGTTGTCCCATCATCACATATAAAAAAAGAAGATGTGGTATATGATTGCCAATGACAGACATTAACAACTATAGGTCACCATACGGCCTTCAACAATGTACAAAGCCCTTACCACATGTATATTATTTTCTTTCTTTGGATGGTTATCAGAAAAAACTTAAAACCTCTATTATTATTACGTTTACTGTTTTAATAAAATGAACGGTACTAATTTTCTTGCACCAGATGCGCATTTCGACAATACATGTCTCTTCAGTGATGCTCGTGGCCAAAATATTTGAAATCCAATTATGCATGTTACTATCTACATGCCATAACAGATTTATAGCTCTACTTTCCCATTTCAAAACTGAGAAAATATATGAATTGTAAGCTGTAACATGTAGATTTTGTTTTCACTCTCAACGGCTTAAATTCAAGACTGTATACCATTGAAAGTAAAGTTTTTCAAAATACTTGACAAGTCACCATTCTAAATTACATCACTTCGCTCCTTTGATGAAACTGTTGCATATAAACTTTTACCAATACTGAAATGTTACTAATATTATCTTTGGCGTTTTTCTGATGATATAAGTGCGAGAAATACTATAGACAGTGCATCATTTAACTGAATTGACCTGCGTAGGCGTAAACGGACAATAAAGCTGCCATTTCACTTATCAAGCATTTAACCACTTAATCATTTCACCATGCTTGCATGATGTTGAACACGCGCGTCTTATCGATCAGCCCCTTTAACAAATACCGCTGCTTTAAAAGAAATAAAGCTTCTTTCAGCTATCATTCTTATTAATTTTAACTAAAATATTTATTTCTTCCGAATTATTATTAACAAGAATGTGTCCACAGTACACGGATGCCCCACTCGCACTATCATTTTCTATGTTTACTGGACCGTGAAATTGGAATAAATTCTCTAATTTGGCATTAAAATTAGAATGATCTTATCAAAGGGAACATGTATACTAAGTTTCAAGTTGATTGGAATTCAGTCAACTTCATCAAAAACTACCTTGACCAAAAACTTTAACCTGAAGTGTAACAGACGGACGAACGGACGGTACGACAAACGAACGGACGAACGGACGTAAGACCAGAAAACATAATGCCCCTCTACTATCGTAGGTAGGGCATAAAAATGCTTTGTTATGTATACATTGAATTTATGTTATCAATAGGTTTTTGTCGGACTATAGTTAAACTCAACATTTTGATTGCATCAGGCGATACACGTATTAATTAATAAACGTCTCTTAATATAAGATAAGATAAGATATATTTTATTTCCAATAGTGGACCCATTACAGGCATAATCAGTACATTGATTTTTTATCACACAATTGCAATAGACAATAAACAAAAATAAAAATAGAAATACGTTTGACAAAAACATGAAATATAAATTGAGTTAATAGTACATGTATAGTCACATGTATATCAAAATCTATATATTTAGTGATTACTGACCATGCACTAGAACCAGCATGACATCCATTATAGAAAAGAAAAACACTTTGAGTTAAGTCCTTCCTCGTGGCTGGTGCAAATTAGCAAATAGTATTGTTGTTCATATTATATGGAATGTGATATAACTATTGTTTCTGCCCTTTCTACATATAGTTTCTTCGTATATTGCATCAACCCGTTTAAGAGCATTGTAAATGGTATATTTTCGATCTAATTTTCTTAGATGAATGTTTAATTATTTTGAGAACAAATGTTATTTTGAGGGTGACAAACAAATTCTGTCGCACATGTAATTTTCCGTATATCGTCAAGTTATACGGAATTCCTATGACCGGCACTAAGTGTGCACCGCTTATTGGGGACCTGCTTCTGTATTGGTACAATTTATTACGAAAATAAGCAAAGACCTTTAAGAAATTTATCCTGCCGAACTGACTTTAAATAAAGATAATGCTGTTGTCTGTTCTATGGTCGGGTTGTGTTCTCTTTGATACATTCCCCATTTCCATTCTCACTTTTAACAATGAACACTACACCCTTTCCTGGATCATGATATCTTTAACGGGAAGCTCAGTCATACCAAAATTTATGATAAAAGAGATGATTTTTCATTTCCCATTGTTAATTGTCCATTGTTACCATTGTACCTTTGTCACCATCTTTGTTCGATTCGCTCGTGTAGCGTATTTAATTTCAACGAAAGAAATCTCTGTATTACTGAAAAGTTATTACACCAAGGATTTTCGATATCACAAACTAGTCTACATTAGTGTATACGTAGAGTAGTATGCTGATCGGAACTGGAACCGCATGGCCTCTGGCCTTCGATAGTCTTGTATATTTTTAATTTTACTACATTTATATATTTTGGAGTTTAGTGTGACGTCCATTTTCACTGAACTAGTACACAATTGTATTAAGGGCCAGTCGAGGACCACCTCCGGGTGCACCGGGAAATTTCTCGCTGACGGTTGAAGACCCATTGGTGGCCTTCGGCTGTTCTCTGCTTGTTGTCTCTTCGAAATATTCCCTAATTTCCATTCTCAATTTTATCATAATATTAGAAGAGTTATCTGTTTATTTATGATTAAATTAAAATTAAAAAAAAAATCTAGTTTATACCCTCAACATATTCCTGTGACAGTCCTTACCTCGTCAGTTTTTGTCTTAATAAGATATTTAATCCGGAGAATATGGTAATGATGATAGATATTTGATGTTAAATTATGTTTAATTATAACCTTCATATACTTGAGGTAATTTGCATGTGTATGATTGTTTAAAATCCTACATTGATAAAAGCTGACTGACGACCTATGTCGTGTATTCTTTTAAATAAAATTGAGAATGGAAATGGGGAATGTATCAAAGAGACAACAACCCGACCATAGAAAAACAACAGCAGAAGGTCACCAACCTTCAATGTAACGAGAAATTATTAAAGTATTTTGTTGAAACACTATAAATCAAACACGGCTTATCATATTTTCCGAAACCAAACCATTATGTTATACATTTATCTTTTTTAAATCGTGAACAACAGAAGTCTTTTTTTTTAAATCTCTGATAACCAATTTCTCTTACACCCCATTTACACTTGCAACGAAATTGGAGCGATCTTTATTTGAATTGATCTTAAAATGACCAGTTCGCGTTTACATTGCACAAGCAAGATCGGCTTAGTTAATCCAGTGCGTTTACACTATAACATAAAAAGCACCGATCTGACCTTTATTTCCATATCTAACTATAACATTCACCGTCGCAATCAATCTAAACGTTTACACCAAAAAATAATCGATTCAAATAAGAATCTTTTTCAAACCACCTCAAGAGGTACAGTCGGTATATAGGTATAAACCTTTTCCGTTAATTTTTCCTTGCGACCTGTCATTCATTCATTCATTCATTTCTTTATTTCCTCTATCAAGAGATTCAATGAACAACATATATGTTAACAAATTAATTTACAAAAGTTTACATAACAGACAACACAATACAACATTATAATATTACACTATTTACAATAACTAAAGCAAATTATCAAAAGACCATTTTAAGACAATTGCTCTCACTAACGACAGTTCATGTACTTAGCAAGCTACTGTATTATCCTTCTCGTTACTCTACTATACTCAGCAACACAGAGTGCAACGTGTACGTGGCACAAACTAAGAAAACTGTCAGTATCGATATTTACTGTTGATATGTGCTTGCCCAAAAGAATGCAATATAACTGTTCATCGTCATATGAATACAGTTCGACAAATAATTCCAATGGAAACCTTTCAATAATGAAATCCCACCATGCATCTCTGATTGATTGAGTACCACAACAACTACAACACGCATGTACGTACACATCTAGAAATGGTCTGTCGCATAGCTCGCAAGTACTTCCCGTGTTGTTAGGGATGTCAGTTAGTAATTTTGTTATAAAGTATGCGTTTATGATTTCTCTTGATGATCTAGCGCATTTCCAGAAATCAGGGACTTTGACTGAGAGGTGAATATTTCTAAAACGAGAAAAGTTATTGTCACTCTGTATTCGACGAGTCCATTCATCAGTTTGTACTTTGTCTACCGTATTATTTACTATAATTTTCCAAGATTGTTTTGAAGGGAAAACTCCATCACGCATAAAGATAATCACATATTCATGAAGATAATATTTATATAAGATATCCATAATTTCTTGAATGAACCCATAATGTTTACGTTCGGTGTCAATAAAGTAAGAGTACAGGCGCACAAGAAATAGTTTTTTCGTCAAGAATTTACCATTAAGGCTACAAAGTTTTTGTAAGAAATATAACTTCTTTATCTCTATAGTTGAAGTAATGGGATGCAATCCAAGTATACTTTGACACATATCCGACCTAGTGGAAGTTCTCAGGTCTAAAATACGCTTGACTATAAAGTGCTGAAAACAATTCAACGTTGCTATATCGTTTGACTTTAAATTAGTCCACATTTCACAACCATACAGTACAGTAGGTAACACAATAGATTTATACAGTTTAAGTAGAACGCAAGGATTTGCTGACTTGAGACATACACCGTTAAGAGCGAAAAATGAGTTTTTGCCTCTTCTACATGAGTTAGAGGTCCTTTCTGCCGATCTAAATTTATAGTTTAGTTCAATACCCAAGTGAGTATAATCCTCTGCTAACGGGAGAACACTGTTTGCACTATATGCCAATCGTATTGTAACCGAACTTCTCGTGGATTAAGGGAAAATTGCATTACACAAGATTTCTTCGCATTGAAGCAAAATCGCCATCTATTAGCATATTCAGTACATGCGTCTAACATTCACTGTAAACCTGACGGGGTTGTGCCAATACATGAAATGTCGTCAGCGAGAGCTGGAGAGCAACTGGCTATATGATATACACCTGTTTTCTGGTTACATTTTTCAAGTTCAACCAACATTTCGTTTATTAATACTAAATATAATAAACCAGACAATACTCCTCCCTGCCTTACACCTTGTAATACAGGAAAAAAATCAGAATGACATTGGTTAACAACTACAGAACTCATGGTACCAATATGACAGTCATTTATAACTGACCACATTTTACCTGTTACCCCTATATTATACAATTTATACATTAACCCAATTCTCCATACAGTATCAAAAGCTTTTTTACTATCTAAAAATGCAACAAATATTTTACTGAATAATTCAAGGTTATGATAAATAGTCTCATGTAGGTTAAATGATGCTGTTAAGCAACTAAGGTACTTTTGAAATCCTTGCTGTTGGAGATTCGGAATGTTTTTATCAAGTAGCACAAAATTTATTAACCGAGCTTTAATAACGCTTTCAAATAGTTTCAAAATACAGGACAGTAAACTAACTGGTCTGTAGTTATCCGGTGAAGTCTTGGACTTGGTTCCACCTTTGAAGATAGGAACAAGGAGACCTAGCTTCCAGTTCTGCGGTATTCGCCCTTTTTTGACGATGATATTGAATATAGCAGTTACACACTTCACAACAGAAATACCTCCGTGACGTAAATGTTCGTTTTGGACTCTGTCATGTCCGGCGGCTTTTCTATACTTTAACTGTCCTATTAATTCAGTAACTTCTTTTTCAGTTACTAACCCACCAGGTAAGTATTCACCTTCAACACCACATGTTTTAATAATGTCATTGTATGTACTCTCGATAGAACATTTAAAGTCATTGTCAAAATTATTCTCATCCTTTGGTTGGTATATATCATGGAAATATTCGGCGAAACAGTTTGCTACAGACTCAGGAGTATTACACACTTTGTTTTCGTACACAATCTCAGGATAAACTTTAGACGAACGACCTTTAAAACGCTTTATTTGTTTCCAAAACAGACGAACATCACATTCGGCAGTTTCATTGAGATCATCATAACAGCTCTGTATATACTGTTCATTAGTCACTTGTTGTACACGTCTAAACTCGGACTTGGCCCTTTTATACATTCGATAAGAGTCAAAATGCATGCCTCGAGGCCGACCTTCTAGTACCCACTAGCCTATGTCTTCCGAAACATAGATGTAATAGTCGAAACAATTAATAAAAAGGAGATAATACTTTCTACTCGTCTATATTACAAATATTCGTAATAAAGGTCAAATTACTTGTTTAAGTAATAGTACCCATCCAAATAATATTACACGAATACTTTATATCACGAACTATAAATGAGGATACACAAAATAAAAAAACTAAGCGAAATTGTGAATCCCGCATTGCACGAAAAAATGTGTTGTATTTCAGTAAATAACACGTGTTTTGGTTGATTGTAAACACGTAGTTGTCCATCATGCATTGTGACTCATTTACTGGATTGGTAAAAAAAACTAGGTAAAAATAAATTGCGACTCATGTAAATAAACAATTTCATGCGCGAGAACATAAGTATGCTAATTTATGCATTTCCATATACATTGTAAGGTAGTGGTCCCGACCTGTTTAAAGTGTTTACGATGATTTAAACGTGTCTCTTCGAAAAGTTTTATGCACAATAGCTTAGGGAGCTACCATTTGATTTTTATGGGGGGGGGGGGGGGGGGGGGGGGGGGGGGGGGGGGCTAGGATGAAATTTAAAAAAAAAAAAGGCAGGACAGGATTTTGAGTAAAAAAAAAGGCAGGATGAGTAACTTGGCCAAAAAAAAAGGCAGGATGACAATTGTTGTAAAAAAGTCAGGATAATTAAGCTAAGAAAAAAAGGCAGGACCGAATAGACTGAAAAATAAAAAGGCAGGACAGAGATTACAAATAAAAAAAAGGCAGGACACAATTTTTCATCCTAGCCCCCCCCCCCCCCCCCCCCCCCATAAAAATCAAATGGTAGCTCCCTTAAACTGGTTTGTGACAACTCTTCGGGTGCTCCCAGAAAGGAGGAAAATATGACTCAATAGAAAAAAGGCAGTTGCTATTTGTCCGGCTAGCCGGACGAATAGTACCAGGACTATTTGTCCGGCCAATACTATGCGCATGTCACTTTTTGTGTATGCGTGTATTATTATCTTCAGCAGCACCAGAGCCGGTAGCAAATGTTTATCTTTATTGTTAGGACATAATCTTGTTACTGGTAATTGAAATTGTTGATTTCTTCATTCTAGTATATAGTCTAATGTGGATAACGAATAATTAGAAACAAATCATATAGATTCCATATTTTTTATATAAGAAGAGAGAAAAAATTATTTGTAAAATAAACTTGGGTAGTGTTTGACGTGCATTTTAAGTTAACGTAAACATGGTAAAGGATTTTGTCTAGCTGAAAAAGGTACAACTTTTTTTTTATGTCTGTAGCTGTGAAGAGAATTATAGACCCCTCTTGACATAAAGTAATCTATATTTTGAGTAAGAGGTGGGAGATTTTTCTATAATCCCCTCCCCCAACAAAAAAAAAAAAAGAGTACACAACACTGTTAAAATCTTATTCCAAAATTCTAGGTGGGATTTTATTTTATTTACGTGATGAGGTTGAGGTGACACGGT
Organism: Mytilus trossulus; assembly: GCF_036588685.1. Lineage (NCBI taxonomy): Eukaryota > Metazoa > Mollusca > Bivalvia > Mytilida > Mytilidae > Mytilus > Mytilus trossulus. The sequence goes on along the minus strand of NC_086377.1, from coordinate 81,964,087 downwards.
GTGCTCCTTTTCCCAAATGCCTTTTTTCTTTTTTTCTCCTGATCCCATTTTATTGTCCCGTGTATTCCATTACCCCACTTTTTATAATCGTATATCCAAGGAGGTTATATCCAACATCCCCCACTTCAAGTTTGTAACCTCAATCTACCCCCTCCCCTATATACCACTTCGAGGGCTACTTGCAAGATTCACTTTCGGAATATAACTACGCTAAATTTTATTCAGTTAGACATGCAATTGTAAAGGCCTTTCTCAACTACTCTTGCTTTGAAATCTTTTCCCATGACCACTTACACAGCTGTATCGAGTCGAATAATGTTGTAAATCTAATGGTTCTCCGATCAATTATCTGTTATTTCCCGTTTTCTGTGTGATTTCATTTTTTGGAGTCCCTTTAATAAGATTTTATCATTCTTTCGTGTTCCATTGTCAAAATTCCGAAAACTGCAAAAATCACAAATATTGACAGTTTCATCCATGATCTTAAAATTGAAAATCAGTGATCAGATTACACGCATCCCCTTATATTGGTGCTACTGAAGATACTGTTACACGCACTTCCGATCGCACATCAAATGACATGCGCATTGCAATGGCCGGACAAATAGCCCTGGCACTATTCGTCCGGCTAGCCGGACAAATAGCCACTCCGTAGAAAAAAACTGGCGCAAAAATAGTTACTTCCGTCTGACTTTATCTGTGTATACATTTACCAAAGTGGCTAAATTACAAAATTTATCCTTTTTTTACCATTAATAGGATTGAAGACTGCAAGCTGTTCTTTAGAGAGGTAATACGACCTTTTAAGTACAGGTCCGTGTAAGAGGCAAATCAAATAAAAACTGATAAGTCCATAAACACGGAATATGGTGAAATTTTGGGAACTTTGTAATCATTTATAAAAGTGACAAAACCATAGTATTACATCGATGTATGCCATATTTGTCTTGAAAAAAATAGGTTGAAGAATGCATTCGCCGTCTGTGACAACTCTTCGGGTGCTCCCAGAAAGGAGGAAAATATGACTCAATAGAAAAAAACTGGCGCAAAAATAGTTACTTCCGTCTGACTTTATCTGTGTATACATTTACCAAAGTGGCTAAATTACAAAATGTATCCTTTTTTTTTACCATTAATAGGATTGAAGACTGCAAGATGTTCTTTAGAGAGGTAATACGACCTTTTAAGTACAGGTCCGTGTAAGAGGCAAATCAAATAAAAACTGATAAGTCCATAAACACGGAATATGGTGAAATTTTGGGAACTTTGTAATCATTTATAAAAGTGACAAAACCATAGTATTACATCGATGTATGCCATATTTGTCTTGAAAAAAATAGGTTGAATGCATTCGCCGTCCGCATATATACAACAGTGTAATGGCATTGAAAGTACATGAAGTACATATAAATGATATACTAGATACTCTGAAACTCATTTAGCGTAAGTTTGGCTGAAATTGATTCAGCAGTTTCAAAGGAGAAGATTTTTTAAAGTAAGTGTAGGTCAACATCGATAATTTGATTTTCTGTAAACAGCAGATGCCTAGCACACATTTTTTTTTATATTTGTAATCAGTTGATACATATCTTCTCTTTCAATGAATAAAAATTTCGGAAATTTTTATTTGAAAAATGTTATTCACTAAAGTAAAGTCATCGAAACGCGTCATTCACCGTATTGTTTATCTCCCTTGCTTGGTTACCTCTTTTTTAAAAAAGGCGCGTAGTCTGCACAACAACAATAACAAATGGCAGACGAGATGGTCCCGCCAGACATGAAGGGCAGTATAAGTCTGTCTTAACCCATTCATGTGGGATTTAATCCTGTATGTAATCAGGATAAAAGTGTACGAAAGCTCGCTGAATGTAATGAAGACATAACGACGCGGCATTGACAGACCTCAGACTGCATGGAAGTTGCCAGACTATCCACGAACCAGCCGTGGACAATGCCAAAAAAGGAGAGTTGATTATGATATCACTGAGATGTGTTTTTTTCAGGTAAATCAATATGCTGTCTCTGTCCCCACACTCTGTTTGCACAATAAGTAATACCAACTGGAGTCTTCAACAAAGAGCCTTGGCTCACACCGAATAACAAGCTATGAAGGGCCCCAAAATTACTAGTGTAAAATCATTCAAACGGGAAAACCAAAATATGCTTATTTGTAAATCATGTGTGGTAGACTGTATTTTATAGGTTTTACAGTAATTGTGTATATTTTTATATTTAGTTTATTGTGTTATATTTTGTATATTATATGACTTATATTGGGTATAGTATACTAATTACAGATTGTAATTAGTTGATTAGTCTATATATATGCTTTGTTCATTTTATTTACGTATTTGACAGTTGGACTTATTGACATACGACATTTTCTACTGGTTTGGGTAACTTTGGTTTGACTGTAGTTTACTTCAAAGGTTTTCTTTTTATGCTTCGGTGGACCGCACACTTTCTTTATTTCTATTGGTCATTATATTTTGGCGCTATATTTCTTTTGTTCTTTTATGCTGGTCATCACTTTTCTATATACTGGTGGACATGTTGATATGTGCTGGATGAAATTCTAAGTTTGAACCTATATTCGTTCTAAGTTTTCTCTATATTCTATATTGAGGTCAGTTATATTTCTCTACTACTAATTACACGTTAATAGTCCAGATATTTATTATTTTACCTAGAATGACTGTTTAGAATGAAAAGGTCGATGCGTAAATGTTGAATGCGAGATGAATGCTTTAAAACGATATAAAATAGATAAATTGCAGTAAAGTAGTATTTGTTTTCTTAAATTGTTTAAGAGACGTTATTTTCATATTTTCATAAATAAAGTACTTTTAACTAATTTGGTAAATTATTAATCTAATACACATTGTATGAGAATTCGAGTGTTCCGGAATGAATGTGTTAAATACTTTTAAAGGTAAAGATATAAACATAATAATAGTTACGTGTATTGATTGATTATTTTAGCTAAGAGTACAAATCGTAAACAGGTACCTTATTACAGTAAAACATGGATTACAATTTGTTTATTTGTTATACAGGTATATTTAATGTAATCCTGGGATGATGTAAATCAATTTCCATAGATATAAATCAGGAGGCCTTTGCACCTCATGCGAGGTAAGCTAAGTGTTATTTTTGTAATGTTCGTATTTCTGTTTGTTGCTATTTTATGCTTACGGCATTCATACAGCATGCAGCTATTGCTTTTAGTTTTCTTAATTTGCTTTGTTAAAGTTTGTGTTAACCGCTTTAGTTAATTTTCGTATATTTGACTTGTTTATTTAATACGAGTCGTTAAGGGCATTTGTACTAGACTTTGTCAGTTACGCTCAACAATATAAGCATATTGTTGTAAATACATGCAGAACAGTTTTATTTATATTTTCTGATAGTAAAACATTTGTTTATCATATTACATGGATAGAAACCTATGTAACAGATTATTATTTGATGAACGGTCAGAGTCTTACTATTGTATTTATTTTTTAGGGTACGTTTTATGTATATTTGTTATTATCCTGAAAACTAGTCCAGAAATAAAAGGAACCATCTTAAAGAAAGTATTGTGTTTATTTAAGCCCTAGAAAGTGCTACTACACATGTATAAGGTTGTTCTGAGTTTGAAACTGTTTAGCAATTTTTTTATATATATAAAACATGATCAATTGGAACTTTATATTATTTTTCATTGTGTTCTTACATTGTACATGTATCACACTAACTATAAAAAAACAAAAAATTCCTTGATTTAAGATTCTAATGGAATAGATTCTTATGAAATGAATATAAATAAATGTACATGTAGTCTTTTATTTGGAATGAATTCAGTATCAATTTACATCTATAAAAATTGTCTTGTGCATTTCTTTTTCAGCATACAATTTTCACCCATGTTTTAGAATCTGTGAAACAGGATTGGTCGTGTGTGGCTTCACTTCTTGAGAATTTTATAATGACTATAAATATCAACTTCTTTAAAGTAAGACGTTGTTCTTCTATCAGATAATGCAGCATGCTACATGTGCCACTGTGGACATATCTGGTTATGCTTACAAGAAGTAAGAGAAGTAAAAGAACAGGTAACATACAATGTATATTATAGAAAAAATTGTGCTAAGTAAACATATGATTTAAAATTTTAGTTTCTTGTGTATAATTCGAACATCCATTATCACTGTACTAGTATGCATATTTTTAGGGGCCAGCTGAAGGACACCTACGGGTGCGGGAATTCTCGCTACATTGAATACACATTGGTTACCTTCAGCTGTTGTCTGCTCTATGGTCGGGTGGTCGTCGCTTTGATATATTCACCATTTCCTTTCTCAATTTTATATGGTAAAAGCAGAAGACAACAATTGAGAATTAGCATGATTAGGGTTGAAATCAAAAGTTCAATGTAGGATAAACACTGACCCCCTTACTCTCCTCTTAACTTAATTTGGGAAAAATAGATTGACCACAGGAAAGTATAAAATCATTTCAATTAAAGAAAAATTGCATCAATTTTTACCCCCACCCCAAACTATTTAAATTAAGTTTATTATCCTTCATTAATTTTTTTTATGTTTTCCCTAAGCATGCTAAGTGACAGTAGTTTAATGTTCATCTTACAGTTAATTTCTTGTAGAGTAGAATTTTGATTTTGAAACGTTTACCCAAGCTTTGTACAACGTAAGACTGACATCTTCATACAATAAATATAGGCAAACCTAAACCTGTAAATATAATGGTTAAAAGCAATTGGATGTTATCTAAATTACTATTGTACAATATACAAACAAAGTAAAAAAAGTCTTGCCCTTCATCATTTGTTCATGCATTAGGAAATTAGGTATAATCTTTATTTTTATTAAAGCACATATGTTTCTTGAGACATTGCTTTGGAAAAAACAACCTAGAGATATTATTTAAGTTATATCTATAAAATAATATAATTATAGATTTGGGAAAACTAAAGTAGTAAAATTGTTCACCATGTCAAAAGCTTTCAAACAAGAAATTTATTCAGACAACACTTGAAGGGTTATTGCTCTTTTTCTAAAGAAAATTTGGGTGCATTTTGTTATAACCTTGATATAATTCTAGATGTACAAATGTACAAATGTTACGTACATGTATGTATACTCATAAACTTATTTTATGTCCCATGCCATAGTGGAGGTGCTTTTAAGTTTAACCCTTGTTTATTAAAAAAAAGAAGATGTGGTATGATTGCCAATAAGACAACTCTCCACAAGGGACCAAATGACACATAAAGTAACAACTATAGGTGACAGTACAGCCTTCAAGAATGAGCAAAGTCCAAACCGCACAGTCAGCTATAAAAAGCCTGGAAATGGCGAGGTAAATCAATTCAAAAGAGAAAACTTACAGCCTGATAAATGAACCAATAATGAGAGAAAAACAAATATGTAACACATAAACAGTCTGCGACGTTAAGCGGTAGCCTGAAGCCCGTGTCTAGTTTAATTAAGCTCGGACTAGTAAAAAGTACACTGCCGATAGTCCGACCGGTCTAGTGCATATCTGTGTGCACTTTTTTAATCGTTACCGTAAGTTAACTGCCGAATGTGTCAATACAACGCCATTGAGATCAATAAACTGATACTCACTTCCTTGCAAAAGTAGCGTAAACTAGTTTTTACGGTCTCCCTAATAACCGATTGTTCAAAATAAATAAAAAAAAGCGCAAAAACGATCAGTACCACGTGTTTTCAAAATTTCAAATTTCGGTAGTTATTGATTAATTTGTGTTGCATAAACTAAATAAAATATAATCATAACAGAAAATAAAAAAAAAATGTTCATTTTTGCATCGGAAGACATTAATTCGTAACTGTCCGCTTGACATCTTGTGTATTTAGACGATTGGTTATTAAGGACGACCTCGGTGACTGGTTACCGTTAATTTTATGAAGAAGTGGTGCCAGTTTTGTTTTCATATCGAAAGATAAAAGTACACACATAATTTTACATCGTTACATGGCTTCATTGTTGAGGTGGTCAGATAGTGCGAGACCTGGAAAGGCACCAAAAAGACTGTCTCGCACTTCCGACCAAGTTACAGAAGCAAAGAAAAAATACGAGGACAAGCGCGTCAGAGAGTTCAAAACCCATTGGATGGACGGTCGTCCCTGGCTCAAGTATGATAATGAGAATTCCGTTATGTATTGTACATACTGTAAGGAGCAGGGAAAGGGATGGAAATTCTTATCTGGGTGTACGAATTTTAGGATTGACACCATCCAAAATCATGAAGTCAGTTCGCCTCACATCAGTGCAACATCTGTTGCCGAGAGGCCATTTCCTCAGAATTCACTGGCTGCAAAGGCCATTAACTCTATAAAACAAACTGAATATGACAGACTTAGCATTCTCTTTCGTAATGCCCATGCTGTTGCTAAACATCATCTAAGCTTTAAAACTTATATGTTATATGTAAACTGGATCAAGCTAAAGGTCTTGATGTTGGCAATAGCTACCTGAATGACAAAAAGGCCTGTGAATTTGTCAAAAATATAGCCAGTGTTTCCAGAAATGAGACCAGAGACCTTTTGAAAAAAACACCATTTCTGAGCCTCACCTTTGATGGGTCATCTGACTTCATGGGGGATGAATATGAGTCATTGTGGGTAAGAAGTGCCCAAAATGGAAAGATAATTGAAAAGTTTTTAGATTTGGGTACTGCTGAATCTGCAGGATCTCAGGACATATTTAATTACATGAAAGCTGTTTGCTTTGAAAATTCAGAGGACAATACCAACCAACTGTGGAGTAAACTTATTGGCTTTTGCTCAGACGGTGCATCAAACATGCAAGGTAAATTTATTTTTTAATTTATTTATTATGTAATATACAATGTGGATGGGGTTGGAATGGGCTTTGCTCATTGTTGAAGGCTGTACGGTGTCCTATAGTTGTTAATGACTGTCAGTGTCATTTTGGTCTTTTGTAGATAGTTGTCCTATTGGCTATCATACCGCATGTTCTTTTTTATATTTACAGTAGAAAAAATGGTATCCATGTTGTAGACTGTACTACATGTATGACTTATAATGGTTTACTTTTACAATTTGTGACTTGGATTGAGAGTTGTCTCATTGACACTCTGACTCATGCCACATTTTCTTATCCATATAGATAAAATAATGAGGTGTAGATACAGTTATTTATTTTCACATGTGCTTGGTGCGTAGCAAATGTGTATATGTTCTCTGTAGCTATATGTGTGACAGTGTATGTACGTACTAGTTTATAAACATGAAATTCTTCATTCATCATGTTCATATAATATAAAGAATACAAAATAATGGGTATAAAGAAAAGACAAATGACCTAAAAAATTAAAAGAATATTATACTGAAACATGTGTAATGAAAGAACCTCAATCTAGACCTTCATATTGATTTAAAGTAAACATGGACCGTGGTAAACATATAGAATTTGAAAAAATTCTAAACATGTTAAAGGAATTAAAACATTTTTACAGTATATGATTAAAATTAATTTAATGTACAATGTCAATGTAATGTTACAAAAATAGTTTGTTTTAAAGACATATTTTTTTCAGGTATAAGAAATGGTGTGGCTGCTTTGATGAAAAGAGAAAACCCAGAAATAGTTGTTACTCATTGCTTGGCTTACAGAGTTGAGTTAAGCTTTAAGGATGCTATTAAGTCATCTAAATTGTATGATAAAACCATAACTCTTCTTCTTGGTAAGTTATTATGTTTGGCAATAAAACAATTAATAATTATCATGATTAAAAAGTCCTAGTTCATTCAATTCAAATGCATTTAGCTGATTATATTTTACATGTATGCATATGCAATGTATGTCATGCATTAATGTATAGCAATTTAATGTCAAAAATTTATACATATACACCATGGCATACATTGTACCCTTATTTATTAATCATGTAAATTTATTTACATAAATTTGTCTTACAGAAGATGTCTTAAGTCAAATTTTCAAATAACTATTTTACAGGTCTTTACTACTTGTACCGCAGAGGTCCCAAACAGAGAAGAAAGCCTTAAAACGAGCTTTCAGTGCACTTAACATGACGAAAATACTTCCAACCCGTGTAGGAGGAACTCGTTGGATGCCACACATGCTTAGAGCAATAAATGTTATTATCAAAGGTTACAGGGGATTTAAAGCTCACCTAGAAAGTGCTTCACATGAAAATCCAAAAGCTGAAGGACTTGCCAAAATTCTAACTGATGTAGCGGTTGTCACATTCATGTTGAATTTAAAGGTATACATGTAGAATAATAAATCATTATTAAAAACATACATTTAGAAGTCAAAATATTTTTAAGATTGCTTTATTGATTTTTGGTTTTCTTTATCTTGACATGTCTGTTTTGATTTTTGACAATTGTTACTACTCTTATATGTACAATGTAATTACTGCTTTACAAATAATGAATGTGAATATGAACTGCATATTTAAATTTCCATGTATATGACGAACTTATATATGTATTGAATTTTAATTAATTGCATTTCATTTAGGAAATCATATCACCTTTGAACAGACTATCCTTGATTCTGCAGAAACAGAACCTAACATTGTATAATGGACATGCACAGATCAAAGCAACTACAGAAGTTCTAAAAATATGCAAACCAAGTAAGTTATCTTGTAACTGCATATATGTCATAGCATAACTGTCTCTGATTGTACAGGTTATAATATTAAAGTAATTAAATAAATACCTGTAATCATCAATATCTCAGTCTATAAGCAAATTGTGTTTTATGGTGCAAGCAAAAATATGTTTCTCATTTTTTAACATGTTTAATGAATAAGTTTTTTTGTCATTTTAGAGTATGGGGACCATGAGATTCATCTTGTAAAGAAAAATCTCAAGTCCACCTTAATAAGGTCAGGCATGGATATAGAGGAAGTTAACACAGAGTGGGCCATTTTGAAATCTTTAATATATCAAAGGTAATTAATGTTTCTGCTCATTGTTTGGGTTGTTGTCTTTTTGGCACAATGTTTCCATTCTCTAGTCTATAAAAACCTAATTTTAGCTTAATGTTACCTACAGGGTAAACAACTCCTAACTCTGTATTCATTTACTCCAATTTTTTGCCTTGAACATCTTAATATTTTTAAAAATAAAATATCCATATATGTCTGATATTGAATATTTACAATTTTGTGTATTAACTTTTTAGGTACAGTAACAGACTTATAGATGGTGCCTTGACATGGGGATCTGTGTTTGAAACATTCAGGGATGGCCTTGACAATATAAAGCTTGTTATAGATGCTCTGCTCAGTCTACCACCAACAAGTGTCAATAACGAAACTACATTCAGCAGAACCAAACTCAGCAAAGGCAAGAGGCGGGGTCATTTGAAGACGGACACATTGAAGGACTTTATCCAAGTCGAAATTGAGACTGCTAATGTTGAGCAGTTTGACCCAAAGCTGGATGGTAATTGTTCATTCAAAATTATTTTTTTGTCTGCATGACAGAAAAAATTGGATAATATTAGCTCAAAGTTGAATTTATTCCTGTTTACTTATTTTCAATACTTACTGTCCTCAGTTCACTGTATCATTGTATGCCTTTTAAAAACACATACTTAATGTCTTATGTATTTTCTCCCATGCTGGTAAGCTCTTTCAAGACAAAGTTTTAATAAGTTTAAGTTTCCTCTTTGATTACATATTAGTCTGAATAATTGTAAACTTAATTAAAATTTCTGACAAACACTGTTTATTTTTTTTAAATAATTTGTACTGTTTCAGATTACCCCTTCAGACAGAAGAAGGAGAGTTGGCTATTCCAGACCATCACGGTTAACCGAGACACTCCAAACAAACACAGTCGACCAAGAAACTGTTGTGGTTGGTCATGATGAGATTGATACACCAGCTGCTGGTCAAGACATCCAGGTATTTATTGTATTTAAAATACATCACATAGTTCATAAAAGCATTCAAATATTTGTAATTTAAAAAAAAAAACATAAATACTTTTAAGAATGAGAACCAGCAAAGATATAAATTTCTGCAATATCTTAATTCTAATACACAACACAGCATAAATTATTTTTCTTTGTAGAGAACTAATTACTATATATCATGCAAATTATTATAGTCCAAAGTTGTTGTAATTATTATCCCCCCTGCTTTAAATTATACCCCCGCTTTAAAAAAGGACCCCCTCTTTAAAAAAGGGGGGGTATACTGTTTTACCGCTGTCTGTCCATCCGTCAGTCCGTCCGTCCCACGAAACTTTCGTCACATTTTTCTCAGGAACTACAATACAAGGATTTCTGAAATTTGGTTTCAGGGTTTATCTAAGTCAGCTATACCGTGTGATGCATTTTCAGATTGATCACTTGACAACTTCCTGTTTACCGAACACTTGTATGATTTTACACATGATAGCCAAGTTGAAAATTTCGTCACATTTTTCTCAGGAACTACAATACAAGGAATTCTGAAATTTGGCTTCAGGGTTTATCTAAGTCAGCTTTACCGTGTGATGCGTTTTCAGATTGATCACTTGACAACTTCCTGTTTACCGAACACTTGTATGATTTTACACATGATAGCCAAGTTGAAAATTTTCGTCACATTTTTCTCAGGAACTACAATACAAGGATTTCTGTAATTTGGTTTCAGGGTTTATCTAAGTCAGCTATACTGTGTGATGCGTTTTCAGATTGATCACTTGACAACTTCCTGTTTACCGAACACTTGTATGATTTTACACATGATAGCCAAGTTGAAAATTTTCGTCACATTTTTCTCAGGAACTACAATACAAGGATTTCTGTAATTTGGTTTCAGGGTTTATCTAAGTCAGCTATACTGTATGATGCGTTTTCAGATTGATCACTTGACAACTTCCTGTTAACCGAACACTTGTACGATTTTACACATGATAGCCAAGTTGAAAATTTTCGTCACATTTTTCTCAGGAAATACAATACAAGGATTTCTGAAATTTGGTTTCAGGATTAATATAAGTCAGCTATACCGTGTGATGCGTTTTCAGATTCATCACTCGACAACTTCCTGTTTACCGAACACTTGCATATTTTTACACTATTAATATTATCCACTTGCGGCGGGGTATCATCAGTGAGCAGTAGCTCGCAGTTTACTTGTATTCAACCATGATGTACACCCACATCAAATTGAAATGATTAATATTACAAGGTTTTAATATATATTTTTTTCAGATGATTGTTATCAACCAAGAAGAATATTGCAGTACAGATGAGGATGAGGACAGTGGTGAAGAAAGTGAAGATGAAAATGAACTTGCTGAACAGGAGTTGTTCAGCAAATTGAAAAAAATCATGAAAAATTATGAAGAATAAATATATAATCAATTGATATAAGCTTTCTTCTATTTTTGGTCTGCATCAGAAAGGGTGATCTCTTTAACTTTCCTAAGTCAAATTTGAATAAACAATATGTGATGGCAAGGGGTTTATATCTACATGTATACATTTAATTTACATTTACATGTTTGTCTTCAATTCAAAGAATGGAGTCAGTTTTGTCAACAGTTTTGAGAAGGTTTTTATTGAAAGAAAGTAGAATTTTTATTTTTTTTATAATATGGAGAAAAAACTCTACATTTTTGACAGGATTTATACACAAAAATGTAACCTCAGAATGCAGGATTTTACATCTAATATTCCAAAATTTTCTTTGGGGGGGGGGGGGGCATGCCCCCAAACCTCCCTAGCTGGTTCGGATCACTTCGTGATCCTCACCGGGGACACAGATTTTATCCGGTCCAGTACATATAAATTCAGGCTAGTATTTTTTTTTTTTACTACCCCATAGGGCTAGTTATTCAAATAGTTTTTGGCACAGACTGTAAACAAACAACAACCACTGTATGTCTGTACTCTAACTATTTATACGGAAAAGAAGATGTGGTATGATTGCCAATGAGATAACTCGCCACAAGAGACCAAATTGACACAGAAATTAACAACTATAGTTAACTTTAGATTGCCTTAACCAAATGTTAGTAAACTGTTATACAATGCTTATTACCACTAAACACAATCAAGTTTGAATATTTGGGGGCGTCACTTTAGTCGTTCTAAAGTTATGCCCCTTTACAAATGGTAAAATGCTATTTTTTTTAGTTTTCTTCCTATTTCTGTAGTTTGCCTTAATCTAATGTGATGGAACTTTTATACAATACTTTTTAGTTATTTTGTGTATATATTTAAATTGCAGAGTAATGAATATCTTATATTTCATAGGGATCAATATACAGGGATATTGCTACTCTGAGGCCCATGCAGGAAAGTCATATTGTGATTCAAAGATGGCAAATAAGCGCAAAAAGATAAAAAGTTGGGTTGCAAGTTGAAAAAAAACCCATTGTAACAGCAGCTGATATGAAAACTGTCCTTGACTCTAGAACAGGTAAATTAACAAAATGTACATTGTTCAAACAGAAAACATAATTACAACACAAACTCACCGTGATCTAAATGTGACCTGTTAAAATAAGCAAATCTGGTTCTATACACAATTTCAGAGACAGTCTGATTCTCTTAAGTAAATTTCATTTCACAAATAAATCTGACATGATAATGACAAAATGTTAGACGAGTCACAGACTGAGGCTCACATACACATCAGGGGCGGATCCAGCCATATTAAAAAGGGGGGTTTCAACTATATGTCCCCATTAAAATGCATTGATCGGCCAAAAAAAAAGGGGGGATTGCAACCCCAAGACTCCCCCCCCCCCCTGGATCCGCCAATGCACATGTTACATAACCCATATTTAACAGAAAAAATTAAAGCATTGGATAAAATGATCCATGGCATGTTGTTTGAAGCCCCATGTGTGATATTATATTAAGATAATTTTTCTGGTCTGTGTATCCATCTGCTTGACTGTTTGTCTGTATGTTCCTTATTATACCTACCCCCACAACAGAATTTTATGATACTTGGTAGATAATAAGGACAAACTATGTAGATGTGCATATCAACAGGAAATTACGATTCAATTTTTTTCTATGAGTTACTCCCCTTTGAACTTATTTGCTTTAACCCTTTCATGCCGAATGTATCCTTTTGGCACACCGGTGTAGATGCCGAATGTATCCTTTTGGCACACCGGTGTAGATGCCGAATATTTCTATTTTTAGACGGTCAACAGTAAAAATAATGTTTAAACATGTTTCTTGGCCCCGTTGCTTCATGGATGTTATGATAAACATCAAATGCATTCGATATTTTAGTATCGGGCGTAAAAACACTGTTGAAATATGTTTTTTTAAAGATTGTTGAGGGGAAAAAAAACTCGGGGAAAAACAAAATGGCGGAATCATGGTCAAGAGTTTCATTTCGAGTTGAAACATTTAGAAAACTTGACCTGCGGTCATGAAAGTGGCTTAACTTGAACAAAAGTAGTTATTGTACGTATATTTTGGAGTTGTGAGAAGGATATTTGTAAAACAATCTGAAATCGAGACTTTGATTGTCGCCATCAGGTGCACGACTGTAAATTATAATTTCTCGTTGCCGTTTGACAGTCAACCTTTCATTACCGATTGAGTCAGAGTCTTTTGTCATCGTTTCAGACACTCTCATGAGTCTGTAGTGCTACGGGTTTTCTGTCTTTTTATTGAAAGGCTGTACTGCAGTATGTACTACGGTCGACAAAGCGAAAGTCCAATTTCATTTAAAATAGAACCGGATATTGACAAAATTGACAGCTGAGTCTATAAATAGTGTGGTTCGTGTTCAAAAAGTGACTTTAAATGGTATATAAATTGCTTCTTCTCTCAGATGCCAAGTCATATACATGTAGTAGTAAAAAGTAAGAGAAAAAAGTAATCAAATTTGAAATGGGATAATGTACCACATCAGGGTCTTGTAGCTGTCACCTTGTAAGTCAGCTTCTTTAAAAATTTACACTGTTAATGGGACTAGCACACATGATAAGCAGGGTATCTTCATACCACATTAATATATAGGCTTATATTGTAAGTTACACTTGCTGCTGGATGCAATAGATTAATTAATAGACTGGTTTAATACAATGGTTATATTCTAATAACAACCTCACTCAAGTAATTTTTATTCACTTTTTGACAAATCATTCCATTAAATAACCCAACAATATAAACAGAAATAAAAAAAAAAAACAGTTTCCATTGTCCTCACTCAGGGGTTAAAAAATCCACTAGCCCGACGCCCGGGACTACAGCATTTAGGCCTCGGGCAACCAAATTTGTAACCCAATAAGCCTGACGGACTAGTGAGAAAAAATTATTGGCGTTTCTAAAATAGAACGGGACAACTCCCCTCATCACTTTTCTATCTAAGCCAATCAGATTCGACTACGTCATCAGAATGTTAACATATTTTGTACAAGTTTTAAAATAGAACAAATAACTCTGAATGGATCCCGAACTTTCAATATCGATGTATCAGTACAGGCTTTATATGAAACCTGATTGCACCTCCTTCTGAATAATTTATTGCAATATAAATGTGAATCCTTTTTGGCAGCAGAAACCTGACTTTTGTCAGATATAGCTTTTAAAACTTGTTATGGACGTCATTTTGTTATTGGTTACATACTGTAAAGAAGCCTCCAGAACCATGATCTAATCATGAACAGTCTCGGAAAACTTTAATAAAGACAACAGTAGTATACCGCTGTACAAAACTCGAAAATCCATGGACAACAAACAAAATCTGGATAAAAAACTAAAACCGAGGGAAACGCATTAAATATAACAGGAGAACAAGTACACAACACCAAAAATGTAACACACACAGAAACGGACTAAGCATCAGACAAAATCCCACGAGAATAACAAATATAACATCTAAACCAAAAACATGAATTTGAGATAGACAAGTACCGTGACACGTATTGTCGCAATGTGAATTTACACTAAAAATAAAAGAAAACAAACGACGCAACGTTAAAATGTAACACACTAAAACGAACAATATTATAGCAATGGCCATTTTCCTGACTTGGTACAAGACATTTTAAAGCAAAAAATGGTGTGTTGAACCTGGTTTTGAGGCATGCCAAGCCTAACACTTTAATGGCAATGTTAAATATAACATTAAAATGACAACATACAGGACTACAATACAAATAAAAAGGAGAACATATTAGACAAAAAAAACCACACATGATTAATAGATAACAAAAGGCAAGTCCAAGTGTTCCCGAGCATATTCCAAGATAGCCTCTATTGTATCAACCTACCTATTGTATTTATTGTGAACATGTTCTCGTCCTGATAATGCATGAAATATTTGCCACTGGACGTTAAGCAACCAACAATCAATCAATCGATGTTTAAAGAAATTGTTTCTTTTTTACAAATACAATTTCAGTTCAGTTAAAAGGCCGTGCTTAGGTTGTAATCTATTAAAGGCCACAATTAGCTTACCTGTAATAAATGTAAATATGGACATTACTGAACTTTGTTTATAAAACAATTATAGAAGATAAAAGCTATAGATGGTGATATTTATTCACATAAATATTAGTGGTTATGATTTTATAAACAGATAACCAATATGAGCATTACGTAATTAATCAGCTGATAATTCTTTTAAACAAACGCGATAATGTATCTGGTAAAAACCCTCCAGTACTTGAAGACTTGTATCATGTCGGGATTTTAGCAACTCATTATTAAAGAATATTCAGTGAATATTCAATTATCAATTACTTATATATATCTCCTAATGCCAGTAATTGGATAGTTTTGAGTATTTAATTTGCACAAATCTACTGTAAAATGGATAACAATTGTTAACTTTATATAATTCATTGTTTTTGCAGCAAACTCTGAATTTGTGAGGCATACTAGGGCTAGTGGTTCTTCCAACAGGGCTAGTAAAATCATGCTACCAATTAGCCGTGGGCTAGTGAGCTAATACAAAATTTCTTAACCCCTGACTCACTCAATTTCAAAATCAAAATTTATGATATGAATCCTCCTTTTCAATGAGTACACAGCAATATAAACTACGGTAAAACAAATTTCATAGCTTCCAAATGTTATTACAAACTATATCCGCTCCCTGATGTAGCTTTCCATCAATGAATTTTAAAACTGAATTTTGCAGTAAAACATGTACATGATTTATTAATTTAATCTCTTTTGGCAATTGTTTTCAACGACTTGCATCTGTGTGTACATACCATGAGTTTAAATAAAACAGTACCCAGTAGTTGTCTGCATATTTTCTATCCTTTTCCTCTACTGCATGTGATTAATAAATTTAACTATGATGAAAATAAATTTATAAAATATTAGTTATCAGCTTTTGGTATTTATTTGTGCTGCTTTAACAAACATCAGTTGATGTATTTGTCAATTTCATGTTATCTTATACATCCTTAATTTTGACTACTTAGTTTCAACAATTTTCAAAAAAATAAATAATTCAGTAGGCTCTTTATCTTGAGATCTATACAGCTGAATATTTGCTTATTTCTTGTACATTTATTTATGCTTAAATATTTTTTATATATTATAAAACCACCATGACCCAAATCAATTTTTTTGGAAATTTCATGGATTTAGAACTTTGAAAAAAATCACTTAATGGGTTTATTTACTAACTTTTATTTATTGGAAAGCTTTATCTCATTCACATGTGGAAGAATTAAGGCATTACTGGGATTAAGTCATAAAGTAAAGAAGTCCCATCGATTATTATTGCAGTTAAACAATATTTTTAACTAGTTCAGTAATCGCACATCAACGCTGGGGGTATTATACAACTCGTCTGGAAGAGTTATTGTCCGTTATCGAACCCGAGTTATCTTTCTTCTTTCGAAACCGTAAACAAATGGCAGCCAAAAATCTACGTGAACGACAGTCTCCATTTACAAGTATTTTTGCCAAGAAAACGAAAACGGAAACAGGTTTTGAAAGAAAATAATTCAGTAGCTCATAGAATTAGAATTTCGAAATCACACGTGTGCTTAAGAAATGTTGCCGAATGGAAGTGAAAGTGATATACGGTCATGACGGTAGGCAATGACAAAAATTATCTTCTGACTCAATCAATCTACGTTTTCAACACGCCTTTTTAAGGTAAACTAATTTTCACTATGAAAAGGTTACGGACGATCAACCTATGATATTTATCTACATTTTATCAAAATTTGACCGCATAACTCGCTACGGTTGCCGAGTTTTCAATGACCTAAACTACGAGGTCGTTTTTGCTGAAGCACATGTCAAATTAATCCCGGTCAGGCAAATGGCTCGTGCAAATATATTTCGGCCAGGAAATCCCGCGAAAAAAATAAATTCAGTAGCGAAAGTGTTAATGTACTTCTGCAAAAGTGTCATTGCAACTCCTCTGTTACTACACAACAGAACTTCATGAAACTTTGTAGATAATAAGGACATACTATGCAGATGTGCATATCAACAGGAAATTATGATTCAATATTTTTTCTTGCACAATTTTTTTTTACTTACACTTACATGTGACTTGCTATATTTCTTAAATATAATTTGGGGATGTGGGGTATGTCAAGGATTTTGGCCAACCAACCAAGATGGCCGCCATGGCTAAAAATAGATGATAGGGGTAAAATGCAGTTTTTGGCTTGTAACTCAAAAACCAAAGCATTTAGAGCAAATCTGACATGGGGGTAAAATTGTTTATTAGGTCATGATTTATCTGCCCTGAAATTTTCAGATGAATCAGACAACCTGTTTTGAATTGGTAATTTTAAGGAAATTTTGCTGTTTTTTGGTTATTATCTTGAATATTATTATAGATAGAGATATTAATAACTATAAACAGCAATCATGTTCGGCAAAGTAAGATTTACAAATAAGTCAACATGACTGTAATGGTCAATTGACCCCCTAAGGAGTTATTGTCCTTTATAGTCAATTTTTAACAATTTTCATAAAATTTGTAAATTTTTACTAACATTTTCCACTGAAACTACTGGTACAAGTTCATTATAGATAGAGATAATTGTAAGCAGCAAGAATTTTCGGTAAAGTTAGATGTACAAACACATCACCATCACCAAAACACAATTTTGTCATGAATCCATCTGCTTCCTTCACATAGACCAAGGTGAGCGACACTGGCTCTTTAGAGCCTCTAGTTTGAATAATGTTATAGATAGAGATAAACTGTAAACAGCAATAACGTTCAGCAAAGTGAGCTCTACAAATCAGTGAACAGGATCAAAATTGACAATTGACTTCATAAGGAGTTATTGCACTTTAAAGTCAAATTTTACAATTTTTCGTAAATTTTTGCAATCTTTTTCAAAAATCTTTCCTGAAACAACTGAGACAAATTTAAATGTACTTGGACCCAAATAAACATTATGGTTTTATTTTTTTTTTAAATGTAAAATGTGGCCAGTGACCCTGTCTGCCTAAAACATGGCAGACATGGCTAAAAATAGAACATAGGTAAAAAATGCAGTTTTTGACTTTTCCATACATGTATCTCTGAAACTAGAGCAAAAGTATAAAGGTTGCATTATTCCATGCATCAATTGTAAATAAAAATATCATGTGAGCAACACAGGCTCCTTGGAGCCTCTAGTTTAAAATGTTTTTCTTTTCTTCAAAATATCATGTTGATCTATGCTGTAATGTACACACATTTTGTTGAAGTTGAAAACATGACCTTTGAAACGGTTTATAATTCCCCTCATTATTATTTCTGTTCACAGGTGTTGCTGGATGTCAAGTCTCTAAATGTGCTAACAACACCTCATAACACAAACTGATAACACACAAGTTAGAAGGAATAAATGATTTTAATGAGTTGTGAGTTGAAAAAGATGGTATACTACTGAGGAAAGCCTACAACATCGGCAAGGTAAAATTTATTCCTAATAAATCCATAGACCAAATGGATTTTGGTAAACGACAGGAAAATAAAACAGAATAATGTGTGATAATATCAGGATTTGATTTACCTGTTAATGTAACTGGAAAAATCAAAATGCCTAAAACAGTTGGTGCAGTTAATCTCCATGAAGGACCAGAAATAAAAAACAGAAAATGGTGAAGACTCATCCAGTTAACCTCTCGTCACTCAGAAAGTTCTGATTATATGCTGTTCTTTTGCTCAAAAGTTGGCTGTGTCATTAGATTTGCTACCTTAAATTGACTTGAAAACCATCTATTGAAGCCTAAATTAAAATATTGTTTGTTTGCCCTTTTCCGACCCTAAGTTTTGAAACAGGGTAGGTAGGTAGGTAAAATATTTTAATAACCACTTGTTTGTATTTTACCAATAACCATGATAACCATGAGAAATTGTTCAGCATTTATTACTGTTTATGTCTGATCAGTCCATAGGTGGATTTTTGAAAGGTCAAATTTCTGATCATATGGGCTATCCAATTTACCAGCCAGTGATCATGGTGATAGTCCAAATTTCCTCCTCATCAAGTCCTATTACAGGACCTACCTGTTGTCTATTTATTTGTTCTTGTCTTGAAAGTGCATGAATTAGTTGCCACTGTACATTAAACAACCAACAATCAATTAAACTTAAGGTTAACAGGGGTAATGCCATCTGCGGTGTTAAAATACATGTAACTACGCTAAAGTCTATTTTTCTTTGCAATATAATGTTTTTTCAAATGCTAAAATTTTATCTTTGTATACATGTTTGCTAAAATTTTATCAATTTTCTGCAAAGCTAAAATTTTATCTAAGTTGTGGATGCTAAAATTTTAGCTTTTGGTCTGAAAAAGAACCAGCTAAAATTTTAGCTCTCCTTTACATTACTTACTGATTTAAGCTAAAATTTTATTTTTTGCTTCAGGACTGATGAAGATTGCACAGCAGAATAAAAATGATTGCTCATTTGGGATTATCTCTTGTCCTTGATATATAGTTAAACAAGTGCAGAGATATTTTTGCCTGAGCTTTTGTTCTTTTTCATCAATGTTCAGAAAGAAGAAATATAGAAGAATAAAGAAAAAATTGGTAAGTTTTTGAATATTGATAAAGTTATAAAATTTTGAGGTAAAATTTTAGTTTTTTGCAATTTTCTTTAAAAAATCTACTCTTGAGAAAATGAGACAGTCTCAAAATATAAAATCCTCCCTTACAGTTGATTTACAGTCGTTTCATGTGTTAAAGGTTTTGAATTTGTAATTTGATAAAAAAAACTTTCCGTGTTGAATTTTCCTATGAGTTCAGTAGTTTAATTATTTTATATTTTGACAGTTCGGGTGAATACGTACAAAGACTGTTTACAACTGTAACCATATTAAATTTTCTTTTTTAAATACCTAAGGTAAAATATAACCAAGGACATTGTATGTTTGTTCAAGCGGATATCTTTTAAATAAAAAGACAAGTAGCGTGTGTTTTATCTTTACTTAGTGTCTACACGCAACGTTATGTAGTATGAAGTTTAAATTTTAAAATGGGATATAAGTGAACAGTTTGATAGTGAATAACTCGCATATTGATATTGACGGATATTTGAGACAATTTGAGGTAAGAACATTTTTTTTTCTGTCTTCAGACAATAGTTTGTCTTTAACAATTAACTTCTGAATATTTAACAATTGAAAGTCATCTATATTTAAATGAGATATGTATTTGTTTTTCTTCGAAAAGTAAAAGGTCAGGTTTATGAAAACTTCGCTATTATACACTCTTTAAAAGAGGGACGAACGATACCAAAGGGACAGTCAAACTCATAAATCTAAAACATGGCTAAAATTATAAAGACAAAAAGACAAACAATAGTAAACATGACACACCATAGAAAACTAAAGAATAAACAACACGAACCCCACAAAAAACTAGGGGTGATCTCAGGTGCTCCGGAAGGGTATGCAGATCCTGTTCCACATAAGTTTCATAACATCATTCGGTCAGTCAGATTTTTTTGCTGATCGTCGATTGTTCTCTTTTTATAGAAAACATTTTATAATTTCTTAGTTTTTAAGGTTCTATGTAAAAAAAAAACATGAGTCATTCTTGCATCCTCAGTGTATGTCTATTTATGTCGAAAAATCAGTCCCACAACGACACCTTCTTTTCCCCTCAAGTCTAGAATACGTATACGTAGGAATTCCGCAACGCATATTGGAGGTTTAACACAGAACCTAAATGTCGAAATACGTGTGAACATTAAGAAATATCTTATTTTGAATATTGGAAGGCATATTTTGAAAAATGGAAAGGACTGCTGCTTCCGTCAGCCCCCTAATTACATAATACCGTATACCTCATTCGAAAGCTTATTTATAGAAAACAACTCGCAGTAATAAAAAATAACATTTTAAGTGTACAGAAAATATTTCGATTGAAATCATTTAAAGTTTTGTGAAATGTTTACGTAACCCAATACTTCTTTTAAATACTTACGGTGTAATATAACTGAGGCTTTTATGTTTATTCATGCGGGGACTTTTAACAAAAATCACACAAAGTGTACTTGGTCGATAATTTAGTAACGACACTATTGTTAGGCTAGGATATAATATTTCAAAATCGGGTTTTGTTGAAAAGTTTCATATCTTGTTTTTCGTATTAATTATTGAAATATGTTATAAAAGTTCTAACTATTATAAAAACACAATAGTAGGAATAATGTGTTTAATGATTATCAAATAAGCTTCTATACATGGATATTTACTCTAATTAAATATGGAATGCAGTTTAGTTACTATATTATAAAATCATTGTGATTTCTTTTCATTTTTTCAACCCTGGAAAATATCATATTACCTGTTTTTGGAAAACAAACCTTGCAGGATTTCGTGCCCTCTTTTTGACCTTTTAATCTTGCAGATACGAGGTTCACTTATGATACTTTTTGTAGACCAGCACCTCTTCTGAGGTTTTTATAAATCTGCATAATCTACTGCACAATTACAATTTCAAGAAATATAAATGACTATAGACACGTTTTAATTTTCTCGTACAGAACAGTAAAATAGTCTACTTACTAGTTACTAGTTATTGTCATTTCGGGTCATCTTATAGCGGTATGGACTTTGCTCATTGTTGAAGACCCTACATGGACACGTAGTTGTTAATTTCCGCGTTATATGGTCTTTTGTGGAAAGTTGTCTCTTTGGCAATCAAACCACATCTTCTTTTTTATATGACATGGAACATACTGCTGATAGTCAGTTGTATTCTGTTACATGCCATTCAATCCTTATAAATACGATAAATATTCTGTGTTATACGTTTTGTAGATATCAAAATGAATAAAACGTTGTCGTAAACACTCAAGTTTGAATTATTTAACATATACTCGAAATGAATATGTCACGTTAGACTACAGTTTACAAAACATTATATCGTAGCTCTTATTATAAGTTGATGTTTGTATATTCTTACCTCTAACCTTTCATTTCACCCTTCTCTTGATTTTGAAATGAATCAAAGATCACAAAGGTAACACATGGCCAGCGAAAGCTCTTTTTTTGAGAGCCCAGGTGGTCGTGTGGTCTAGCGGGACGGCTGCAGTTCAGGCGATTTGGTGTCACGATATCACAGTAGCATGGGTTCGAATCCCGGCG
The DNA here is from genome assembly GCF_036588685.1 of Mytilus trossulus. Lineage (NCBI taxonomy): Eukaryota > Metazoa > Mollusca > Bivalvia > Mytilida > Mytilidae > Mytilus > Mytilus trossulus. The sequence continues at coordinate 81,941,504 of NC_086377.1, read as the reverse complement.
AGGGAAGAACCAAAAAATTGCGATCTAACATTGTTGGGTTGATGTTAAGACGAGTTGTATAAAGATCACAATTATATATACAACATGCTAAATCTGCATCATGCTTTTCAATATAATTGCCCCCTTTTTTTATTATGAAACCTGACCAAAAGCATAAGATAAAATTACCAACGCACTGGACCAGTTAATGGGTTATTTTTATATATTATTTTCACATTTTCAATTGTGTCGAATAATAAACTTCATGATTCAGGTCTGTCGTTATAACGACTCTGTATAGTGTTAATAAACGTGAATACAGAGAGAGGATACTACAGACCTAGCCTAAGCCAAGTTTCTGAATTTGGTTAATATGGCATATTTGTTTTTCTCTTTGAATGGTTCCTCACTTTTAAGAATTTGGAAATTTATTAGTTTGAAACATAACGTTGCCATATATCTATTGTTGAAGAATGTTTAATTAATCTAGACATATTGTTGCTTCTGTCGGCGATTTTGTTCCTCATTAATGTACACTCAACTTTTAGTTAATTACATGTCACTCTTAACAGTTAAACTGAATAAAGGATTGACAGATGCATTGCAATGCTAATCCATATGATCGATAAAGAAAGCAAAATTTCGAAATTACTGACATTTCCAATTACTGACCAAATAGTATTTACAAAATGATTGCCGACAAAAGTTATGAAGTAAGCTCCTCAAATTGCTAAAACTTGTAATCTCTAGCATATAATAAAAAACAATATAACAAAGATCCTGTTTGTTTATCTAAGAGTAAAATTTTGAATAAATAGACACATCGCGTGTTTTTCCTTGATTGCGTGGTAAATAGACGCTACATTGGGTACAATAAATGGAATGTAAATGAAAGATAAAATAATGTATTACACACATATTCATATACAAAACATGTAATTGAGAGCTTGAGGTAAGCATATGTTCTATCTCTCTTCGTCACATAGTTTGTCTTTACACATGTAATACTGAATATGTAACAATGACGTGATATAATGTGAAGGTAATATGGTATTGTCCCAAAATGATAACAAAAGGAAAGAAAAATTAATGCTTTGCCATTGCACAAGAGTTACCTTTTCTTTAAATTCAATTGCCCTTTTTTATTGAAGATCTTTGATTTAGATCTTTTTTTCGGAATGGAAATCTGAATTTGGTTTGCTTTTCGAATTCCTTTCTATCGACTTAGAATTCAGACAATACGGTCCCCAAAGACTCCCGGATTAAAGTTAAACGGACCGTAAAGCATGTGTACAAGATAAAAAAAAAATACATTAATACAAGGGTTAACGTCATATTTGCGCGGATCATGAAGAGTTAATAGTCACGTAAAATTGAATCTAAGAATACTGACCTCCTTGCCGAAACAAATTATTAGGAAACGACATGATTTTATAGGATTTTGTGAGCATATTTATTTTAACTTACTTTTAGTCTGTACACAAGAGGAGTATCCGCAAAAATGGAGATTTGAAACATGCAAATGTACAAAGTAAAATAAATCTGCAATGAAACCATAGACTGCCGTAAAAAGTAGCCTGTGAATGTATTGCACCTCGAAGAAGTTACGAAGATAAAATTTTGTATAAGATTATTGAATAATGCACAGTGATACCCCAATGGGATAGAAGGCATAGATAACTCAACAAAATAAGTTTACAAGCTATAAGTATACAGGAAATATTTAGTGTGAACAAAGATTAAAGTATTTGCCATTGTTTTCGACACCAAATAATTCTGTTAAATACACCAGGTACAATATAACAGAGCCATACAAGTGTATCCATGTGTGGAAATTTTAAATGTTTATACAACAGACAAATTGTTCGAGCGTAATAGATGGTTCAATGACTAATAACACTAGAATCTCACATTTTATATTCGAATGTCATTTAAAGTTATACATTTAAGACATGGCAAAGAGAGCTCGTTTTTTGTCTCTCTTTATCACATAGTTTGTATTTAGCCATGTGTTGTTGACGATTATTAATTTATTAGGTGCGAGTAAATATTTTAAGTTTGTATTTAAAGTTTGTATAGTTTTTACCACTAAATGATAATACAATCTTAGTGATCTTTAAATTTGTCAAGCAACTCATAATATTGTATTACTTTCAACATTACATATTTAATATTCCGGCTTTTCTATTGATAACGTACATTATAAATATAAAGCTAAACGCACTATCATATCGAAAAAATGTTTTGTCAACTGTTCCCTTTTAAAACCTCTAATAAAACTTGATAAACGAAGATCAATAATAAGACATCTGTGTTTATCAGTATCATTATTTTCATAATATTTGATTAGATTTGATTTTTGGTGTTTTAACGCCACTCTTAAGCACCGCATTTGGCTTTTTCGTGGAGGTCAGTTTTTATTGGTTGAGGGGACCGGAGTGCCCGGAGAAAACCATCAACCTTCGATTGGAAAACTGATAACTCGAGTCAATTAAGATTGGAGTCGAATTGTGCAATTGAGAAAAATTTCAAAAGACTAGTTGTAGGGTGTCATACGTGTATTTCATTACTATGGGATCACTGTTGAAACTCTATAAACCTTTTGTCACCATGTACTTTTTGTACAATAGAAAGAAATAATTGTCAATGTATCTTGTACCAATGTATTCCTGAATATGTTACAGTGACGTGATATGAATGTTAAGGTAATATTGTATTTTCTCAAAATGAGAACAAAAGGAAAGAATAATTTATGCTATGCAATTGCAAAAAAGTGTATGTTTTCTTTAAATTCCATTGCCCTTTTTATTGAATCATTTAGCTCTTTTTCGGAAGGAAAATCTGATTTTTGTTTTGCTTTTCGAATTCCTCTCTATCGACTAAGAATTCAGACTATGCGGTACCCAAAGTCCCCCGGCTTGAAGTTAAACGGACCATAAAGCATGTGTACTAGATAAAAAAACAATACACTAATACAAGGGTGAACGTCATATTTGCGCGGATCACGAAGAATTAATAGTCACGAAAAATTGAATCTAAGAATACTAACCTCCTTGCCGAAACTTATAATTAGGAAAAGACATGATTTTATAGGATTTTGTGAACATATGTATTTTGACTTACTTTTAGTCTCTACAGAAAAGGAGTATCCGAAAAAAAAAATGGAGATTTGAAACATGCAAATGTACGAAGAAAAAAATAATCTGCAATGAAACCATAAAAAGTAGCCTGTGAATGTGTTACATCTCGCAGAAGTAACGAAGTTAAAATTTTGTGTTTTGACAATATCCATATAGTGTCTTGAAATATGAAATGTATTTGTATGAGGCTTAGAAACGGTTGAAATGCGAGGTTGTGCGAGCATATTCCCGTTTTGTGCCGAATACAAATAATTTTCATATTTCAAGACACCATACGTATATTGTCTTTATACTGAAATCTATAAAAAAAATAAGAAAAATAAAAAGATATGTAACAAATTGTTGTTAAAAAAAGTGTTTTGAATTTCCCTCATGGGGTACCATTGTGGGGTATTTCCCTATGAGCGTAGTCCCGGCTGTAAGACATTGACATTTTAAGAAATTAGAGAGGGAAAATGAACTTAATTAATAACATTAAATAAACATGGTATATAAATTACCAATTTGAAGACATAACAAGTTTAAATTCATAAAAGTTTGACAATTGTTACTACACGTAGTAATGGCTGTGACGTGACGTTGTTGATGAAATACAATAGTTCTGATAAGTAGGCGGGACTTATAGGTTAGTTGAGGTCATTGACGTATAAAGCTAACGTTTATACGTATAGCTTTATCTGTATAGTAAAATAGCTGATTGTAGTATACAAGTTTATTGAATAATGCACAATTATACCCCAATGGGGTAGAAGGCATAGATAAATCAACAAAATAAGTTTATAAGTTATAAGTGTTCAGGAAATATTTCGAGTAAACAAATATTAAAGTCTTTGTCATTGTTTTCTACACCAAATAATTCTGTTAAATAAACCAGGTGCAATATAACAAAGAGCCATACAAGTTTATCCATGTGTGGAAATTTTAAATGTTTATACAACAAACACATTGTTAAAGCGTAATAGATAGTTCAATGACTAATAACACTAGAATCTCACATTTTATATTCGGATGTCATTTAAAGTTATTAATTTAAGATATGGCAAAGAGAGCTCGTTTTTTGTCTCTCTTTATCACATATTTGTATTTAGCCATGTGTTATTGACGATTATTGATTTATTAGGTTTGAGAATGTATTTTAAGTTTGTATTTAAAGTTTGTATTTAAAGTTTGTATAGTTTTTCTCACTACGTGATAATGCAATCTTTGAGATTTTTAAGTTTGTGAAGCAATTCATAATATCTTATTCCTTTCAACATTTACATATTTGATATTCCGGCTTTTCTATTGATAAAGTATTATATAAATATATATCTAAACACATTATCATACCGAAAAAAATATTTCGTCAACTGCTCCCTTTTAAAACCTCGAATAAAACTTGATAAACGTAGATTAATAATAAGACATCTGTGTTTATCAAAACAATATTTTCACTTTTTGTCACAAAATATTTTATTTGATTTGATTGTTGGTGTTTAAACGCCACTTTTAAGAGCCGCATTTAGGCTATTTTGTGGTGGCCAGTTTTTATTCGTTGAGGAGACCAGAGTGCCCGGAGAAAACCACCGACCTTTGATAGGAAAACTGACAATTCTAGTCAATTAAGATTGAAGTCGAGTGCACGCATTGTGCAACTGAGAAAGATTTCAAAAGACTAATTATAGTGTGTCATAAGTGTATCTCATTACTATGGGATCACTATTGAAACTCTATAAACCTTCAATGTAGTTATCGGTCACCATGTACTTTATGTACAATAGAAGGAAATAATTGTCAATGTACCTTCAATAACTAAAGTCCATATTGATTTTAAAAAAAAATTGATAAGTAATATAGTTTTTTAACATGGTATAGTAATGTTGTTGTTTTTTTCTTTTATATTCTGCAAAACTCAAGTAAACCAGTTAAAATGATTGATGAAATATAACTGACAGGTCAGTATACATGTAAGATTCAAGTATATGCTGCGTAAAATATAAGATTCATTAACAGGGACCTGTTAGTCGCTTCCTCTTGTCGAATATACCTTTCTAAATGTGTCGAACTGTAAGCTTCAGGGTTGTGATCGAAATCTGTCTTTGTATGGTCTCTACAAAATGTAAATGGACACGAATTCAGAGAGAGGCTACTGAACACCTTCCAAAAGTAATCTTTTGGAAAATTGGGATGTAATAGTATATATTTAATTCTTTCTTTTCTATTAGGTCATAACTTGCTAAGAATCGGCACGATTGCATATATCGCACATTTAGAAGCCATCTGTCGGTTAGTAAAGACTGCATAATGCTTTAATACTCACTGGTTTGTGTTGATTTGTATAGTCTTTGTATAGATATAAGAAGATGTGGCATGAGTGCCAATGAAACAATTCTCTTAACCAAGTCACAATTTGTAAAAGTAATACATTAAAAATCAAAGTACGGTTGAGCTATATTTACGAATGATGTCTTTATACCGATGATAAAATTTTGTAAAAGTTTTGACTAGTTTGTGATATCGAAAACCCTGGTGTAATAATTTTTCAGTAATACATAAATTTCTCTCGTTAAAATCTAAAACATTGTTACAAACACGAGCGAATCGTACAAGTTGAGATATATAAATACCGTAAGATGGTGACAAGGGAACGTCACCATCTAAAAACGGATAATTAACGATAGGAAATGAAAAATCATCCCTTTTATCATAAATTTTAGTATTCAGCTTTCCGTTAGTGATATAGATATATATTACAGTTAATTGCTATTAATAAGTATTGCAATATGCATTTTGTTTAAATGAATTATCAGTATTTAGTTCTAAATCAATCCTAATTCTATCTCATTTTTGAATGATAGTTTTTCATATGTGACGTCATGCTGTTTCTAAATTTCATAAATTCAAATGGGGCATAACGTTTCTGCCTTTTCGCCATCGTATGTGACGTCACAATTTTTTTAATTACGTTGACGCCTGGACTGATTCGGATGTGTGTCTATTTTGTGATAAACTTGGGTTTAGTTTTCTGTAATTAGTTAATATTTCAGTTTCATTATGTATATCTCTTTCATATTCATTTGTTAAAATTTACTGTTTGCAATAGCATTAAGTATTCTATATAATAAGGATGTTCTTATCCCGTGCATAAAAACAATGCCGTATTTGTCAAAACCTTTTCAACTTTTGATCTTCAGTGTTGTACAACTTTGTATCTTTTTCACGTTCGATCTTTTATATCTAGGCGTTATGTATTCAGGTTTAGTTTTCTGTAATTAGTTAATACTTTAGTTTCTTTGTGTATATCTCTTTCATATTCATTTGATAAAATTTACTGTTTGCAATAGCATGAATTGTTCTATATAATAAGAATGTTCTTATCCCGGGCATAAAAACAATGCCGTATTTTGCGAAACCTTTTTAACTTTGTACTTTTTTCACTTTCGATCTTTTATATCTGGGCGTCACTGGTGAGTCTTGTGTGGACAAGGCGCGTTTTTGGCGTATTGAATTTTAAACCTGATGCTTTTTGTTATCTATTAATCATGTTTTTTTGTGTCTATTATGTTCTCCTATTTATTTGTATTGTAGTCCTGTAATATAATGTTGTCATTTCAATGTTATATTTAACTTTGCCATTAAAGTGCGAGGTTTGGCATGCCTTAAAACCAGGTTCAACCCACCACTTTTATTCCCCTTTAAAAGTGTCCTGTACCAAGTCAGGAAGATGGTCATTGTTATAATATTGTTCGTTTCTCTTTGTGTTGCATTTTAACGTTGAGTCGTTTGTGTTTTCTCTTATTTTTGAGATATTGAGATAAGACGTGGCACGGTACTTGTCTATCCCAAATTCATGTATTTGGTTTTCATGTTACATTTGTTATTCTCGTGGTGTTTTGTCTGATGATTGGTCTGTTTCTGTGTGTGCTGCGTTTCGGTGTTGTGTCGTTGTTCTCCTCTTATATTTAATGCGTTTCGCTCGGTTTTGGTTTGTTACCCCGATTTTGTTTTTTGTCCATGGATTTATGAGTTTTGAACAGCGGTATACTACTGTTGCCTTTATAGATATCAAGATCGAGGAAAGGGCAGTGGTCATTATTAGTATTAGCTTTATTTAAAGTCAGTTCAGCAGGATAAATTTCATTAATATACATACTGAAGTCATCATTATTGAGAGCCAAAATATCATCCAAATATCTAAAAGTATTATTAGATTTGTTTATCAGATGTTGTTTTGATGGGTCTTTGCTTATTTTTGTCATAAATTGTAACTCATAACAATACAAAAAGAGGTCCGCAATAAGTGGTGCACAGTTAGTCCCAATTGGAATTCCGATAATCTGACGATATACGGAATCCCCAAAGCGAACAAAAATGTTATCTAGTAAAAATTCAAGGGCATATATAGTATCAAAGCATGTCCAATTAACATAGTTTTTTTGTTTATTGCTACTAAAAAATGACCTAAAAGAGTTTGAACATATATATTCACATTCTGATTTTTTGAATGCCCATTTAATTAGGTGTGTGAATTTTTTCTTAATGACAATGTCAGGTAATGTGGTATACAGGGTAGAAAAATCAAAACTTTGAACAGATTCAAAATCACCAATATGAGCATGCAATTTATCAAGTACTTCCAACGAGTTCCTGACACTCCAAAAGTAATTTATTCCACTTTTTTCGAAGGCCTTATTTGAACAATTGATTATAAGGTTTTTAATTGTACCAAGTGTGCTGGTAAGAAGAATAGACAATTTAGTAGTTGAACAATGGCTTGAAGACGAAATAAATCTATATTTGTAAGGGGTTTTGTGTAGCTTTGGAAGCCAATACATAGTTGGGACTTTCATTGTATTTGGCTCTGCTTGTAAAGCGGTGGCTAAAAGTTTATGTTTGTTACAGATTTCGTTTTCTGAAAATGGAGTCAGTTGGAATGTTGGTGAATTGGTGATTTCCTTTTTCAGAACCTCAATGTAAAATTTACGTCAAACAATAATAATAGTATTAGCAGCTTTATCGGCCGGGACAAAAACAAATTCCTTGGCTAGTTCTTTTAGTTTATGTTTGATACGAGAAATAGGTTTATTGTGGTTATTGTTAATAGTAAAATGTTCTTTAAAATGTTGAATACGTATATCAAATATCTTCATTACTGAATTATTAAAAGAGTCCAAAGATTTTTTGTCAGCTTTTTCCCGTTGTATCCATTTCATACAGTAAGTATGGAGTGAGTCGTGGATGATATTACGACACTCATTCCAATTAATAATTGACGGGGGACGATATTTAGGTCCTTTACTGAGGAATGATTTTAACTCTCGGTCTTGAACGATGTTAAGATCTCCTGTTTTAACATGGGAAATGGGTCCATAAATATATGCGGAATTACTGCAATTACATGAAGTAGGTGTATTTTCACTGATATTAACATCTTTACACAATTGACTATAATTAAACACAAATTTCCGGGTAGATTTCTTGTAAATATAACAAATAAGAGGTAGCTCAGTATTGTCAAAATAACCAGGAATTTGTTCTTTAACAGAATGGTCGTTAAATATACCGGCAATATTTACAAAATCAAAGCCTTTATTGACATACTTAATTTTAATAAAAATGTTTTTTTATGATCTTCAGGGCGATCAATTTTGGGAAATAATTTAGAATAACAATATGCCATAATAATTTGAACAATTTCATACTTAGGACTGCTATATGAAATTGTGTTGCAATCCTCCAAAATTTTATTTAACTTATTAACCGGTAATGAACAGAGTTTTGTTAACAGATAATGTCTGCCGTTGTTTTTTGAAATAGAAATTAGGTCCGAAATATTGGTATGATTGGCCCGAAATTTTCTTTGATTGCGATTTGTTCTACGACCTTGAGAACGGTTTTAACGAACAGTTTTAGAAACCATATCCAAAATGTTAACGGAATTGGTTCTAGATATATTACCAATTCCCATGATATTATCATTTTGACCGAGAGGGTAAACTGTCTGTAATTTTTTAATCCAATTTAATTCAATTATTTTCCGTGATCGTACAAACTTTGAATGCGATTCACCAGGCTGCTTATTTACTACTTCTAAAGGTTGAACTGCTAAATATTTAAACGGATGGTTGTGCTTCTTAAGGTGTTGGTAAATGATACTTTTGATTTTTTTTTGTCTTTTAAAACGATACAGATGTTCTTGAGTGCGTTAAGATAAATATCGTCCAGTTTCTCCTACGAACAATGTACTGAATACCACACCCCGGTTTGTTTCATGTGAGTAAATAAATAATACTGTTTGTTTTTCAAGTTATATCAGTTTCAAAATTTAAAGAAAATGTGCGACCATTAAACGTGGACCTTACCGTATTGTTGGTGGAAAGACGGGGACATGTAAGTAATTTTTTGGCATGACACTTATCGATAGAAGGGTAACCACGATTTTTATTGTTAAAAATGTTAGCGATGGTAGTATTTTTAGATAACCGATTTTGAAGATTTAGACGTGTAGATACCCTTCGAACAAGTTTAGTTTTTAGTATTTTTCCGTTTCTAAGCTTCATAATTGTTTTGTTAGTGAATTACACAATAAAGGAGCAAAGATTGGCGTCCAGAATATGAACCAGCATACAATAATTAAAGTTATGTAAAATTGATAAATTTTTGTTCGGCTGAAAATGTCAAACGCTATCAGTATAAATTACCCGAAAAAGATATTGTATATCAGGGTAGGACTGATGGCTGACTAAAAATTAGAATGGGGCTGAATATTGAAATACTACTTTTTGATAAATATTTCTAAAGTAATGAACTAGAGCAGTTCTCGCTCAGACACACACTCCATAATATAGTATATTATAAAAGCATAAACCTGAAGCACGGGGAGGCACTCTACTGCCTCCACACGGCACTAAAGACAAACTCTGTAAAAAATAAAATTGAGAATGGAAATGGGGAATGTGTCAAAGAGACAACAACCCGACCAAATAAAAAACAACAGCAGAAGGTCACCAACAGGTCTTCAATGTAGCGAGAAATTCCCGCACCCGGAGGCGTCCTTCAGCTGGCCCCTAAACAAATATATACTAGTTCAGTGATAATGAACGCCATACTAATTTCCAAATTGTACACAAGAAACTAATATAAAAATAATACAAGACTAACAAAGGCCAGAGGCTCCTGACTTGGGACAGGCGCAAAAATGCGGCGGGGTTAAACATGTTTGTGAGATCTCAACCCTCCCCCTATACCTCTAACCAATGTAGAAAAATAAACGCATAACAATACGCACATTAAAATTCAGTTCAAGAGAAGTCCGATTCTGATGTCAGAAGATGTAACCAAAGAAAATAAACAAAATGACAATAATACATAAATAACATTAGACTACTAGCAGTTAACTGACATGCCAGCTCCAGACTTCAATTAAACTGACTGAAAGATTATGATTTCATCATATGAACATCAGGCACAATCCTTCCCGTTAGAGGTTTAGTAGCATACCATCATAACATATATGAGAAGCACATAACCCGTGTCATGCCAACAACTGTTTTTAGAATAAATGTGTTTAGTTCCGACGCAAAGACCTTATCAGTGACTCAATATTAACGCCAAAATATGCAATCTTTAATGACTTGACAACAGTATCGTAATTATATCCCTTCTTAATCAGTCTATTTAAAGGTTTTGTAAGTTTCTGAGGTGAATACTGACACCTTTGTGTTTTATAAAGAATATTTCCATAAAAAATTGGATGTGAAATACCTGAACGTATAAAAAGTCTGCATGTTGAGCTATATTTACGAATGATGTCTTTATACCGATGATTAAATTTAGTAAAAGTTTTGACTAGTTTGTGATATCGAAAACCCTGGTGTAATAATTTTTCAGTAATACATAAATTTCTCTCGTTAAAATCTAAAACATTGTTACAAACACGAGCGAATCGTACAAGTTGAGATATATAAACACCGTAAGATGGTGACAAGGGAACGTCACCATCTAAAAACGGATAATTAACGATAGGAAATGAAAAATCATCCCTTTTATCATAAATTTTAGTATTCAGCTTTCCGTTAGTGATATAGATATCAAGATCGAGGAAAGGGCAGTGGTCATTATTAGTATTAGCTTTATTTAAAGTAAGTTCAGCAGGATAAATTTCATTAATATACATACTGAAGTCATCATTATTGAGAGCCAAAATATCATCCAAATATCTAAAAGTATTATTAAATTTGTTTATCAGATGTTGTTTTGATGGGTCTTTGCTTATTTTTGTCATAAATTGTAACTCATAACAATACAAAAAGAGGTCCGCAATAAGTGGTGCACAGTTAGTCCCAATTGGAATTCCGATAATCTGACGATATACGGAATTCCCAAAGCGAACAAAAATGTTATCTAGTAAAAATTCAAGGGCATTTATAGTATCAAAGCATGTCCAATTAACATAGTTTTTTTGTTTTTTGCTACTAAAAAATGACCTAAAAGAGTTTGAACATATATATTCACATTCTGATTTTTTGAATGCCCATTTAATTAGGTGTGTGAATTTTTTCTTAATGAGAATGTGAGGCAATGTGGTATACAGGGTAGAAAAATCAAAACTTTGAACAGATTCAAAATCACCAATATGAGCATGCAATTTATCAAGTACTTCCAACGAGTTCTTGACACTCCAAAAGTAATTTATTCCACTTTTTTCGAAGGCCTTATTTGAACAATTTATTATAAGGTTTTTAATTGTACCAAGTGGACTGGTAAGAAGAATAGACAATTAAGTAGTTGAACAATGGCTTGAAGACGAAATAAATCTATATGTGTAAGGGGTTTTGTGTAGCTTTGGAAGCCAATACATAGTTGGGACTTTCATTGTATTTGGCTCTGCTTGTAAAGCGGTGGCTAAAAGTTTATGTTTGTGACAGATTTCGTTTTCTGAAAATGGAGTCAGTTGGAATGTTGGTGAATTGGTGATTTCCTTTTTCAGAACCTCAATGTAAAATTTACGTCAAACAATAATAATATTATTAGCAGCTTTATCGGCCGGGACAAAAACAAATTCCTTGGCTAGTTCTTTTAGTTTATGTTTGATACGAGAAATAGGTTTATTGTGGTTATTGTTAATAGTAAAATGTTCTTTAAAATGTTGAATACGTATATCAACTATCTTCATTACTGAATTATAAAAAGAGTCCACAGATGTTTTGTCAGCTTTTTCCCGTTTTATCCATTTCATACAGTTAGTATGGAGTGAGTCGTGGATGATATTACGACACTCATTCCAATTAATAATTGACGGGGGACGATATTTAGGTCCTTTACTGAGGAATGATTTTAACTCTCGGTCTTGAACGATGTTAAGATCTCCTGTTATAACATGGGAAATGGGTCCATAAATATATGCGGAATTACTGCAATTACACGAAGTAGGTGTATTTTCACTGATATTAACATCTTTACACAATTGACTATAATTAAACACAAATTTCCGGGTAGATTTCTTGTAAATATAACAAATAAGAGGTAGCTCAGTATTGTCAAAATAACCAGGAATTTGTTCTTTAACAGAATGGTCGTTAAATATACCGGCAATATTTACAAAATCAAAGCCTTTATTGACATACTTAATTTTAATAAAATGTTTTTTATGATCTTCAGGGCGATCAATTTTGGGAAATAATTTAGAATAACAATATGCCATAATAATTTGAACAATTTCATACTTAGGACTGCTATATGAAATTGTGTTGCAATCCTCCAAAATGTTATTTAACTTATTAACCGGTAATGAACAGAGTTTTGTTAACAGATACTGTCTGCCGTTGTTTTTTGAAATAGAAATTAGGTCCGAAATATTGGTATGATTGGCCCGAAATTTTCTTTGATTGCAATTTGTTCTACGATTGTGAGAACGGTTGTTACGAACAGTTTTAGAAACTATATCCAAAATGTTAACGGAATTGGTTCTAGATATATTACCAATTCCCATGATATTATCATTTAGACCGAGCGGGTAAACTGTCTGTAATTTTTTAATTCAATTTAATTCAATTATTTTCCGTGATCGTACAAACTTTGAATGCGATTCACCAGGCTGCTTATTTACTACTTCTAAAGGCTGAACTGCTAAATATTTAAACGGATGGTTGTGCTTCTTAAGGTGTTGGTAAATAATACTTTTGATTTTTTTTGGTCTTTGAAAACGATACAGATGTTCTTGAGTGCGTTTAGATAAATATCGTCCAGTTTCTCCTACGTACTGAATACCACACCCCGGTTTGTTTCATGTGAGTAAATAAATAATACTGTTTGTATTTCAAGTTATATCAGTTTCAAAATTTAAAGAAAATGTGCGACCATTAAACGTGGACCTTACCGTATTGTTGGTGGAAAGAAGGGGACATGTAAGTCATTTTTTGGCATGACACTTATCGATAGAAGGGTAACCACGATTTTTATTGTTAAAAATGTTAGCGATGGTAGTATTTTTAGATAACCGATTTTGAAGATTTAGACGTGTAGATACCCTTTGAACCAGTTTAGTTTTTAGTATTTTTCCGTTTCTAAGCTTCATAATTGTTTTGTTAGTGAATTACATAATAAAGGAGCAAAGATTGGCGTCCAGAATATGAACCAGCATACAATAATTAAAGTTATGTAAAATTGATAAATTTTTGTTCGGCTGAAAATGTCAAACGCTATCAGTATAAATTACCCGAAAAAGATAGTGTATATCAGGGTAGGACTGATGGCTGACTAAATAGTAGAATGGGGCTGAATATTGAAATACTACTTTTTGATAAATATTTCTAAAGTAATGAACTAGAGCAGTTCTCGCTCAGACACACACTCCATAATCTAGTATGTTATAAGAGCATAAACCTGAAGCACGGGGAGGCACTCTACTGCCTCCACACGGCACTAAAGACAAACTCTGTAAAAAATAAAATTGAGAATGGAAATGGGGAATGTGTCAAAGAGACAACAACCCGACCAAATAAAAAACAACAGCAGAAAGTCACCAACAGGTCTTCAATGTAGCGAGAAATTCCCGCACCCGGAGGCGTCCTTCAGCTGGCCTCTAAACAAATATATACTAGTTCAGTGATATGAACGCCATACTAATTTCAAAATTGTACACAAGAAACTGATATAAAAATAATACAAGACTAACAAAGGCCAGAGGCTCCTTACTTGGGACAGGCGCAAAAATGCGGCGGGGTTAAACATGTTTGTGAGATCTCAACCCTCCCCCTATACCTCTAACCAATGTAGAAAAATAAACGCACCGTTTATCTGTCTCATTGGCACTCATACCACATCTCCTTATTGTTATACCAAGTACTGTTTATCTGTCTCATTGGCAATCATAACACATCTCCTTATTTTTATACTAAGAACTGTTTATCTGTCTAATTGGCAATCATACCACATCTCTTTTTTTTATACCAAGTTATGTTTGTTTGTTTCATTGGCAATAATACCACATCTCCTTATTTTTATACTAAGTACTGTTTATCTGTTTTATTGCCAATCATACCACATCTCCTTATTTTTATATTAAGTACTGTATTTGTCTCATTGACAATCGTACCACATCTCCTTATTTGTATACCAAGTACTGTTTATCTGTTTCATTGGCAATCATACCACATCTCCTTATTTTTGAATTAAGTACTGTTGATCTGTGTCATTGACAATCGTACCACATTTCCTTATTTTTATATTAAGTACTGTATCTGTCTCATTGAAAATCATACCACATCTCCTTATTTTTATACCAAGTACTGTTTATCTGTCTCATTGAAAATCATACCACATCTCCTTATTTTTATACTTAGTACTTTTTATCTGTCTCATTGGGATTCATACCACATCTCCTTATTTTTATACCAAGTACTGTTTATCTGTCTGGTTGACAATCATACCACATCTCCTAATTTTTATACTAAGTATTGTTTATCTGTCTCATTGATAAACATACCACATCTCCTTATTTTTATACCAAGTACTGTTTATCTGTCTCATTGACAATCATACCACATCTCGTTATTTAAAAAAAATACTGTTTATCTGTCTCATTGACAATCATACCACATCATGTTATTTTTATACCAAGTACCGTTTATCTGTTTCATTGGCACTCATACGACATCTCCTTATTTTTATACCAAGTACTGTTTATCTTTCTCATTGGCATTCATACCACATCTCGTTATTTTTATACTAAGTGCTGTATATCTGTCTAATTGGCAATCATACCACATCTCCTTTTTTTATACCAAGTTCTGTTTGTTTGTATCATTGGCAATACTACCACATCTCCTTATTTTTATACTAAGTACTGTTTATCTGTCTCATTGGCAATCTAGCACATCTCCTTTTTTTATACCAAGTACTGTTTGTTCGTCACATGACATTTATACCACATTTTCTTATTTTTATACCAAGTACTGTATATCTGTCTCATTGACAATCATACCACATCTCCTTATTTTTATACTAAGTACTGTTTATCTGTTTCATTGGCAATCATACCACATCTCCTTATTTTTATATTAAGTACTGTATCTGTCTCATTGACAATCACACCACATCTCCTTATTTTTATACTAAGTACTGTTTATCTGTCTCATTGACAATCATACCACATCTCCTTATTTTCAAACCAAATACTGTTTATCTGTCTCATTGACAATCATACCACATCTCCTTATTTTTATACTAAGTACTGTTTATCTGTCTCATTGACAATCATACCAAATCTCCGTATTTTTATATTAAGTACTGTATCTGTCTCATTGAAAATCATACCACATCTCCTTATTTTTATACTAAGTACTGTGTATCTGTCTCGTCGAAATTCATACCACATCTCCTTATTTTTATACCAAGTACTGTTTATCTGTCTCGTTGACAATCATACCACATCTCCTAATTTTTATACTAAGTACTGTTTATCTGTCTCATTGACAATCATACCACATCTCCTTATTTTTATACTAAGTACTGTTTATCTGTCTCATTGGGATTCATACCACATCTCCTTATTTTTATACCAAGTACTGTTTATCTGTCTCGTTGACAGTCATACCATATCTCCTAATTTTTATACTAAGTACTGTTTATCTGTCTCATTGACAATCATACCACATCTCGTTATTTAAAAAAAATACTGTTTATCTGTCTCATTGACAATCATACCACATCATGTTATTTTTATACCAAGTACCGTTTATCTGTCGTATTGGCACTCATACCACATCTCCTTATTTTTATACCAAGTACTGTTTATCTGTCTCATTGGCATTCGTACCACATCTCGTTATTTTTAAACTAAGTGCTGTATATCTGTCTAATTGGCAATCATACCACATCTCCTTTTTTTATACCAAGTTCTGTTTGTTTGTTTCATTGGCAATAATACCACATCTCCTTATTTTTATACTAAGTACTGTTTATCTGTCTAATTGGCAATCATACCACATCTCCTTTTTTTATACCAAGTACTGTTTGTTCGTCACATGACAATTATACCACATTTCCTTATTTTTATACCAAGTACTGTATATCTGTCTCATTGACAATCATACCACATCTCCTTATTTTTATACTAAGTACTGTTTATCTGTTTCATTGGCAATCATACCACGTCTCCTTATTTTTATATTAAGTACTGTATCTGTCTCATTGACAATCACACCACATCTCCTTATTTTTATACTAAGTACTGTTTATCTGTCTCATTGACAATCATACCACATCTCCTTATTTTCAAGCCAATTACTGTTTATCTGTCTCATTGGGATTCATACCACATCTCCTTATTTTTATACCAAGTACTGTTCATCTGTCTCGTTGACAATCATACCACATCTCATAATGTTTATACTAAGTACTGTTTATCTGTCTCATTGACAATCATACCACATCTCCTTATTTTTATATTAAGTACTGTTTATCTGGCTCATTGACAATCATACCACATCTCCTAATTTGTATACTAAGTACTGTTTATCTGTTTTATTGGCAATCATACCACATCTCCTTATTTTTATATTAAGTACTGTATCTGTCTCATTGAAAATCATACCACATCTCCTTATTTTTATACCAAGTACTGTTTATCTGTCTCATTGACAATCATACCACATCTCTTAATTTGTATACTAAGTACAGTTGATCTGTCTCATTGACAATCATACCACATCATGTTATTTTTATACCAAGTACCGTTTATCTGTCTCATTGACAATCATACCACATTTTCTTATTTTTATACCAAGTACTGTTTATCTGTCTCATTGGCAATCATACCACATCTCCTTTTTTTTTATACCAAGTACTTGTTATCTGTCTCATTAACAATCATACCACATCTCCTTATTTGTATACTAAGTACTGTTTATGTGTCTTATTGGCAATCATACCACATCTCCTTATTTTTATACCAAGTACTGGTTTATCTGTCTCATCGACAATCATACCACATCTCCTTATTCTATATTAAGTACTGTTTATCTGGCTCATTGACAATCGTACCACATCTCGTTATTTTTATACCAAGTACTGTTTATCTGTCTCATTGACAATCGTACCATTTCTCGTTATTTTTATACCAAGTACTGTTTATCTGTCTCATTGACAATCATACCATATCTCGTTATTTTTATACTAAGTACTGTATATCTGTCTCATTGACAATCATACAATATCTCGTTATTTTTATACTAAGTACTGTTTATCTGTCTCATTGGGATTCATACCAATTCTCCTTATTTTTATACCAAGTACTGTTTATCTGTCTCGTTGACAATCATACCACATCTCCTAATTTTTATACTAAGTACTGTTTATCTGTCTCATTGACAATCATACCACATCTCGTTATTTAAAAAAAATACTGTTTATCTGTCTCATTGACAATCATACCACATCATGTTATTTTTATACCAAGTACCGTTTATCTGTCTAATTGGCACTCATACCACATCTCCTTATTTGTATACCAAGTACTGTTTATCTGTCTCATTGGCATTCATACCACATCTCGTTATTTTTATACTAAGTGCTGTATATCTGTCTAATTGGCAATCATACCACATCTCCTTTTTTTATACCAAGTTCTGTTTGTTTGTTTCATTGGCAATAATACTACATCTCCTTATTTTTATACTAAGTACTGTTTATCTGTCTCATTGGCAATCATACCACATCTCCTTTTTTTATACCAAGTACTGTTTGTTCGTCACATGACAATTATACCACATTTCCTTATTTTTATACCAAGTACTGTATATCTGTCTCATTGACAATCATACCACATCTCCTTATTTTTATACTAAGTACTGTTTATCTGTTTCATTGGCAATCATACCACATCTCCTTATTTTTATATTAAGTACTGTATCTGTCTCATTGACAATCACACCACATCTCCTTATTTTTATACTAAGTACTGTTTATCTGTCTCATTGACAATCATACCACATCTCCTTATTTTCAAACCAATTACTGTTTATCTGTCTCATTGGGATTCATACCACATCTCCTTATTTTTATACCAAGTACTGTTCATCTGTCTCGTTGACAATCATACCACATCTCATAATTTTTATACTAAGTACTGTTTATCTGTCTCATTGACAATCATACCACATCTCCTTATTTTCAAACCAATTACTGTTTATCTGTCTCATTGGGATTCATACCACATCTCCTTATTTTTATATTAAGTACTGTTTATCTGGCTCATTGACAATCATACCACATCTCCTAATTTGTATACTAAGTACTGTTTATCTGTTTTATTGGCAATCATACCACATCTCCTTATTTTTATATTAAGTACTGTATCTGTCTCATTGAAAATCATACCACATCTCCTTATTTGTATACCAAGTACTGTTTATCTGTCTCATTGACAATCATACCACATCTCCTAATTTGTATACTAAGTACAGTTGATCTGTCTCATTGACAATCATACCACATCATGTTATTTTTATACCAAGTACCGTTTATCTGTCTCATTGACAATCATACCACATTTTCTTATTTTTATACCAAGTCCTGTTTATCTGTCTCATTGGCAATCATACCACATCTCCTTATTTTTATACCAAGTACTTGTTATCTGTCTCATTAACAATCATACCACATCTCCTTATTTTTATACTAAGTACTGTTTATGTGTTTTATTGGCAATCATACCACATCTCCTTATTTTTATACCAAGTACTGGTTTATCTGTCTCATCGACAATCATACCACATCTCCTTATTCTATATTAAGTACTGTTTATCTGGCTCATTGACAATCGTACCATTTCGCGTTATTTTTATACCAAGTACTGTTTATCTGTCTCATTGAAAATCATACCATATCTCGTTATTTTTATATTAAGTACTGTATATCTGTCTCATTGACAATCATACCATATCTCGTTATTTTTATACTAAGTACTGTTTATCTGTCTCATTGACAATTATACAACATCTCCTTATTTTTATACCAAGTACTGTTTATCTGTTTCGTTGACAATCATACCACATCTCCTAATTTTTATACTAAGTACTGTTTATCTGTCTCATTGACAATCATACCACATCTCGTTATTTAAAAAAAATACTGTTTGTCTGTCTCATTGACAATCATACCACATCATGTTATTTTTATACCAAGTACCGTTTATCTGTCTCATTGGCACTCATACCACATCTCCTTATTTTTATACCAAGTACTGTTTATCTGTCTCATTGGCATTCATACCACATCTCGTTATTTTTATACTAAGTGCTGTATATCTGTCTAATTGGCAATCATACCACATCTCCTTTTTTTATACCAAGTTCTGTTTGTTTGTTTCATTGGCAATAATACCACATCTCCTTATTTTTATACTAAGTACTGTTTATCTGTCTCATTGGCAATCATACCACATCTCCTTTTTTTATACCAAGTACTGTTTGTTCGTCACATGACAATTATACCACATTTCCTTATTTTTATACCAAGTACTGTATATCTGTCTCATTGACAATCATACCACATCTCCTTATTTTTATACTAAGTACTGTTTATCTGTTTCATTGGCAATCATACCACATCTCCTTATTTTTATATTAAGTACTGTATCTGTCTCATTGACAATCACACCACATCTCCTTATTTTTATACTAAGTACTGTTTATCTGTCTCATTGACAATCATACCACATCTCCTTATTTTCAAACCAATTACTGTTTATCTGTCTCATTGGGATTCATACCACATCTCCTTATTTTTATACCAAGTACTGTTCATCTGTCTCGTTGACAATCATACCACATCTCATAATTTTTATACTAAGTACTGTTTATCTGTCTCATTGACAATCATACCACATCTCCTTATTTTCAAACCAATTACTGTTTATCTGTCTCATTGGGATTCATACCACATCTCCTTATTTTTATATTAAGTACTGTTTATTTGGCTCATTGACAATCATACCACATCTCCTAATTTGTATACTAAGTACTGTTTATCTGTTTTATTGGCAATCATACCACATCTCCTTATTTTTATATTAAGTACTGTATATGTCTCATTGAAAATCATACCACATCTCCTTATTTTTATACCAAGTACTGTTTATCTGTCTCATTGACAATCATACCACATCTCCTAATTTGTATCCTAAGTACAGTTGATCTGTCGCATTGACAATCATACCACATCATGTTATTTTTATACCAAGTACCGTTTATCTGTCTCATTGACAATCATACCACATTTTCTTATTTTTATACCAAGTACTGTTTATCTGTCTCATTGGCAATCATACCACATCTCCTTATTTTTATACCAAGTACTTGTTATCTGTCTCATCGACAATCATACCACATCTCCTTATTCTATATTAAGTACTGTTTATCTGGCTCATTGACAATCGTACCACATCTCGTTATTTTTATACCAAGTACTGTTTATGTGTCTCATTGACAATCGTAACATTTCTCGTTATTTTTATACCAAGTACTGTTTATCTGTCTCATTGACAATCATACCATATCTCGTTATTTTTATTTTAAGTACTGTATATCTGTCTCATTGACAATCATACCATATCTCGTTGTTTTTATACTAAGTACTGTTTATCTGTCTCATTGGGATTCATACCACATCTCCTTATTTTTATACCAAGTACTGTTTATCTGTCTCGTTGACAATCATACCACATCTCCTAATTTTTATACTAAGTACTGTTTATCTGTCTCATTGACAATCATACCACATCTCGTTATTTAAAAAAAATACTGTTTGTCTGTCTCATTGACAATCATACCACATCATGTTATTTTTATACCAAGTACCGTTTATCTGTCTCATTGGCACTCATACCACATCTCCTTATTTTTATACCAAGTACTGTTTATCTGTCTCATTGGCATTCATACCACATCTCGTTATTTTTATACTAAGTGCTGTATATCTGTCTAATTGGCAATCATACCACATCTCCTTTTTTATACCAAGTTCTGTTTGTTTGTTTCATTGGCAGTAATACCACATCTCCTTATTTTTATACTAAGTACTGTTTATCTGTCTCATTGGCAATCATACCACATCTCCTTTTTTTATACCAAGTACTGTTTGTTCGTCACATGACAATTATACCACATTTCCTTATTTTTATACCAAGTACTGTATATCTGTCTCATTGACAATCATACCACATCTCCTTATTTTTATACTAAGTACTGTTTATCTGTTTCATTGGCAATCATACCACATCTCCTTATTTTTATATTAAGTACTGTATCTGTCTCATTGACAATCACACCACATCTCCTTATTTTTATACTAAGTACTGTTTATCTGTCTCATTGACAATCATACCACATCTCCTTATTTTCAAACCAATTACTGTTTATCTGTCTCATTGGGATTCATACCACATCTCCTTATTTTTATACCAAGTACTGTTCATCTGTCTCGTTGACAATCATACCACATCTCATAATTTTTATACTAAGTACTGTTTATCTGTCTCATTGACAATCATACCACATCTCCTTATTTTCAAACCAATTACTGTTTATCTGTCTCATTAAGATTCATACCACATCTCCTTATTTTTATATTAAGTACTGTTTATCTGGCTCATTGACAATCATACCACATCTCCTAATTTGTATACTAAGTACTGTTTATCTGTTTTATTGGCAATCATACCACATCTCCTTATTTTTATATTAAGTACTGTATCTGTCTCATTTAAAATCATACCACATCTCCTTATTTTTATACCAAGTACTGTTTATCTGTCTCATTGACAATCATACCACATCTCCTAATTTGTATACTAAGTACAGTTGATCTGTCTCATTGACAATCATAAAACTTCATGTTATTTTTATACCAAGTACCGTTTATCTGTCTCATTGACAATCATACCACATTTTCTTATTTTTATACCAAGTACTGTTTATCTGTCTCATTGGCAATCATACCACATCTCCTTATTTTTATACCAAGTACTTGTTATCTGTCTCATTAACAATCATACCACATCTCCTTATTTTTATACTAAGTACTGTTTATGTGTCTTATTGGCAATCATACCACATCTCCTTATTTTTATACCAAGTAGTGGTTTATCTGTCTCATCGACAATCATACCACATCTCCTTATTCTATATTAAGTACTGTATATCTGTCTCATTGACAATCATACCATATCTCGTTATTTTTATACTAAGTACTGTTTATCTGTCTCATTGACAATCATACCACATCTCCTTATATTTAGACCAAGTACTGTTTATCTGTCTCATTGACAATCACACACATCTCCTTATTCTATATTAAGTACTGTTTATCTGGCTCATTGACAATCGTACCACATCTCGTTATTTTTATACTAAGTACTGTTTATCTATCTCATTGGGATTCATACCACATCTCCTTATTTTTATACCAAGTACTGTTTATCTGTCTCGTTGACAATCATACCACATCTCCTAATTTTTATACTAAGTACTGTTTATCTATCTCATTGGCAATCTAGCACATCTCCTTTTTTATACCAAGTACTGTTTGTTCGTCACATGACATTTATACCACATTTTCTTATTTTTATACCAAGTACTGTATATCTGTCTCATTGACAATCATACCACATCTCCTTATTTTTATACTAAGTACTGTTTATCTGTTTCATTGGCAATCATACCACATCTCCTTATTTTTATATTAAGTACTGTATCTGTCTCATTGACAATCACACCACATCTCCTTATTTTTATACTAAGTACTGTTTATCTCTCTCATTGACAATCATACCACATCTCCTTATTTTTATATTAAGTACTGTATCTGTCTCATTGAAAATCATACCACATCTCCTCATTTTCAAACCAAATACTGTTTATCTGTCTCATTGACAATCATACCACATCTCCTTATTTTTATACTAAGTACTGTTTATCTGTCTCATTGACAATCATACCACATCTCCTTATTTTTATATTAAGTACTGTTTATCTGTCTCATTGAAAATCATACCACATCTCCTTATTTTTATACTAAGTACTGTGTATCTGTCTCGTCGAAATTCATACCACATCTCCTTATTTGTATACCAAGTACTGTTTATCTGTCTCATTGACAATCATACCACATCTCCTAATTTATATACTAAGTACAGTTGATCTGTCTCATTGACAATCATACCACATCATGTTATTTTTATACCAAGTACCGTTTATCTGTCTCATTGACAATCATACCACATTTTCTTATTTTTATACCAAGTCCTGTTTATCTGTTTCATTGGCAATCATACCACATCTCCTTATTTTTATACCAAGTACTTGTTATCTGTCTCATTAACAATCATACCACATCTCCTTATTTTTATACCAAGTACTGGTTTATCTGTCTCATCGACAATCATACCACATCTCCTTATTCTATATTAAGTACTGTTTATCTGGCTCATTGACAATCGTACCACATCTCGTTATTTTTATACCAAGTACTGTTTATGTGTCTCATTGACAATCGTACCATTTCGCGTTATTTTTATACCAAGTACTGTTTATCTGTCTCATTGACAATCATACCACATCTCCTTATTTTTATACTAAGTACTGTTTATCTGTCTCATTGACAATCATACCACATCTCCATATTTTTATATTAAGTACTGTATCTGTCTCATTGAAAATCATACCACATCTCCTTATTTTTATACTAAGTACTGTGTATCTGTCTCGTCGAAATTCATACCACATCTCCTTATTTTCAAACCAATTACTGTTTATCTGTCTCATTGGGATTTATACCACATCTCCTTATTTTTATACCAAGTACTGTTCATCTGTCTCGTTGACAATCATACCACATCTCATAATTTTTATACTAAGTACTGTTTATCTGTCTCATTGACAATCATACCACATCTCCTTATTTTCAAACCAATTACTGTTTATCTGTCTCATTGGGATTCATACCACATCTCCTTATTTTTATATTAAGTACTGTTTATCTGGCTCATTGACAATCATACCACATCTCCTAATTTGTATACTAAGTACTGTTTATCTGTTTTATTGGCAATCATACCACATCTCCTTATTTTTATATTAAGTACTGTATCTGTCTCATTGAAAATCATACCACATCTCCTTATTTTTATACGAAGTACTGTTTATCTGTCTCATTGACAATCATACCACATCTCCTAATTTGTATACTAAGTACAGTTGATCTGTCTCATTGACAATCATACCACATCATGTTATTTTTATACCAAGTACCGTTTATCTGTCTCATTGACAATCATACCACATTTTCTTATTTTTATACCAAGTACTGTTTATCTGTCTCATTGGCAATCATACCACATCTCCTTATTTTTATACCAAGTACTTGTTATCTGTCTCATTAACAATCATACCACATCTCCTTATTTTTATACTAAGTACTGTTTATGTGTCTTATTGGCAATCATACCACATCTCCTTATTTTTATACCAAGTAGTGGTTTATCTGTCTCATCGACAATCATACCACATCTCCTTATTCTATATTAAGTACATTATATCTGTCTCATTGACAATCATACCATATCTCGTTATTTTTATACTAAGTACTGTTTATCTGTCTCATTGACAATCATACCACATCTCCTTATTTTTATACCAAGTACTGTTTATCTGTCTCATTGACAATCACACACATCTCCTTATTTTTATACCAAGTACTGTTTATCTGTCTCATCGACAATCATATCACATCTCCTTATTCTATATTAAGTACTGTTTATCTGGCTCATTGACAATCGTACCACATCTCGTTATTTTTATACTAAGTACTGTTTATCTGTCTCATTTGGATTCATACCACATCTCCTTATTTTTATACCAAGTACTGTTTATCTGTCTCGTTGACAATCATACCACATCTCCTAATTTTTATACTAAGTACTGTTTATCTGTCTCATTGGCAATCTAGCACATCTCCTTTTTTTATACCAAGTACTGTTTGTTCGTCACATGACATTTATACCACATTTTCTTATTTTTATACCAAGTACTGTATATCTGTCTCATTGACAATCATACCACATCTCCTTATTTTTATACTAAGTACTGTTTATCTGTTTCATTGGCAATCATACCACATCTCCTTATTTTTATATTAAGTACTGTATCTGTCTCATTGACAATCACACCACATCTCCTTATTTTTATACTAAGTACTGTTTATCTGTCTCATTGACAATCATACCACATATAACAGATTGTCAACGAGACAGATGAACAGTACTTGGTATAAAAATAAGGAGATGTGGTATGATTGTCAATGAGACAGATAAACAGTACTTGGTATACAAATAAGGAGATGTGGTATGATTTTCAATGAGACAGATACAGTACTTAATATAAAATAAGGAGATGTGGTATGATTGCCAATAAAACAGATAAACAGTACTTAGTATACAAATTAGGAGATGTGGTATGATTGTCAATGAGCCAGATAAACAGTACTTAATATAAAAATAAGGAGATGTGGTATGAATCCCAATGAGACAGATAAACAGTAATTGGTTTGAAAATAAGGAGATGTGGTATGATTGTCAATGAGACAGATAAACAGTACTTAGTATAAAAATTAGGAGATGTGGTATGATTGTCAACGAGACAGATAAACAGTACTTGGTATAAAAATAAGGAGATGTGGTATGAATCCCAATGAGACAGATAAACAGTACTTAGTATAAAAATAAGGAGATGTAGTATGATTGTCAATGAGACAGATAAACAGTACTTAGTATAAAAATTAGGAGATGTGGTATGATTGTCAACGAGACAGATAAACAGTACTTGGTATAAAAATAAGGAGATGTGGTATGAATTTCGACGAGACAGATACACAGTACTTAGTATAAAAATAAGGAGATGTGGTATGATTTTCAATGAGACAGATACAGTACTTAATATAAAAATAAGGAGATGTGGTATGATTGTCAATGAGACAGATAAACAGTACTTAGTATAAAAATAAGGAGATGTGGTATGATTGTCAATGAGACAGATAAACAGTATTTGGTTTGAAAATGAGGAGATGTGGTATGATTGTCAATGAGACAGATAAACAGTACTTAGTATAAAAATAAGGAGATGTGGTGTGATTGTCAATGAGACAGATACAGTACTTAATATAAAAATAAGGAGATGTGGTATGATTGCCAATGAAACAGATAAACAGTACTTAGTATAAAAATAAGGAGATGTGGTATGATTGTCAATGAGACAGATATACAGTACTTGGTATAAAAATAAGAAAATGTGGTATAAATGTCATGTGACGAACAAACAGTACTTGGTATACAAAAGGAGATGTGCTAGATTGCCAATGAGACAGATAAACAGTACTTAGTATAAAAATTAGGAGATGTGGTATGATTGTCAACGAGACAGATAAACAGTACTTGGTATAAAAATAAGGAGATGTGGTATGAATCCAAATGAGACAGATAAACAGTACTTAGTATAAAAATAACGAGATGTGGTACGATTGTCAATGAGCCAGATAAACAGTACTTAATATAGAATAAGGAGATGTGGTATGATTGTCGATGAGACAGATAAACAGTACTTGGTATAAAAATAAGGAGATGTGTGTGACAGTATTTTTTTTTAAATAACGAGATGTGGTATAATTGTCATGTGACGAACAAACAGTACTTGGTATAAAAAAAGGAGATGTGGTATGATTGCCAATGAGACAGATAAACAGTACTTGGTATAAAAATAAGGAGATGTGGTATTATTGCCAATGAAACAAACAAACAGAACTTGGTATAAAAAAGGAGATGTGGTATGATTGCCAATTAGACAGATATACAGCACTTAGTACAAAAATAACGAGATGTGGTATGAATGCCAATGAGACAGATAAACAGTACTTGGTATAAAAATAACGAGATGTGGTATGAGTGCCAATGAGACAGATAAACGGTTCTTGGTATAAAAATAACATGATGTGGTAAGATTGTCAATGAGAAAGATACACAGTATTTTTTTTTAAATAACGAGATACCAAGTACTGTTTATCTGTCTCATTGACAATCATACCACATCTCCTTTTTTTTATACTAAGTACTGTTTATCTGTCTCATTGACAATCATACCACATCTCCATATTTTTATATTAAGTACTGTATCTGTCTCATTGAAAATCATACCACATCTCATTAATTTTTATACTAAGTACTGTGTATCTGTCTCGTCGAAATTCATACCACATCTCCTTATTTTCAAACCAATTACTGTTTATCTGTCTCATTGGGATTCATACCACATCTCCTTATTTTTATACCAAGTACTGTTCATCTGTCTCGTTGACAATCATACCACATCTCATAATTTTTATACTAAGTACTGTTTATCTGTCTCATTGACAATCATACCACATCTCCTTATTTTCAAACCAATTACTGTTTATCTGTCTCATTGGGATTCATACCACATCTCCTTATTTTTATATTAAGTACTGTTTATCTGGCTCATTGACAATCATACCACATCTCCTAATTTGTATACTAAGTACTGTTTATCTGTTTTATTGGCAATCATACCACATCTCCTTATTTTTATATTAAGTACTGTATCTGTCTCATTGAAAATCATACCACATCTCCTTATTTTTATACCAAGTACTGTTTATCTGTCTCATTGACAATCATACCACATCTCCTAATTTGTATACTAAGTACAGTTGATCTGTCTCATTGACAATCATACCACATCATGTTATTTTTATACCAAGTACCGTTTATCTGTCTCATTGACAATCATACCACATTTTCTTATTTTTATACCAAGTACTGTTTATCTGTCTCATTGGCAATCATACCACATCTCCTTATTTTTATACCAAGTACTTGTTATCTGTCTCATTAACAATCATACCACATCTCCTTATTTTTATACTAAGTACTGTTTATGTGTCTTATTGGCAATCATACCACATCTCCTTATTTTTATACCAAGTAGTGGTTTATCTGTCTCATCGACAATCATACCACATCTCCTTATTCTATATTAAGTACTGTATTTCTGTCTCATTGACAATCATACCATATCTCGTTATTTTTATACTAAGTACTGTTTATCTGTCTCATTGACAATCATACCACATCTCCTTATTTTTATACTAAGTACTGTTTATCTGTCTCATTGACAATCATACCACATCTCCTTATTTTTATATTAAGTACTGTATCTGTCTCATTGAAAATCATACCACATCTCCTTATTTTTATACTAAGTACTGTGTATCTGTCTCGTCGAAATTCATACCACATCTCCTTATTTTTATACCAAGTACTGTTTATCTGTCTCGTTGACAATCATACCACATCTCCTAATTTTTATACTAAGTACTGTTTATCTGTCTCATTGACAATCATACCACATCTCCTTATTTTTATACTAAGTACTGTTTATCTGTCTCATTGGGATTCATACCACATCTCCTTATTTTTATACCAAGTACTGTTTATCTGTCTCGTTGACAATCATACCACATCTCCTAATTTTTATACTAAGTACTGTTTATCTGTCTCATTGACAATCATACCACATCTCGTTATTTAAAAAAAAAATCTGTGTATCTTTCTCATTGACAATCATACCACATCATGTTATTTTTATACCAAGAACCGTTTATCTGTCTCATTGGCACTCATACCACATCTCGTTATTTTTATACCAAGTACTGTTTATCTGTCTCATTGGCATTCATACCACATCTCGTTATTTTTATACTAAGTGCTGTATATCTGTCTAATTGGCAATCATACCACATCTCCTTTTTTTATACCAAGTTCTGTTTGTTTGTTTCATTGGCAATAATACCACATCTCCTTATTTTTATACCAAGTACTGTTTATCTGTCTCATTGGCAATCATACCACATCTCCTTTTTTTATACCAAGTACTGTTTGTTCGTCACATGACAATTATACCACATTTCCTTATTTTTATACCAAGAACTGTATATCTGTCTCATTGACAATCATACCACATCTCCTTATTTTTATACTAAGTACTGTTTATCTGTTTCATTGGTAATCATACCACATCTCCTTATTTTTATATTAAGTACTGTATCTGTCTCATTGACAATCACACCACATCTCCTTATTTTTATACTAAGTACTGTTTATCTGTCTCATTGACAATCATACCACATCTCCTTATTTTCAAACCAATTACTGTTTATCTGTCTCATTGACAATCATACCACATCTCCTTATTTTTATACTAAGTACTGTTTATCTGTCTCATTGGGATTCATACCACATCTCCTTATTTGT
Organism: Mytilus trossulus; assembly: GCF_036588685.1. Classification (NCBI taxonomy): domain Eukaryota; kingdom Metazoa; phylum Mollusca; class Bivalvia; order Mytilida; family Mytilidae; genus Mytilus; species Mytilus trossulus. The sequence goes on along the minus strand of NC_086377.1, from coordinate 81,911,528 downwards.
ATACCAAGTACTGTTCATCTGTTTCGTTGACAATCATACCACATCTCATAATGTTTATACTAAGTACTGTTTATCTGTCTCATTGACAATCATACCACATCTCCTTATTTTTATACCAAGTACTGTTTATCTGTCTCATCGACAATCATACCACATCTCCTTATTCTATATTAAGTACTGTTTATCTGTCTCATTGACAATCATACAACATCTCCTTATTTTTATACCAAGTACTGTTTATCTGTCTCATTGACAATCACACACATCTCCTTATTTTTATACCAAGTACTGTTTATCTGTCTCATCGACAATCATACCACATCTCCTTATTCTATATTAAGTACTGTTTATCTGGCTCATTGACAATCGTACCACATCTCGTTATTTTTATACCAAGTACTGTTTATCTGTCTCATTGACAATCGTACCACATCTCGTTATTTTTATACCAAGTACTGTTTATCTGTCTCATTGACAATCATACCATATCTCGTTATTTTTATACTAAGTACTGTATATCTGTCTCATTGACAATCATACCATATCTCGTTATTTTTATACTAAGTACTGTATATCTGTCTCATTGACAATCATACCACATCTCCTTATTTTTATACCAAGTACTGTTTATCTGTGTCATTGACAATCACACACATCTCCTTATTTTTATACCAAGTACTGTTTATCTGTCTCATTGACAATCACACACATCTCCTTATTTTTATACCAAGTACTGTTTATCTGTCTCAGTGACAATCACACACATCTCCTTATTTTTATACCAAGTATCGTTTATCTGTCTCATTGACAAGCATACCACATCTCCTTATTTTTATACCAAGTATCGTTTATCTGTCTCATTGACAAGCATACCACATCTCCTTATTCTATATTAAGTACTGTTTATCTGGCTCATTGACAATCGTACCACATCTCGTTATTTTTATACCAAGTACTGTTTATCTGTCTCAGTGACAATCACACACATCTCCTTATTTTTATACCAAGTATCGTTTATCTGTCTCATTGACAAGCATACCACATCTCCTTATTTTTATACCAAGTACTGTTTATCTGTCTCATTGACAATCATACCACATCTCCTTATTTTTATACCAAGTACTGTTTATCTGTCTCATTGACAATCATACCACATCTCCTTATTTTTATACCAAGTACTGTTTATCTGTCTCATTGACAATCATACCACATCTCGTTATTTTTATACCAAGTACTGTCTATCTGTCTCATTGACAATCACACACTTCTCCTTATTTTTATACTACGAACTGCATGTTTATCTGTCATTTGAATTAAATCCTATTTCGACTCCTCGTTTCTAAGGGAATACACCTAGTGCAAGTGTTGTGTCTGTACCTTTTTTGGATTTAAGACGGATTTTAAGTCAATTAAAGTTCATCGATAAGTTAAAGGGAAATCACACTATTGATTATACGCATCGCTCTCGCCGCCGTTTTCGAGTCTGTCGTAAAGTTTGCTAATTTCTAAAATGGCGGCGCGCTTGAAGGGCGTTTCACTAAAGCAGGAGAAAGCAAACGACGTTTTGATTGAAGTGCAAACATGAAAATTCTACTCGAAACGGACAAAATGTATGGCAAATTTAAAAAAAAAAAGAAGCCGAAAGTGGTCTTGATATGGTCTTGATATGAATTACCTTACGATTGAGTTAGTATTTTCTTTATTTGTAGAAAAAAACATTTTTTTTTTACTATAAAGTTAATATTTTAATATAATATATTTACTGATCTCACAGATTTCTTGGTTTTATGAAAAAATAGTGTAAAACAAAAGAGATGTTAACACTTTTTGTCGATCATTTAAATATTCAACGCATATTTCGGCGAATGTGAAATCCGTCCGGTCACCCTTTCTTTTTTTGTATGAAACATTTTGTTTTACTATAAAGTTTAAATTTTCATATAAGATAACTAGTAATCTCGAAGATTTCTGAGTTGTATGAAAAAATATTGTAAAACAAAAGAGATATTAACACTTTTTGTCGATCGGTCAATATACTTATGTAAAGCGTACATCAGTGAGTGTGAAATCCGTCCGGTCAACTTTTTTTGCTCAAAAATATTTTTTTTTTCTTTTTTTGTTTGATTTTCATAAAATATAGTCTAGTATCTCTAAGGTCTTCAAATATTAAAATAATCTATCAAATAACAAAAAAGTTCTGACTATTTATATCTCATCCGGTCAATATCCTGTCACAATCCGGGCAATCGTCCTGTTATTACTGTAACCCAACTGTTGGCAGCGCATCGTCGCGTTGCGGTATGTGGAATTCAGCGTTTATTTTCTCGAGAAAAAAAACCCAATAATATACCAAGAGTAACAGCATGTAAATTTACAGCTTCCGGAATTGTAGTTTTCTGTCCAACAGAGGGATGTAAATAAGAGTTTCGACTGTCAGTTTTCTCATATCACACGAAACGTCATTACTATAGTCTTCTAAACTACATGTACATATATATGAACAATTCATCAAACAATTAATTTCATATTTGTATTTATCTGGCTCAGCCTGTCGGGTTATACAAAACAGGGTCAAAATTCATACGTCATTATGTTCTAGTTCTGACTTGCCACTGGACGTTAATGTGTGAATTGAAATGTTATTTATTTCGCATGTGACGACAGAAATGATCAAAGTGTCGTCCACCTTTCCCAAATGTTCCTTTGGTATCTAACGCCTCTCTCTCTCTCCTTTTTTTCTTTTTTTTTGGGAAAGGGGGTGTGGTGGGGTTGGAGCACAAACACATGAATAAGAGTGATTCGTAGAGTAATCATATTTGTTGAAATATCAAACGTTATTTAAGAATAACGTTACTTAAAAATCATTGTAAAAGAAGCATATAAAATTTTGCATCGCGCGCGGTTGCTGGCTATCGAAATCAAAGAAAATTAAGCACCGTATTATACTGAATACCAATGAAAACGCAACACTTGTAAATTTCAAATATTTAAAAAAAAATATATATAAATATTTTTGTTTAAATGATTACCTATATCGGTTTGAAAATGAATTTTCAGACTTCTTTCGACAACTTTACGCTTGGATGATTTTAGAAAAAAAGTTACGTGCTTGGTTACAGAAAAGGGGGGAGAGTCGAGTGCACCGCTAATTTACGCACGAGTGATTTGCTCATGTATGTTTTGGAAAGCCTTGCTTAAGAATTGCAATTTCCCATCCTTTTTTGTAAGTCACTGCAATAAACTAAGGCGTAGATGCCAAGACTTTCAGACTACCAGATACATGAAGTTTGGGGCATGGTGCAAGGAGGCATTTCATATCGTGAAATTGCACGCAGAATGCAGTGTTCGACCTCAACAATTACCAGACTCATCCAAAGATTCAACCAAGCTGGGTCTTTGAATGATAGGCCACGTCCCGGAAGACAGAAAGCAACTACTGCCCAGCAGGACCGATACATTCGTCTTCAGCATCTTCGAGATCGTTTCCGTACGGCTGTCCAATCAGCACGAGAGACTGTCGGTATCCATAGGAGACAAATTAGAGCAAACACGGTAAAACGCCGTATGCACAGCAGTGGATTAAGTGTACGGCGTCCTTTCTGTGGTAACATGATGACAGCAGTACGACGCCAAAATCGCCTTACATGGACACAACAGCGTCAGAGATGGTCACACAGGCAATGGACAACCGTCTTATGGACGGACGAATCAAGATTCCATCTTCGCCGTAGTGATGGACAAACTTGTGTGTGGAGACGAAGAGGAGAACGCTATGCAGATGCATGTATCCAAGAGACAGATATTTGGGGTGATGGTAGTGTCATGGTATGGGGAGGAATATCGTTCAACCATAAAACTACACTCATCACTATCAATGGTAATTTAAACGCCCAACGCTACATTGATGAAGTTTTACGGCCGACCGTTATACCGTTTATGGCTAGGCATCAAGATGTTAATCTTTTTCAACAAGATAACGTTCGTGCACACTCCGCACGACTCACAACTTCGTTCATCAATAATAACCATGTTCATACATTACCATGGCCAGCCTTTTCGCCGGATTTGAGTCTAATTGAACACATATGGGATCAAATTAGATAAGCCGTAAGACGACGACAGCCACCACCAGTTACGCTGCGCACCTTGAAATTTCATTACAGGACGAATGGACAAACATTCTACAACACCGTATCCGACGTCTGGTCAGGTCAATGCCACGTCGTTGTACATGTAGAGATTGCGTTGCAGCACGCGGTGGACACATTCGTTATTGAGACTGTGAGTTAGTGAATTGTAGCGTTCTGTTGCATGAACGCATTGCATTCGAATCTTGGTAATTGAACATTTTTGTTTGACTTTTATCTTTAGATAAACCCATTAACTGTCATTAACAATTACTGTAAAGAAAATATTATTTTGTATGAACTGTTATTTTGAAAAAAACAAAGAGTTGTGTTTTCATTGGCACTAAGTATACATAGTAAATAATACTCAATCTTTCTTTAATGCTTTGTACAGGCTTACATAATTTTGGCACACAAAAAAAAACATATTTTGTAGTATTTCTTCAAACTGTCAATTATAGCGAATTGTACGACCAGCAAGTTAACTTTATAAGGCCGCTAGACGTCAGAGCAAACTGGAAATATCAAACAATAAGTCGGTTATTTCGGTCCTAATAGTGTAACATTGTTATTTTTTTTTTAACATTTTACTCCTTGAGTGTTACAATATGAAATTTTCTTATCAGGAAACAGATTAATATAAGCTAACAGCTTGTTTCTTGTTTTCCTATTAATAATTTCACTTGTATTATTATGTAAATGCCTATGTATGTACCTGAATATAATTAATAAAATATGTTTACACTAATATTTTATTTATTTGGATATTCCAAAATATATTTCTTTTTTGGCAGAAATTACCAAAAATAATTTTTATTCGGTTTGGATGTGAAACCCTCAGTTAAGATTTACATTGAACACAAAATAGTGTGAGTCCCACCCTTTGATTGCATGGAAAACATATCATGTTTTAGCATAAAATCGTCAAAAATTGTTTTTAGTCTCGCTACACTTTATTGAATTACACACCGGCTTTTAAAATCCAGGGTCCGCCCCCTAAAGGTCCGAGTACTTTTGAACTGTGCAGTATATCTGAGGTAGTTAATGCACACCTTTACTGTGCATTATCCAGATTATAGCACAGTAAGAACACAGAGATTGTATCCATATCATGTGTTAATTATCTTTAATATATGATTTCATTGAAATGTCGAAAAGATCTAAAAGACTTTTTTTTACATTGCTTCAAAACAAAATTGATTTCCTCATTTATAAAAAAAAAACAGAAAGATATATAAAAAAAATTATTTATCGCAAACAAACATAAAAATGGTTATATTTAATACCTTGACTTTTAATTGGATGCACAAATTCTAAATACTGTTTGTTAATTTTAATCAGGCACTATCCCGTCATTGCCTTCCTATTTTTATTTGTCGGCAAAGAATAAAGGATATAGGCATTCAAGGAATAAACCATAAGGTTACTAAGACATAATACACGGCCGACACTCGGCTAACAGAGAGATTGGTCGGTTAATCTATATTGAGTATGCGGCTATATGGGCGGTTGGTCTGTTAATCGGGTTGGTTATACGTCTGTTAAGAGTAAAACGCACAATTTAATTTTAAACTCTGTTAAATATACAGATTTTTGGCATCTTATAAGAACCAAATCAAAAAAAGAAAGTGTCTTACAAAATGATATCTATCATAGAACATTTTCCACCAGCACAAACATTTCATAGTCTGTGCAGTTTTAAGTAAAACTAAAAGGCGTCGCGCAAGTATGTAGTATTTATGCTTATACGCATAGCAATTTTTTTTAATAAAAGGCGAAACAAACAATTTTATATATCATTTGAAGGACACAAAATAGTACTTTAGTTCTAAAAAATAAATTGACATTAATTGGTAAATATTTCATAATTGTAATATAACGTGAATAATACTACGTTTTAGTGACAATTAGGGGAATAAAGTCTGTTACTGGGTTGCATGGACAATTAAATTTGTGTCAGTTAAGAGTTATTTAGCCACGACAAACGGAATTTGATGAGACTGTCATCAAAGTGAGAGGGTTAGCGCTATACAACCAGGTTTAATCCACCATTTTCTACATTTGAAAATGCCTGTACCAAGTCAGGAATATGACAGTTCTTGTCCATTCGTTTTTGATGTGTTTTGTTATTTGATTTTGCCATGTGATTATGGACTTTCCGAATTGATTTGTTCATTGTTGAAGGCTGTACGGTTACCTATAGTTGTTAATAACTGTGTCATTTTGGTCTCTTGTGGAAAGTTGTCTCATTGGAAATCAAACCACATCTTCTTTTTTATCATATCATAAGTCGGTTTCTAACTGGACTAGCTTAGCCATGAAAATTTGTGAATTTATAGCATTATACTATGGTAAAAATTGTGTATAATGGCATATACACTCCATAATTGATGCTTTTTCTAGGTGCCATCCTTTTCTAGTGAAGCCATTTTACTTTATTAGCAGGAACAGCAAAAGGTCAGGTGTTGTTCATTGGTGTCGTCTAATTTTAGATGAGAACGTGTTATGAATAAAACAACGAAATTTTGTCAAAATAATTTTAAGACAACTTGGACCAGTTTTTAAGACAATTAAATAAAAAAAAATGCTTGGACGTTTTTATACTACAAATCTATATATATACCGTGAAATTTTTTTAATTATTTATTTGGCGATCAAACGGGAGGCTGCGTCTTACGTCCTCTACGCCCCCTTTTTTTCCTTAGAATCAACCACTGAGAAGCGTTCTTAAATAAGCCAAATCAGTGTTTCACATTGTTCAAAGGTGTCTTTGAAATTGTATCGTCCTTAAATGGGCCCAATCAGTATTTCAAACTGGTCAGATCTTTCAATCTAATCCGAGTTTCTTAAAAACCGGTCCGAGTTTTCCTGGTACGACTTGTCCCAATCCCGTCATTGAGTGTCTCGTTTCGACAAAGCTTCCGGTTCCTGTTATCGACAAACTACAAACAATTCTTTTTGACCAAGAAGACGTCAATTCAATGACTTTAAAGGGTAAGTTTTAAATATTTCTGTTATATCTGACTCACGTGAAGAAATGACATAAGCCCTACTCATTTTATCTCATTTTAGAAATATTATTTACATTTTGAACACAGTAACCTGGTAACAGGTCGATGGACACATTTCCGGGTTTCCATATCTCTTCTTCTTTGCATTTGGACAAAACTTTCTAAATGATGACTGAGAAGAAATGTTCAATTTTACATTTAAATGATTATTTTTATTTTCTTCAAGGTTAAAGTATTTATGAAGCCAAATTTGAAAGTTAAAAGACAGTAAAACTTGGCATGCTTGGTGCGTTGCATTTGAACTGTTGAAGAGTTTAAGACACCAGGCGGCGCTGATGTTTGTCACTTTTTTTGTGACAAGTATTTTTTTTTTTATAAAAAGCTTGTCGTGAACCTTTCATTTAGACTTTTATAAATGCATTTAGAATCAAAATTGTGCATTCAATCATGAAAATATAAACAGGTCAGGAATTACCATTAATTGGTGGATTATAACTCAACTCAGGTATAATCTACCATTTGAATGATGATAGTGACCACTTAGTGATGACATGTAATTGATTCTGACACTTCGTGCTGCAATTTGTTAGAAAAACCTAAAAACTAATGCAACCCTCCTTTTCCTACTGATAAATTCTGAGTTTTCATCTATTAAATCTCATTTTTGTTCTGTAGTCTCTTCCTGTCCATTTTTACTAACAAATTTTAAAGTTAGAACTGATGCAGACTTAAGGAAACCAATTGTTAATATCCGTGAATTGGTGGGGTATAATCCACATTTTTTAAAACACAGCAGAGGAAGTCAGAAGCAATTACATATCACTAATGCAGCCTTCACGATTAACTTTTAGAGTCCACAAGCCCGAAGCTCAATTTTAAACTGGTTCTTTGTCAGGTACTTTGTTACAGGTAAAAGACATACTATTCTCGTAAACAAGTCTGAAAGCAATTTTAATTACCAGCCAATGCCGTAGGACTTGTGGTTAAGCATTAAGACTGCTAATGAGTACTCATCAAAGCTTAAGATGGTATCTATACATGATATACATGATATATGAAAAAAGATGCTCGAATATCTCTTTAAAATTTTTTTATGATAAAAACTGCATTATACCTCAATTGGTCTATCACACTATATATGTCAAATGGTGGATTATACCTCAATTGAGGTATAATCATGATAATCCACCAATTAATGTTTTTTCCTGACCTTATAAAATCTATGGATTAGAAATTTAAAAAAAGGTATGCATTGATTATTTATATTTATTTATTCAAAATTAAAGGCATGAATTTGCCAGACACAATAAATTAAAATGACATATAGACCAAGGGTGTGGAAATATTTGTTGTGACCACTTGTCCCTGGGCAAGTGAAATTGTAATTGTTACTTGTCCGGAAGAAAAATTGCTTGCCCTGATTTCTTAATGAATTTGGAAAGTGGAAGATGTATTTTACTGTAAATGTGTATGTTTCTCAAACAGTTTTGAAACACAATGGAAATGGTATTCTTTGTTTGTATATTGGAATGATAAAAAGATAAGTTGAGTATAGACCACTATGAGCTATTTGCTACAGGATTATATGTTTTGTATGAGCAAATGCACGTTCTTATTTGTCAATAATGAACAACGGAAAGTTGTGTTAATTTGCTACATAGATCCCAATAAATAACATAATACTTTCGTGTGTCTGCAACCCTAAGAATCCGTCTTTGTTTAAAACAAGGGACGACTAACTTGATTTTTTCCCCGATTTCAAGTTTTTGAAGTTATTTTACCATTAATTATTCTTCCATATATACATGATATATATTAAATGTACTTTAAATGTAAAGAAAAGTTACAAAAAGCATACCACATGAGTTTAAAATTAATGGTCTTCGGCCATGTGAGATTGAAAATTATTTAGAGTCGATTTAGGCCGTAGCACATATTTACATATAAAAATGCATACAGACATGACAGAAGCTTTGAGAAGTGCAAATTTGTTACTTTTTGTTCATTTCTATGCTAAGATGTTATAAAACAAGAAGTCTTATTGCAAAAAAACTCTTGCATTCAACTTTTTTTGCAGACAGCATGGTCTGACGCACAGTTTTTTCATTTTTCAAGGAAAACTTGCATGCAGTTTTAGTCTCAATTGGCATATATTTGAGCCACTAACTATTCTAAAGAAGACTGACGGTGGCATATGAAATGAATGAGGTGTACTAATTATTGTAAAGTGCTTTTTAGCTCACCTGGCCCAAAGGACCAAGTGAGCTTTTCTCATCACTTTACAAAAATCTTCTCCTCTGAAACTGCTGGGCCAAATTAAACCAAAGTTGGCCACAATCATCATTGGGGTATCTAGTTTTAAAAAAATGTGTCCGGTGATCAGGCAAACCAACCAAGATGGCCGCCATGGCTAAAAATAGGGGTAAAATTGTTTATTAGGTCAAGATCTTTCTGCCCTGAAATTTTCAGATGAATCGGACAACCCGTTGTTGGGTTGCTGCCCCTGAATTGGTAATTTTAAGGAAATTTTGCCGTTTTTGGTTATTATCTTGAAATTTATTATAGATAGAGATAAACTATAAACAGCAATAATGTTCAGCAAAGTAAGATCTACAAAAAAGTCAACATGACCAAAATGGTCAGGTGACCCCTTACAGAGTTATTGCCCTTTATACATGTTATAGTCAATTTTTAACAAATTTTGGTAAATTTTTGTAATCCTTTACAAAAATCTTCTCCTCTGAAACTACCAAGACAAATTCAGTCAGAGCTCAGACATAAATAAGTCTGAATCTGCTTTTGACTCACAGAGGTCTAGATTTGTAAGTTTTAGGATTTGTCTCCCTTTAATGTAAGTCAAAATAAGACTTGAATAAGTCCAATATTGTTAAGCAAGAAATAATTGACCAGAATCAAAAAGTTGCAAATATTGACTCCTACAAGTAGATAAGTGATCAAAATTGGTTAACTTCAAGACCCACGCATATTTATAAGGAGGTCATGCATCTAAATCAAATAATGACAACATTGAAAGCCAATGCTTTATCTTCTAAAGAAAAATATGAATGAGAGTCTAAAAAATCGGAGATAATGTAAATTAACCTTACAATGCAACCACCTGGAATCACACTTAATGAGGTAAAACATCTGTGTTTAGAATGGATGTTCAATTAGATAATTAAATATAGATAGCCCAAGACCTTGTGAACTCTCATACAGGTTTTTGCTGTCATAGGTGGTGTATTTTGACCACAAAGTAACATTAACTTTTTTCACCAACATAAATAGACCTAAACAAGTCTGCCATTTTCTGACTTAGATAAGTCTAAAATTGAAACTATATTTTTATGATAAATTCATGTTTTGACTTATTAAAGTCCAAAACAAAAATCGACTTGTTTATGTCTGAGCTCAGGGGTTAAAAAATCCACTAGCCCGACGACCGGGACTACAACATATAGCCTATAGGCCTCGGGCAACCAAATTTGTAACCCAATATGCCCGACGGACTAGTGACAAAAAATTCTTGGCGTTTTTAAAATAGACAGGGGAAACTCCCCTCATCACTTTTCTATCTTAGTCAATCAGGTTCAACTACGTCATCAGAATGTTAAGTTATTTTGTACAAGTTTTAATATAGAACAAATAACTGTGAATGGATCCAAACTTTCAATATCGATGTATCAGTACAGGCTTTACATGCAACCTGATTGAACCTGGTTATGTGGCATGCCAAACGTTGCACTTTAATGACAATGTCAAATATAACATTGAAATGACAACATAATATAACAGGACTACAATATAAATAAACAGGAGAACATCTTAGACAAAGAAACACATGATTAATAGATAACAAAAAGCATCAGGTTAAACTTGATATCATAATAATCTCCATTGATATTCAAATGAATTCGATTTTTACAGAAATATTTTTTTTAAGAAATACAATTTAAGTTCATGTAAAAGACCATGCTCAGGTTGTAATCTATTTATAGCCCACAATTAGCATACCTGTGATAAATTTAAATATGAACATTACTGAACTTCGTTTATAAAACAATTATAAAAGACCAAAGCTATTGATGGTGATATTTATTCACATAAATATTTGTGGTTAGAATTTTATAAACTGATAACAAATATGAGCATTACATAATTAAGCAGCTGGTAATTCATTTAAACAAACCCGATAATGTATCTAGTAAAAACCCTCCAATCCTTTATATACCCATGTATAGCAGTGGTGAAGACTTGTTTCATGTCGCAATTTGGGCAACGCATTATTACAGAATATTTAGTGAATATTCAATTATCAATTAATTGAATATATCAGCTAATGCCAGTAATTGAATAGTTTTTGCCAAGTTTTAGGTATCCAATTTGCACAAATCTACTGTACAATGGATACAAATTGTTAACTTCATATAATTCATTGTTATTGCAGCAAACTCTGAATTTAAGAGGCATACTAGGGCTAGCAGGTCAGTTTTGCTGGGCTAGTAGTTCTTCCAACAGGGCTAGTAAAATCATGCTACCAATTAGCCGTGGGCTAGTGAGCTAATACAAAATTTCTTAACCCCTGGAGCTCTGACTGAAATTTAACCAAACTTGTCCACAATCATCATTTGGGTATCTAGTTTAAAAAATCTGTCCGGTGACCCCGCCCACGAACCAAGATGGCTGAAATGATACATGCATGTAATCAGTTTTTGTCCAGGCTATGACTTTTGTTGCAGAAAGCTCGACATAGGGATAGTGATCCAGCGGCGGTGGCAGCGGCAGCATCGTAACAGACTTCTTAAAAGCTCAATATTTCAGAAGGTAGAAGACCTGGATCCTTCATTCTTCGTACTTTGGATATAGATGCCTTATGTTATTAAGTTTCTGTGACTGTCTGTCATATGTCCATTGTCCTTGACCTCATTTTCATGGTTCAGTGACTACTTGAAAAAAAAAATTAAGATTATTAGTATTCTTTATTTCTCTCTTATTATGAGTAATTGGATAACTATATTTGGTATGTGCGTACCTTGCAGGGTCCTAGTGCCCGTCAGACAGTTTTCTATTCATGGATCAGTGAACATTCAAGGTTAAATTTGTATGGGTCAAGTCCATATGCATGTAATTTTGTTTTTAACTTCTCTGTAACCTATGTACTTCATGGTTTTATGAGAATAAAATATCTATCATATCTCAAATACTGTAAGCAATATGTCTACTATATTTATGCCCTTGTCGGTCTGTGCGTCCGTCTGTCCCAAAGGTGGTATCCGTTCTCTAACTTTAAATTTGCCTCAACCAAATGTTATGAAACTTATACACAATGCTTATTTCCACAAAGCACAGATCAAGTTTGAATTTTGATGCTTCACTTAAACCGTTCTAGAGTTATACCCCTTTACAAATGGTAAAGCCTTTAACATGTTTAAGGTGCTGAATTTTTCGTTTCTGTTCTCTGACTTAAGTTAACCTCAACCAAATTTTGATAGTGACCTTTACCGTTTTTCAGTTATCATGGTTATGTCCCTTTATAACTTTATATGATATGCAAGCGGGGACAACTTCTGTGTCCCATGGAAACATTCCCAATTTATTTGTATATATATGGAATCATTATAAGATGTACATGTCCAACTGGCAGCTGTCACCCGACGTTAACCTCATTTTCATGGCTCAGTCAGTCAAGGATATAACTTTATAGAGTTATTACAGAAAAATAACATACATTTGTTATTGTGGACTAAAAATCAAAGAACTGTGATAACATATGTATGTTACATGTTTCAAAGTAACAATATACATCATTAGTTTTGTTTAAATGTATACAAGTTCTATTGATATTACTATTGTCTTTATGTATACCGGTACTCAAGTATAGAAAGATATAACAGTTCATAGTTTCCAATCATGCATAGTACACCTATGTTATTACAGAAAAAGTACATGTATGTCTGTAATAACTAAAGGGTGTTATTACAGCTTCTCTTCATCACTCCAAAGCATTTGCTCAGACATATATATACATGCTTAATTACAATGTATTTTAATTTATTGTAAGAAATATGATCAGAGCATGTAATGAGGTTCTGCACAAGCTTCCTAGTAATTCCCATGTTTCTCATATATAGTAAGTTACATGCCTTAAATAACTAAGCCTTGTTATAACAGATAAGTTCATCCCTTAATACCTCGTCTCATTGATTTACCATGGTTAATGAAAAATGTATTAATGTCATGAATGTATTAATGTATTAATTTAATTCAAAATTACGGTAGTTATCATGGCTATGCATTTAGCATGTTTAGTTTCTGCGCACAGTTTCAGGAGTTCTCTAGAGGCCACTAAAAATTAAAATATTTATGATTTATTTTACAAATAACAAACATATTTGCCGTTTACCATGTTTACTTTGCTGAACTAGTAATCATTATTGTTTAGCCTTTAGGGGCCAGATCAAGTGTGCCTCTGGGTGCGGAATTTTTTCGCTGTGTTGATGACCCATTGTTGGCCTTTGGCTTGGCTGTCTCTGCTCTCTGGTTGGGTTGTTGTCTCTATGACACATTCCTTGTTTCCACTCTCTATTCTGTTTAATCTGTTTACATGTTTTAAATTTTAAAACTTTTTTTCAGATTCTGATTGACTGGTGGCAGAAGGGGTATGAATATAAAGTGGCATTAAGGCCTTGCAGACAGACTTAACAATATGAATAACATGCTGAAGTTGCAATAACAGTTTGACGAAGACCCACATGTAATCCCATATTGACGGTTGTAGAACTCGTACCAACAGATTTCACTTGGGTATTTAATTGTATTGTAATAAGTAAGGGACTTTACTTTAACACGTTTCTTTAAAATCACATAATCTTCAGTTTGCATGCTCAGATTGAAAAAGTATTGCTTACGAGCTTCACTGTTCGACTTTCTTTCTCGCCTTGTAAAAGTAGTTAAACAGGTTTTTTTCCATTGTTATGCATTGTACCTGTGCAATAATTTCAAGACGTGAAACCGTGAAATTTCGTATGAAATGATTACTTTCAAGTATGAAAATTTTGTAATCTCTTTAAAACATATATAATGTCATTTCTGCCTCGAAAAACACAAAAATTGGCACAGCAACACTTTTATATGTACTGGATGTGTAAACTTTTTATCAGGATCTGAACATCATAATATTCAGTATGCTAAAAATAAGTGTTATTAAAGCTCGGACGGTAAATAGCTTAACATATTTTGTATAGTTTCATCACTCGATGCATAAAATTGAGAATGGAAATTGGGAATGTGTCAAAGAGACAACAACCCGACTATAGAACAGACAACAACAGAGTCCGTTATAGGTATTTTTATCGTTAGGCTGCTGTCCTGTGCAATATCTCTGATTATATAAATCCTCTGGATTATAGTGGGTGCAATATTACCTATTAACATGATTAAGTTAGAAATACGACGATGAGGTATGAGTGCCAATTGAGATATCTTTCCATTCAATACACAATCTAGTAAAGTAATCAATCATAGGTTCGTTGCTGAAAAGTAAGCTATAAAGTGACCAAAAATTATTTGTGTAAAATAACATAAAAAAAACGGCCTTATTTTATATACAAAAATAGAAATTTTTATATCCAATGCGTAAAAGAAATATAGTAGGTTTAGGTGTAACGGTGCAATTTTCACAAAACATATCAAATTTCCCACGTTGTCGAACGTGGGCATGGATAACATCATTAATGATTTTATTAAGATTGAGAAATGTTCAAGTCCGAGTCCGTTGGGCCACACTTAAAAATATTTTGGTTTGCCCAAACCCTACCCAGAGTTGAGACAGTGGGTAGGTAGGTAGGCATTTTCTTTTTTTTATTAAAAAAATGAAATTAAAGTATCATATGTTTATTAGTCTTCATGCCTATTTGATTAAAAAAAACCTTCTTCAAATTAGGACAATAAAAGAATTTGAGTAGGCAGCTTTTTTCTGGGTAGGTAGCGTTTGGGCAAACAAACCATTATTTTATTATGGCCTTGAAAATAAAAAAAAAATCTAATATCTCCATTTGAAAAAAAATCTTAGCAAAGACGAAAACCATATGAAACAACAGTTGTTTTCCACTACCGTCAGAGCAAAGGGAACAGTTTGAAAGTGCCAAATACTGAAATGTCAAAAATCAATACGTTTTTGTAAACACTGTCAATATGTAAATACTTTATAATGGAAATCCGAACTTCTGAGGGATGTTTATATACAAAAATAAGGAGATGGGGTATGATTGCCAAATGGGACAACTATCCACTTAAGCACAAATAAAGTGGATGTAAGTAATGATAGGCAACTGTAACACCTTCGACAATGAGAAAATCCCATACCGTAAAGTCGGCTATTAATGGCCACGATTGATGATTATACGCTATTGTCTCTTAAAGACAAATATATAAACACATTTTGTCCTCGATTTAAATTACTTTTTAAACCTAAAAGTAGGTGCAATATATATTTTTAAACTCAAAAAGTGACCCCATCAGATACTTGACAAACTCTTAGTCTTCGTCTTTTTTATGAACACAAAATTCATGGATCACACATTTCTCTTTAACTATCTATACGAAAGTTTCTGCACTCATGAATATTAGCATCGGCTGTAATCGACGGCTAACTTTACACTTGTATGTTTGTCTGATGTGTAATTGTGTTTTTCACTGTTGTTTCATTGCTGTCTGGTGGACAAATACATGAATTCTGCATGTCATCATCAAATACGTGAATAGCTATATATCTGGTAAATCAAACACTTTTTCTTCGCATAGAAAGAACTCTTCATTAATCTGAGCATGGCACGAATACTTTATATCACAAACTATAAATGTGGATACAAAAAATGAAAAACTAAGCGAAATTGTTAATCCCGCATTGCACGACAAAATGTGTTGTTTTTAAGTAAGTAGCACGTGTTCTTGTTTGATTGTAAACACGTAGTAGTCCATAATGCATTGTTGCTCATTTAGTGGATTGGTAAAAGAAACAGGTAACAATAAATTGTGTCACACGTAAATAAACAATTACACGTGCGAGAACATAAGTATGCTAATTCATGCATTTCCATATAAGGTAGTGTTCCTGACTTGAGTAATGATAACATCAAAATTTCTTTTTGACTTTTTTTTAAAGTCATGTGTGTTTTGAAGGAAGATGTCACAGTTGTTATGTGATATTTTTTTTTTCACTGTGTGTGTTAATGTTTATTTTTTTACATGATCCTGTTTGTGTTTCAGATTTGCAAATATCATTTTCATGATTAATTAAAAATGTACTTTCAATAAATTTTAGGGAGGAAGCTTGATGGTTTTTGGCATTCCCTCTTAATTAGAAAATAATCTAGATATTATAAATATTCAATCAGAATCCAAATTCAGAGCTGTTAAAAGCTTAAATGTTGTGTCCATACTTGTTCAACTATTCAGGGTTTGACCTACATTGTATGCAGGAAAATCCAGTTTGCTGTCACTTGACAGCCTCTTGTTCTTATTGTTGAAGGTCGTACCGTTGCCTATAATTGCTTACATCCACTTCATTTGAACTTAAGTGGATAGTTGTCTCATTGGTAATCATATCTCCTTATTTTTATAAATACACAATGATTTCATTTTCCTTTACAGGATATAATGGCAAGTTGGGATGAGGTAAGTTTTTCTTCTTAAAAGTCATTGTCATGTGACTTATGTCATGTGACCTATGTTGTCTATAAACTGTACATAAAGTTACAGGCTTGTAGTATTCTCAGTGTCAGTCAGTGTCATGTGACCTATGTTGTCTATAAACTGTACATAAAGTTACAGGCCTGTAGTATTCTCAGAGTCAGTCAATGTCATGTGACCTATGTTGTCTACAAACTCTACATAAAGTTACAGGCGTGTAGTATTCTCAGAGTCAGTCAGTGTCATGTGACCTACAAAATGTATGTCATGTGATCTATGTTGTCTACAAACTGTACATAAAGATACAGGCGTGTATTATTCTCAGAGTCAGTCAGTGTCATGTGACCTATATCATGTGACCAATGTTGTCTATAAACTTTACATAAAGATACAGGCGTGCAGTATTCTCAGAGTCAGTCATTGTCATGTGACCTATGTCATAAGACCTATGTTGTCTATAATTTGTACATAAAGATACAGGCGTGCAGTATTCTCAGGGGGAGAACAGGAGAAATCAAAATGACTACAGTGAACAGAATTTCAATATACAAAATTCCAGGAGACCAAAAAAAAGAAACGTAAGATAGTGTAGGACATTCACAACTCTTTAAGTCAAAGAGAATCTGACAACGCCATGGAAAAAAATGAGAAACCATCAAAATTCAACAGTCTACATTAGTCATTTCAGGGCCATTTATAGCTGACTATGCCATATGGGCTTTGATCATTGTTGAAGGCTGTACGGTGACTTATAGTTGTTATTTTCTGTGTCATTTTGTCTATTTTGTAGAATTGTCTCATTGGCAATCATACCACATTTTCTTTTTATATTCAAAACATTACATAGAAAACTAAAGACCGAGCAACACAAACCTCAACAAAAACTTAGGCTGATCTCAAAACTGATGCATAATACAATTGTCTACAGACTTTTCTTAAAAAAGAAATTATAGACAACAATTTCACTCCTTCTTGGTAATCACTGTATTTGGTATAAACTGTTGAAACTGAAAAAATGTAGCTTGTTAAATTCAATTATTACATTTATAATACATTTGTATGTTCTAGAGAAAAATGTAAAAGCTTTGTTTTGCTTACAGAAACTTCTTACAGCTGCAAAGGAGGGGAATATAAAAGAGGTAGAATTATGTGTAAAGAACAGAGCTAACTTGGAATGTAGAGGAGGTGTAAGTAAAGTAAAATGTTTTGCATATATAAAGTTATTTATTATATAGAACACACAATTTGAATCAGTCAAATGTTACTCCTGTTTATTTTCCATGCCAGGTTGAATGTTAATTTTTAGTTATTGCAAATACCCTAGTCTCAAAATATTAAGAAACATCATTACGCAACCTGAATGTATATATAGAACTCTTGTATTCAACAAAAACAGTGTGAAACATCATTACACACCACCAAAATATACAGCTCCTGTATTCAACACCAATACCCAAGTAAAAAAGTGAAAAACCACATTAAGTACATGAAGTAGAAGAAGAATGCCATGGCCAGACAAAAAGACAAACAGCAGCCACAAACAAACATGAAATACTTAATACCACTCCATTTTGTATGTCAAAGGTTGCTGTTTGATACTTCCTTACTGTATACAACTAAAATATTGTGATTAACTTCATTACACTGATGAATACCACTCCAGTTTGTATGTCAAAGGGTTGCTGTCTGATACTTTCTTACTGTATACAACTGAAATATTGTGAATTACTTCATTACACTGATGAATACTACTCCAGTTTGTATGTCAAAGGGTTGCTGTCGGATACTTTCTTACTGTATACAACTGAAATATTGTGATTTACTTCATTACACTGATGAATACCACTCCAGTTTGTATGTCAAAGGGTTGCTGTCTGATACTTTCTTACTGTATACAACTGAAATATTGTGATTTACTTCATTACACTGATGAAAACCACTCCAGTATGTATGTCAAAGGGTTGCTGTCGGATACTTTCTTACTGTATACAACTGAAATATTGTGATTTACTTCATTACACTGATGAATACTACTCCAGTTTGTATGTCAAAGGGTTGCTGTAGGATACTTTCTTACTGTATACAACTGAAATATTGTGATTTACTTCATTACACTGATGAATACCACTCCAGTGTGTATGTCAAAGGGTTGCTGTCGGATACTTTCTTACTGTATACAACTGAAATATTGTGATTTACTTCATTACACTGATGAATACCACTCCAGTGTGTATGTCAAAGGGTTGCTGTCTGATACTTTCTTACTGTATACAACTGAAATATTGTGATTTACTTCATTACACTTATGAATACCACTCCAATTTGTATGTCAAAGAGTTGCTGTCTGATACTTTCTTACTGTATACAACTGAAATATTGTGATTTATTTCATTACACTGATAAATACCTATCCAGTGTGTATGTCAAATGGTTGCTGTCTGATACTCAACACGACGGGTGCCGCATGTGGAGCAGGATCTGCTTACCCAGCCGGAGCACCTGAGATCACCCCTGGTTTTTGGTGGGGTTCGTGTTGTTTATTCTTTAGTTTTCTATGTTGTGTCATGTGTACTATTGTTTTTTCTGTTTGTCTTTTTCATTTTTAGCCATGGCGTTGTCAGTTTGTTTTAGATTTACGAGTTTGACTGTCCCTTTGGTGTCTTTCGTCCCTCTTTTCTTACTGTATACAACTTATAGTCAACACCAACAGTTGACATAACAATGACATTATTACACTCATCACAATTATGTGACATAGCAATGACACTCTTATAGTCAAGACCAGCATGTGACATATCAATGACACTTTTTACCTCAACACCAACATGTGACATAGTAATGAAACTCTTTACCTCAACACCAACATGTGACATAGCAATGACACTCTTATACTCAACACCAACATGTGATATAGCAATGGCAATCTTATAGTCAACACCAACATATGACATAGCAATGACATTCTGATACTCAACACCAACATGTGACATAGCAATGACACTCTTTACCTCAACACCAACATGTGACATAACAATGACATTCTTATACTCAACACCAGCATGTGACATAGCAATGACACTCTTATACTCAACACCAGCACGTGACATAGCAGTGACACTCTTATACTCAACACCAGCATGTGACGTTGCATTGGCACTCCTATACTCAACAGCAACATGTGACATAGCAATGCCATTATTACACTCATCACAAACAAGTGACAGATCACACTTATAGGCAATGCAAACTTGAAAAAAATAAACTTGGCTTATTGCAGTTCTTTACTTATACTCACCAAAAACATACACCATTGCTATATTACCCTTATACTCACCACAAACATACACCATTGCTATATTACCCTTATACTCACCACAAACATACACCATTGCTATATTACCCTTATACTCACCACAAACATACACCATTGCTATATTACCTTTATACTCACCACAAACATACACCATTGCTATATTACCCTTATACTCACCACAAACATACACCATTGCTATATCACCCTTATACTCACCACAAACATACACCATTGCTATATTACCCTTATACTCACCACAAACATACACCATTGCTATATCACCCTTATACTCAACACAAACATACGCCATTGCTATATTACCCTTATACTCAACACAAACATACGCCATTGCTATATTACCCTTATACTCACCACACACATTCACCATTGCTATATTACCTTTATACTCACCACAAACATTCACCATTGCTATACTACCCTTATACTCACCACAAACATACACCATTGCTATATCACCTTTATACTCACCAAAAACATATACCATTGCTATATCACCTTTATACTCACCACAAACATACACCATTGCTATATTACCCTTATACACACCACAAACATACACCATTGCTATATTACCTTTATACTCACCACAAACATTCACCATTGCTATACTACCCTTATACTCACCACAAACATACACCATTGCTATATCACCTTTATACTCACCAAAAACATATACCATTGCTATATCACCCTTATACTCACCACAAACATACACCATTGCTATATCACCCTTATACTCACCACAAACATACACCATTGCTATATTACCCTTATACCCTTATACTCACCACAAACATTCACCATTGCTATATTACCCTTATACTCACCACAAACATACACCATTGCTATATTAACTTTATACTCACCACAAACATACACCATTGCTATATTACCCTTATACTCACCACAAACATTCACCATTGCTATATTACCCTTATACTCACCACAAACATTCACCATTGCTATATTACCCTTATACTCACCACAAACATACACCATTGCTATATTACCCTTATACTCACCACAAACATTCACCATTGCTATATTACCCTTATTCTCACCACAAACATACACCATTACTATATTACCCTTATACTCACCACAAACATACACCATTGCTATATTACCCTTATACTCACCACAATCATACACCATTGCTATATTACCTTTATACTCACCACAAACATACACCATTGCTATATTACCCTTATACTCACACAAACATACACCATTGCTATATTACCCTTATACTCACCACAAACATACACCATTGCTATATTACCTTTATACTCACCACAAACATACACCATTGCTATATTACCTTTATACTCACCACAAACATACACCATTGCTATATTACCTTTATACTCACCACAAACATACACCATTGCTATATTACCCTTATACTCACACAAACATGCACCATTGCTATATTACCCTTATACTCACCACAAACATACACCATTGCTATATTACCCTTACACTCACCACAAACATACACCATTGCTATATTACCCTTACACTCACCACAAATATACACCATTGCTATATCACCCTTATACTCACCACAATCATACACCATTGCTATATCACCCTTACACTCACCACAAACATACACCATTGCTATATTATCCTTATACTCACCACAAACATATACCATTGCTATATCACCCTTATACTCACCACAATCATACACCATGGCTATATCACCCTTATACTCACCACAAACATACACCATTGCTATATTACCCTTATACTCACCACAAACATACACCATTGCTATATTAACCTTATACTCACCACAAACACACACCATTGTTATATTACCTTTATACTCACCACAAACATACACCATTGCTATATTACCCTTATACTCGCCACACACATACACCATTGCCATATGGCCCTTATACTCACAACAAACATACATCATTGCTATATTACCCTTATACTCCCCACAAACATACACCATTGCTATATCACCCTTATACTCCCCACAAACATACACCATTGCTATATTACCTTTATACTCACCACAAACATACACCATTGCTATATCACCCTTATACTCACCACAAACATACACCATTGCTATATCACCCTTATACTCACCACAAACATACACCATTGCTATATTACCCTTATACTCCCCACAAACATACACCATTGCTATATCACCCTTATACTCCCCACAAACATACACCATTGCTATATTACCCTTATACTCACCACAAACATACACCATTGCTATATTACCCTTATACTCACCACAAACATACACCATTGCTATATTACCCTTATACTGACCACAAACATACACCATTGCTATATTACCCTTATACTGACCACAAACATACACCATTGCTATATTACCCTTATACTCACAACACACATACACCATTGCTATATTACTCTTATACTCACCACAAACATACACCATTGCTATATATCCCTTATACTCACCACAAACATACACCATTGCTATATTACCCTTATACTCACCACAAACATACACCATTGCTATATTACCCTTATACTGACCACAAACATACACCATTGCTATATTACCCTTATACTGACCACAAACATACACCATTGCTATATTACCCTTATACTCACCACAAACATACACCATTGCTATATTACCCTTATACTCACCACAAACATACACCATTGCTATATTACCCTTATACTCACCACAAACATACACCATTGCTATATTACCCTTATACTGACCACAAACATACACCATTGCTAGATTACCCTTATACTCACCACAAACATACACCATTGCTATAAAACCCTGATACTCACCACAAACATACACCATTGCTATATTACCCTGATACTCACCACAAACATTCACCATTGCTATATTACCCTTATACTCCCCACAAACATACACCATTGCTATATTACCCTTATACTCTCTACAAACATACACCATTGCTATATTACCCTTATACTCACCACACACATACACCATTGCTATATTACCCTTATACTCACCACAAACATACACCATTGCTATATTACCCTTATACTCACCACAAACATACACCATTGCTATATTACCCTTATACTCACCACAAACATACACCATTGCTTTATTACCCTTATACTCACCACACACATACACCATTGCTATATTACCCTTATACTCACCACAAACATACACCATTGCTATATTACCCTTATACTCACCACACACATACACCATTGCTATATTACCCTTATACTCACCACAAACATACACCATTGCTATATTAGCCTTATACTCACCACAAACATACACCATTGCTATATTACCCTTATACTCACAACAAACATACACCATTGCTATATTAGCCTTATACTCACCACAAACATACACCATTGCTATATTACCCTTATACTCACCACAAACATACACCATTGCTATATTACCCTTATACTCACCACAAACATACACCATTGCTTTATTACCCTTATACTCACCACAAACATACACCATTGCTATATTACCCTTATACTCCCCACAAACATACACCATTGCTATATTACCCTTACACTCACCACAAACATACACCATTGCTATATTACCCTTATACTCACCACAAACATACACCATTGCTATATTACCCTTATACACAACAACTCATATGATATGAAGCAGCTGGTAGACACCCAACATTTAACACAGAAATACCACTAAATATTTTCTAAGCTTTGATCATTATTTTGAAAAGACACAAAATACTGTTAATCAGACAGGTTTAATGGACAACACATATTTGTTAGAATTATATAAAGGGGGGTCTCATTTTATTCGTAACACAGAACTGAATCAGATCGTTAAGGTTTTATTTTGTTTCCTGATGAAAAATTATTTTGTAAACATCTGATTTTAATGAGAAGTTGATGAGAACAAGTTGTGTTAACTTCTTTAGTTAGATAATGTTAATTCTACAGATTTAATGTAAAACATCTTTTAAAAATAACAAATATTTGACAGAATTATATACAGTGAGGTCTTATTTTTCTTGTCTCTTCGCACTGAATCAGAAAATATAACTCGTTTTAATGTTTCTTGAATTTTTTTTTTTTTTAACTTTGATCATTCTACGTAATCATTGTTAATCAGACAGATTTAATGGACAACAAATATTTGATAGAATTATATAAAGTAGGGTCTCATTTTAATTGTCTTGTCCAGCTGAGTCCATTGATATACATCTTGTATATGTTTCTAGAAAAAAGTTTTTTTTTAACCTAACAGTTCTGATGGAAGTTCTGACATCTCACAATAAAACTTGTTGTTTATTTGTTGTTTATGTAGAATATAAATAAAAGTGTGACTGGTCATTTTATTCAGTTTAGACCACTGATTCATGTGATATATATTTTGTTTATATTTATTACACACCATTGTCCAGTTTATGACACAAGTTTTGATGTCTGTTATATGTTGATATTACAGTTGAGAATGACACCATTAATGTTGGCAGCTAAGTACGGACACCTGGAGGTTGTGGCTTACCTGGTCACTCACGGCAGTCAGTTAGACGCTACATCCTCGGTAATGATAGATATAATCACCTTACTCTGACCAAACATCACTTTATACAGAATCTACACAAAATCATGTTGTTAATCAGACAGGTTTAATGGACACCAAATATTTGTTAGAATTATATAAAGTGGGGCCTCATTTTATTCGTAACAAAGAACTGAATCAGATAGTTAAGGTTTTATTTTGTTTCTTGAATAAAAGATATTTTGTTAACATCTGATTTTAATGAGAAGTTGATGAGAAAAAGTTGTGTTAACTTCTTTAGTCAGATAATATTAATATGGGCCACTGTGGAAGGACACCTGGAGGTGGTGACTTACCTGGTCACTCACAGCAGTCAGTTAGAGGCCACAGACCATGTAATGATAGATATAATCACCTTACTCTGACCAAACATCACTTAATACGGAACTACACAAAATCATGTTGTTAATAAGACAGGTTTAATGACAACAAATATTTGTTAGAATTATATAAAGTGGGGCCTCATTTTATTCGTAACACAGAACTGAATCAGATAGTAAAGGTTTTATTTTGTTTCTATCAGAAAATTATTTTGTAAACATCTGATTTTAATGAGAAGTTGATGAGAAAAAGTTGTGTTAACTTCTTTAGTCAGATAATATTAATTCTACAGATTTAATGTAAAACATCTTTTAAAAATAACAAATACTTGACAGAATTATATAAAGTGGGGTCTTATTTTTCTTGTCTCTTTGTACTGAATCAGAAAATATAACTCGTTTTAATGTTTCTTGAAAAAAAGTTTTTTTTCTTCACTTTTGTCATTCTTCTTAATCATTGTTAATTAGACAGATTTAATGGACAACAAATATTTGATAGAATTATATAAAGTGGGGTCTCATTTTAATTGTCTTGTCCAGCTGAGTCCATTGATATAAATATTGTTTATGTTTCTAGAAAAAAGTTATTTTTTTAACCTAACAGTTCTGATGGAAGTTCTGACATCTCACAATAAAACATGTTGTTTATTTGTTGTTTATGTAGAATATAAATACAAGTGTGACTGGTCATTTTATTCAGTTTAGACCACTGATTCATGTGATATATATTTTGTTTATATTTATTACACAACATTGTCCAGTTTATGACACAAGTTTTGATGTCTGTTATATGTTGATATTACAGAGTGGATTGACACCATTAATGTTGGCGGCTTGGTTCAGACACCTGGAGGTGGTGACTTACCTGGTCACTCACGGCAGTCAGTTAGACGCTACATCAGAGGTAATGATAGATATAATCACCTTACTCTGACTAAACATCACTTTATACAGAATCTACACAAAATCATGTTGTTAATCAGACAGATTTAATGGACACCAACTATTTGTTAGAATTATATAAAGTGGGGTCTCATTTTATTCGTTACACAGAACTGAATCAGATAGTAAAGGTTTTATTTTGTTTCTTGACAAAAAATTATTTTGTAAACATCTGATTTTAATGAGAAGTTGATGAGAAAAAGTTGCGTTAACATCTTTAGTCAGATAATGTTAATTCTACAGATTTAATGTAAAACATCTTTTAAAAATAACAAATACTTGACAGAATTATATAAAGTGGGGTCTTATTTTTTTTGTCTCTTCGTACTGAATCAGAAAATATAACTCGTTTTAATGTTTCTTGAAGAAAGTTTTTTTTTTCAACTTTGATCATTCTACTGAATCAACATAAAATCATGTTGTTAATCATACATGTTAAATGGACAACAAATACTTGTGAATTATATAAAGTGAGGGTTGCTATTATTTGACTTGTTACACTTATATAATTAACAGTTTACTAGTTTTTTACCTGTTTTGTTTCACTGAGTCAGAAAATATACATTGAATTTATATATCTTAATCTACCATTTAATAGTTTATACACAAATATAATTGTTTATTTTCTTACGCAATGTTATTTTTCTTACATTTGGTAAATTGTTTGACTCCTCTCATGATTTTGTTATCACACACCATAAACATGTTTATATTTTTATATTGTTATAGTATGGAGAAACAGCTTTACATCATGCTGCTCAGTATGGACAGATTGATGTAACAAAATGTTTAATAGATCAAGGATGCAGTCCTTGGGTGAAATCAAAACAGGTAACATTCAGTTTTATTCCTATTAGATAGATAGTTATTTCATTCTCTAAAAACTAAATACAGGTCAACATAGAAAGTACAATTACAATATAAATACAAATACAATAGTTGAGGATAAACAGCTGCAGATAAAATATAATAAAGTACAACTTTATGATGAAATACCTGTATAATAAACAGGTTAAACTAAATATGAAGAAATCAGTCTGTGCTTAACTTTTACATGGAGGGACTAACCTTTTTATTAATACACCTAATGAATGAACACAGTTTTCTTAAGGAGGCTCACGGGTATAAGATTTTCAGAAAAAAATTAAACAATAATTTTTCATTACAAATTTCATTTATTACTTTAAGTAGTTATTACTTTATCATTATGGTACAAGAATCATTCCAATAAATCAATTGGTGTTGGCCTCAGGTGACTTTTAAAATGTAGATATCATTGGAAAAGCTCAAAATCATCTCTTTTTTGTGCAAAAATGCCATTTTTGGCATTAAATTTGAAATATCTTTTTTAACTCATCGGTGACCTATAATTTTTCTTTGTTTTTGAAAAAGCTGTACATAAACTAATTAACTGTAAAATTTAAGCGATTTCTGTAATTTAGTTCTTTTTTTATTTCGATATTACAACTATTTCCCCTATTAGGTCAACAGAAAAAAGGACATTAAGAAAAATGTATGTTTCTTTCGAAGGCAGATTGTGAGCATAAATGAATGGTGACCACATTTTTTTTTAAAATTAAACAAATGATTCAGACCCGCGACCCCCCTTA
Organism: Mytilus trossulus; assembly: GCF_036588685.1. Taxonomy (NCBI): domain Eukaryota; kingdom Metazoa; phylum Mollusca; class Bivalvia; order Mytilida; family Mytilidae; genus Mytilus; species Mytilus trossulus. The sequence goes on along the minus strand of NC_086377.1, from coordinate 81,883,918 downwards.
AAACTGATTGTTTTTGTCGAGCTTTTGACTTTAATCTCAGAAAGCTCGGCAAAGGAATAGTGATCAAGCAGTGCCTGCGGCGTTAGCTAACTTCTTAAAAGCTTTATATTTTAGAAGGTGGTATACCTGGATGCTTCATATTTTGTATATGGATGCCTCATTTTACGAAGTTTCCGCCAGTCACATTTCCAATGTCCTTGACCTCATTTTCACGATTCAGTGACTACTTGAAAAAAACTTATTTTGTAATTTAAATTCTCTTTTATAAGTAAGAGTATAACTATATTTGTTATGTGCGTACCTTGCAAGGTCCTCATGCCCGTCAGACAGTTTTCACTTGACCTCGACCTCATTTCATGGATCAGTGAACATTCAACAAGGTTAAGTTTTGGTGGACAAGTCCATATCTCAGATACTATTGGAAGGACTGTAAGGTGTACATGTCCAACTGGCAGGTGTCATCTGACCTTGACCTCATTTTCATGGTTCAGTGGTTATAGTTAAGTGTTTGTGTTTTGGTCTGTTTTTCTTATACTGTATGCAATAGGTCTACTATATTTGGTGTATGGAATGATTGTAAAGTGTACATGTCTAGCTGACAGGTGTCAATTGACCTTGACCACATTTTCATGGTTGAATAGTCAAATATAAAAAAGAAGATGTGGTATGATTGCCAATGAAACAACTGTCCACAACAGACCAAAATGACACAGACATTAACCGTACGGCCTTCAACAATGAGCAAAAGCCCATACTGCATAGTCAGCTATAAAAGGCCCCGATAAGACAATGTAAAACAATTCAAACGAGAAAACTAACTGCCTTATTTATATAAAAAAATGAACGAAAAGTTAAGTTTTTGAGTTTTGGTCTTTTTTCTAATACTACACAATGTATATACAATAGGTCAACTATATTTATACCCCATGCAACGAAGTTGCGGAGGGTATAATGTTTTTGACCCGTCCGTCCGTCCGTCCGTCAGTCCTGTTTCTTGTCATCGCAACTCCTCTCAAACCACACAACAGAATTTCACGAAACCTTTTCAGATAATAAGGACATACTATGTAGTTGTGCATATCGACAGGAATTTGCTATTCAATTTTTTTTCTAGGAGTTACGCCCCTTTGAACTTATTTACTTTAATGTACTACTTCAACAGTTTGTCATCGCAACTCCTCTCAAACCACACAATAGAATTCCACGAAACCTTTTCAGATAATAAGGACATATCGACAGGAAATTACGGTTTAATTTTTTTTCTACAAGTTATGCCCCTTTGAACTTATTTGCTTCAATGTACTTCTGCAACAGTTTGTCATCGCAACTCCTCTGAAAACACACAACAGAATTTCATGAAATTTTGTAGATAATCAGGACATACTATGTATATTGAAATTGTTATTCAATATTTTTTCTTATACAATTTTTTTTCTTATACTTATTTAATTTCTCCAATGACAATGTGGGGACATGGGGTATGTGAGCGTGCTCACTAAGGTTCTTTAATTGGTGTATGGAAATGTTTTATGATCAATATGTCAGGCGCGTAGGTTTTATTTGACCTTGACCTTATTTTCAGGGTTCATTGCTCAGTGTTAAGTTTTTGGGTTATGGTCTGTTTTTCTTAAACTATAAGCAATATGTCAACCATATTTGCTGTATGGAAGAACACACCCTACACCAATCCTAAACTACTGACACAACTACCATCTCATCATACTCCAACAACACACCCTACATCAATCATAAATTAATGACACAACTCACATCTCATCATACTCTACCAACACAACTCACATCAATCATAATCTACTGACACAACTACCATCTCATCATACTCCACCAACACACCCTACATCAATCATAAACTACTGACACAACTACCATCTCATCATACTCCACCAACACACCCTACATCAATCATAAACTACTGACACAACTACCATCTCATCATACTCCAACAACACACCCTACACCAATCATAAATACTGACACAACAACCATCTCATCATACTGTACCAACACACCCTACATCAATTCAATTACACATCTAACACCAATTATACACTACCAACACAACAACCATCTAATCATACTCCAATTACACATCTAACTCAAAAAATACACTACCAGCACATCAACCATCTAATCATAGTTCAATTACACTTCTACCACTAACCTTACACCAATCCTAAATTAATGACACAACTACCATCTCATCATACTCTACAAACACACCCTACATCAATCATACACTACTGACACAACTACCATCTCCTCATACTCTACCAACTCACCCTACACCAATCCTAAACTACTGACACAACTACCATCTCCTCATACTCCACCAACACAACTAACACCAATCCTACACTACTGACACAACTACCATCTCATCATACTGTACCAACACACCCTACATCAATCATAAACTACTGACACAACTACCATCTCATCATACTCCACCAACACACCCTACATCAATCATAAACTACTGACACAACTACCATCTCATCATACTCCAACAACACACCCTACATCAATTCAATTACACATCTAACACCAATTATACACTACCAGCACATCAACCATCTAATCATAGTTCAATTACACTTCTACCACTAACCTTAAATCAACCATCTAATTATACTCCACCAATACACCCTACATCAATCCTAAACTACTGACACAACTACAATCTCCTCATACTCCAACAACACACCCTACATCAATCCTAAACTACTGACACAACAACCATCTCATCATACTCCACCAACACACCCTACACCAATCCTACACTACTGACACAACTACCATCTCATTATACTCCACCAACACACCCTACATCAATCATATACTACTGACACAACTACCATCTCCTCATACTCCACCAACACACCCTACATCAGTCATATACTACTGACACAACTACCATCTCATTATACTCCACCAACACACCCTACATCAATCATATACTACTGACACAACTACCATCTCATCATACTCCACCAACACACCCTACATCAGTCATATACTACTGACACAACTACCATCTCATCATACTCTACTAACACACCTAACACCTATCATATACTATTGACACAAATACCATCTCACCATGCTTCACCAACACATCCTACATCAATCATATACTACTGACACAGCTACCATCTCATCATACTCCACCAACACACCCTATATCAATCATATACTACTGACAACTACCATCTCATCATACTCCACCAACACACCTAACACCAATAAAATACTACTGACACAGCTACCATCTCATCATACTCCACCAACAAACCTAACACCAATCGTACACTACTGAAACAACTACCATCTCATCATACTCCACCAACACACCTAACACAAATCATACACTACTGACACAACTACCATCTCATTATACTCCACCAACACACCTAACACCAATTGTACATTACCGACACAACTACCATCTCATCATACTCCACCAACACATCTAACACCAATCCTACACTACTGACACCAATAATACACTACCAGCTCATCAACCATCTAATTATACTCCAATTACACATGTAATTGTATCAGTAGTGTAGGATTGGTGGTAGGTGTGTCAGTAGCATATGATGTAGTTAATTATAATCCTGGTACCTTTGATAACTAACTCCAATAATACACTACCAGCTCATCAAAACATCTAATTATACTCCAATTACACATCTAAGTCCAATAAAACACTACCAGCACATCAACCATCTAATTATACTCCAATTACACATCTAACACCAATAATACACTACCAGCACATCAATCATGTCATCATACTCCACCAACACACCCTACATCAATCCTTAACTACTGACACAACTACCATATCATCATACTCTACTAAATACACCCTACATCAAACCTAAACTACTGACACAACAACCATCTCATCATACTCTACCAACACACCTAACATCAATCATATACTACTGACACAACTACCATCTCATCATACTCCACCACAACACCCTACATCAATCCTAAACTACTGACACAACTAACATCTCATCATACTCCACCAACACACCCTACACCAATCCTACACTACTGACACAACTACCATCTCCTCATACTCCACCAACATACCCTACACCAATCCTAAACTACTGACACAACTACCATCTCTTCATACTCCACCAACACACCTAACATCAATCATATACTACTGACACAACTTCCATCTCATCATACTCCACCAACACACCCTACATCAATCCTAAACTACTGACACAACTAACATCTCATCATACTCCACCAACACACCCTACACCAATCCTACACTACTGACACAACTACCATCTCCTCATACTCCACCAACACACCCGACACCAATCCTAAACTACTGACACAACTACCATCCCATCATACTCCACCAACACACCCTACATCAATCATATACTACTGACACAACTACCATCTCATCATACTGTACCAACACACCCTACATCAATCCAATTACACATCTAACACCAATCATACACTACCAGCACATCAACCATCTAATCATAGTTCAATTACACTTCTAACACAAATTCTACACTACCAGCATATCAACCATCCAATCAAACCTTACCATCATAACTACTATCTAATCACATTCAACCAACATACCTTACACCAATTATATACTACTAACAAAGCTATGATCTAATCCTACTCCAGCTACACATCATACACTACCAACACAACTACAATCTTATACTTTACCAACACACTTGATACCAAGCATTCACTAATTAATCAATTAGCCAATATATATATAAAAAGTATAAAACAAAAACAGTGTTGCCCACATATTTCAGCCTTTTATAATGCAGATACAGCACAAACAAGAAAAATGACATATATTACAGTTTTCTTCATGTGTCATTAATATTATATTGAAAAGAGCACAAACAAGAAAAGTGACACTCCACAGTAACATAATATGTTAGCCTTTTACTTGTGTGTCATAGTGGTTTTCAATGAAGCACATTATAGAATAATGATATTATTATTCATGTGAATCGAACACAAAGCACGAAAAATGATACTCTGCAGTAACATGTGTCAGCCTTTTACTCATGTGTCATAGTGGTTGTCATAAAGCTAGTAGTAGAATAATAATACTCTCATTGTCAATGTGAATCGAACAAAAATCACGAATAATAACACTCCACAGTAACATATGTAAACTTTTTACTCATGTGTCATAGTTGTAAATAAAGCACTTACTAGAATAATATTACTGTCATTGTCAATGTGAATCAAACAAAAATCATGTGAGTAAAGAAACAATCCCAGCTGTATTTTGCAGAATGTATTTTAATATAACAGTTGTACCAGTAATATGAGATTTTTCATATGTTCCAAATATGTAGAGTTAGTAAAATCCCTTACACTCTGTTGTTACTTATTACAAGTTAATGACACAGACAAAATTAAGTGTAGTTTCCAGACAGATTGTTGAATTATCATAAAGATAGATTGATTTCTCGTATTTTTTTGGGTTTTAATGTGATATTTTACATACTGCAATAATTTCTTTAACAGTAAAATCTCAAATACTATTCATTGATTTCTTTATAATGTTACTTCATATTTGTTGTTGGTTTAGGTTCACTGTTCTTTATGTCAAGTATAAAAAAGACTATTCTGCATTGTATAAATAAAATTGATGCAACAGTTACCTATTACTTTATTGCATTATACATGTTATAAAGGTAACATTAGTGCAATATTTTACCTATTATTCATCGTTTTGAATTATACAGGTAACATTAATGCAACAATTACCTATTATTTATCGTTTTACAGTTTTTGAAATAAAAGATATATATGGGTATAATTAATGAAAGATTATTTGATTGTATTTCAGGGTAAGACTCCTTATGATCTGGCAATATCAGGGTATGGTTCTGAAGAGAAGAAAGAAGTGATAGACTTCCTTAAGGTAAATAGTCTTGTCTTACTTTAAAAGATATTTACAGATTATGAGAGACAAAACAGACTTGGTACAAAGAAATTACAATTAAACATTTGCCTGTAGTTTTCAATGTCATTGTAGTAATTTTTGTCAGTTAACAATGTAAGTTAGATTTATGAGTTTGACTGTCCCTTTGGTATCTTTCGTCCCTCTTTTTTTGACAATTCCAAGCTTGTTGCCTGATATAAATGTTGGCATACGTGAAAGACAAATGTTTAAAATCTGTGTTCTCATCTGTTGGATGTCTCAGGTTTTTCCCATCACTTGGCGTCCGGCGTCATCCGGCGTCGTTAACTTTTACAAAAATCTTCTCCTCTGAAATTAATGGGCTAAATTTCACCAAACTTGGCCACAATCATCATTGGGGTATCTAGTTTAAAAATTGTGTCCGGTGACCTGCCAAACCAACCAAGATGGCCGCCATGGCTAAAAATGGAACATCGGGGCAAAATGCAGTTTTTGGCTTATAACTCAAAAACCAAAGCATTTAGAGCAAATCTGACGTGGGTTTATCAGGTTAAGATCTATCTGCCCTGAAATTTTCAGATGAATCGGACAACCCATTGTTGGTTTGCTGCCCCTAAATTGGTAATTTTAAGGAAATTTTACTGTTTTTGGTTGTTATCTTGAATATTATTATAGATAGAGATAAACTGTAAACCTAAATAATTTTCAACAGAGTAAGATTTACAAATAAGTCAACATGACCGAAATGGTCAGTTTACCTCTTTAGGAGTTATTGCCCTTTATAGTCAATTTTTAATAATTTTTCGTAAATTTTAGTATTCTTTTACAAAACTTTTCTCCTCTGAGACTACTAGGCCAAATTTAACCAAACTTGGCAACAATCATCTTTGTGGTATCTAGTTAACAAAAATGTGTGGCGTGACCTTGCCAACCAACCAAGATGACAGCCATGGCTAAAAATAGAACATAGGGGTAAAATGTAGATTTTGGCTTGTTACTCTTAAACCAAAGCATTTAGAGCAAATCTGACTTGAGGTAAAATAATCTATTAGGTCAAGATCTATCTGGCCTGAAATTTTCAGACAAAACAGAAAACCTGTTGTTGGGTTGCTGCCCCAGAATTAGTAATTTTAAGGACATTTTGTAGTTTTTGGTTATTATCTTGAATATTATAATAGCTAGAGATAAACTGTAAACAGCAATTATGTTCGGCAAAGTAAGATCTACAAATAAGTCAACATGACCAAAATTTCAGTTTACCCCTTAAGAAGTTATTGCCCTTTATAGTCATTTTTTAACAATTTTCATAAATTTTTGTAATTTTTAGAATATATTTTCCACTGTAATTACGGGGCCAAGTTCATTATAGATAGAGATAATTGTAGCAAGAAGAATGTCCAGTAAAGTTAGATCTACAAACACATCATGATCACCAAAACACAATTTTGTCATGAATTTATCTGTGTCCATTGTGTAATATGCACATAGACCAAGGTGAGCGACACAGGCTCTTGAGAGCCTCTAGTTTTATATGCAAGTCAACATTTTGACGGGACATATTATGGGATACAAATGACCGGTGTCTGTCCGGCGTAAACATGTCGCACCATAACTTGAGAACACCTTATTTAAATTTCATGAAACTTATAATAGTTGTTTCTTATGATGGTCAAATGATCTGTATACTTTTTGGTGCAAATAAGATTTAAACTTTATGAGTTATGGCACTTTGTAACTAAAACAGTGGTGTGATTCTTTTTCACATGTAGCACCGTATCTCAAAAACGATTCTTGATTTTTGCTTGATTATTGCTTAAAACTTTACACACGTCTTAGTTACATTAATCTTAATATCTGTTTATCACTTTTTGGTGATGATTCAAAATTTCATAGTATTTTGTAAAAAAGGGGGAGGGTTTTTTTTACATGTTGCGCCGTATCTCAAAATTAATTTATGATTATTGCGTAAAACTTTACACACCTCTTTGTTATATTTATCTAAAGATCTGTATACTTTTTGGTGATGACTCAAAATTTTATTTTGAGTTATTGAGTATTTTGTAAAAAGGTTCTGTTGTAAATAGACTATTTTCATATTACTGACTCTTGACTCCGGATATATGTTCCATTTTTGTCTCGCCTGTGACGAAAGTCGTAGAGTGAGACATGGGTATAACTATCCGTTGGCGGTGTAAACTATTTGTATAAAACTTTATATTTCAGAAGGTAGAAGACCTGGATGCTTCATACTTTGTATGCAGATACCTTATGTTAGGAAGTTTCCCTCTGTCATATGTCCATTGTCCTTGTCCTCATGTTCATGGTTCAGCGACTGTGTGAAAAAAAGTTGAATTTTTTGTTATGTGAATTTCTCACTTATGAGTAAAAGGATAACTATATTTGGTATATGGGTTCCTTGCAACGTCTACATGTCCGTCAGATAGGGGTCACCTGACCTCCACCTCATTTCATAGATCAGTAATCAAGGTTAAAGTTATGTGATTAGGTCCATTTCTCGGATACTATAAGCAGTAGGTCAGCTATGTATGGTGTATAGAATGATTGTAAGGGGTACATCTGACCTTGACCTCATTTTCACGGTTCATTGATCAATGTTAAGTCAACAATACTTGATGTATGGATTAATGATTGTAAGGTGTACATGTCTGACTGGCAGGTGTCATTTGTCCTTGACCTCATTTTCATGGTTCATTGGTCAATGTTAAGTTTTAGTGTTTTGGTCTGTTTTTCTAATACTATAAACAATAGGTCTATGTTTGGTGTATGGAATGATTGTAAGGTGTATATGTCTGTCTGGCAGGGTTCATCTGACCTTGACCTCATTTTCATGGTTCGTTGGTCAGTGTTTAGTTTTTCTGTTTAAGTCTGCTTCTTAGATATTATAAGCAAAAAGGTCAACTTTATTTGATGCATGGAATGATTGTAAGGTGTACATGTCTGTCTGACTTGGTTTATATGACCTTGACCTCATTTTAATGGATCATTAATAATTTTAAGTTTATGTGATACTTGTAGTGAAACTTTATCTTTAAGACTATCAACATAAAACCAATCATGGTTAGTAAAGCAGGCGAGACATTTCAGAGGTGCACTCTTGTCAGAATTATTCCGTTTTACTTTTCTAAAAACCATATATACTTATATTGGGTGAATGCCCCCCAGACTAGGCAAGTTAGTCTGGGTCATCAGACCCTTTGTCTATAATTTTGAAATCCATTATAAAGAGAAAATCTGACAAGAGCTAAAATGTTCAGGATGTTGAGCTCTGCCAATTGTCTATACTTGTCAAAACCGTCAGATGACTTCTTGTAGGATTTATTGCCCTCAAATGACAAATTTAACCATTTTTTTTTATTTTTGCCTACTATCTTGAAAACTATAATAGATACAGCGGTGAAGATGATGAACAAGACAAGTTCTACAGATAGGTCAACATGGTCAAAATTGTCTATAGACTCCTTGTTAGAGTTATTGCCCTTCGCTGACCAATCTTTCCGTTTTTATGCCCCACCTACAATAGTAGAGGGGCATTATGTTTTCTGGTCTGTGGCTCCCTTCGTCTGTTCGTCTGTGCGTCCATTCGTCTGTGCGTCTGTTCAGGTTAAAGTTTTTGGTCAAGGTAGTTTTTGATGAAGCTGAAGTCCAATCAACTTGAAACTTAGTACACTTGTTGCTTATGATATGACCTTTCTAATTTTAAAGCCAAAATAGACTTTTGACCCCAATTTCACGGTCCACTGAACATAGAAAATGAAAGGGGGAGTTTCATGTTAAAGTTTTTGGTCAAGGTAGTTTTTGATGAAGCTGAAGTCCAATCAACTTGAAACTTAGTACACTTGTTGCTTATGATACGATCTTTCTTATTTTAAGGCCAAATTAGACTTTCACCCCAATTTCACGGTCCACTGAACATAGAAAATGAATGGGGGAGTTTCAGGTTAAGGTTTTTGGTCAACGTAGTTTTTGATGAAGCTGAAGTCCAATCAACTTGAAACTTAGTACACTTGTTGCTTATGATATGATCATTCTAATTTTAAAGCCAAGTTAGTCTTTTGACCCAATTTCACGGTCCACTGAACATAGAAAATGAAAGAGGGAGTTTCAGGTTAAAGTTTTTGGTCAAGGTAGTTTTTGATGAAATTGAAGTCCAATCAACTTGAAACTTAGTACATATGTTCCCTATAGTATAATCTTTCTAATTTTAATGCCAAATTAGATTATTACCCAATTTTTACAGTCCATGGAACATGGAAAATGATATTGCAAGTGGGGCATCCGTGTACTTTGAACACATTCTTGTTTGCCTTCTATCTTAAAACTATATTAGACAGATAGAAAATTAGCTAGACAAAAACGATCAGCAAAGCAAAATCTACAATGAAGACAATATGGAGGAAATGGTCAGACGACTCCTTTTTGGAGTTATTGCCCTTAAAAGATGATTTTCACCTTTTTTTGCGTTTTGTCATAAATGATAGAAAATTATAATAGATAAAGATACACTTTAAATCACAAAATGATCAGCAAGTCAAGATCTACTTACAATTTAAATGTTGCCGATATAGTTAAGTAGACTGACTCTTTATAGGAGTGATTGCCCTTAAATGAGAATTTTGTTTATCTTCATTTGTGTTTTGAGCAAAAACTAAAGAAGTTAGATAGAAAGTAAACAGGCTAAATGATAAGCAATACAAGATCATCTAAACTGATTTTTGTCGTGAATTCTATTCTTGTCTACAATGTTGGAGAGTGTCAGTTGTTGAATATGCACATAGACCAAGGTGAGCGACACAGGCTCTTTAGAGACTTTAGTTAAAAGTTATCTAGTAAATAAATCTAGTTAATCCTGCAGCCATATTAATTTTTATGGAAGGAGAAGTATTTAGATATATACTGAAATTCTCAAAACAGAAAGAGTTGTTCAACATGTTCAACAAGAAAAAAAAAGATATATATATATATATATATATATAATAAAAACTATAAAACAAATTCCCATACGTTTCGGCCATTACGGCCTTCTTCATTGGAATAAATTACAACATTGAAACAACAATTACATCACTTGGATACATTACGTTATAATAACTTTTATGACGTTCTTTTGCCGCGTATAGACAAAGGGTCTGTTGACCCAGACTAACTTGCCTAGTCTGGGGGGCATTCACCCAATATAAGTAATATATATACAACTCGTCTAAACATCAACCCAACAATGTTAGATCTGTAAATTTGCTTTCGCAAATTTTTGTATATATATATATATCTGTCATTTGTGGATAGATGTCTTATTGGCAGTCTTACCCCAGATATCTATAGTTTTATACCATATTCATTATATATGTACCGGTATTAGAATATTCTTATTAGTATATTAGTAATACTTTATAAAACAAATTCTCTTAATTATAAAATAAATATGTCTCCTGTCTTACACACTTGATAATATATAAATTAATGCATAAATATATTGTCTAAATTTTTTCTTCACTGTAAAAAGTTAAGAAGACACTTTAAATATCACTATTTTGAACTAAATGTGCATACACACTTATTCAAAATGGTGGAAATTCTAATGCAATGTACTTACCAAAAGATGTTTCCATAAATATTTGTTAAAACATCAATCTTCCTAAATCCAAAAGTCATGCCATCAGAAGAATACACTGCACTATTCAATGTCTATACAGTTATTAGTAAACATTCATTGTAAAATTCTTATTTTATTCATGATAGCTAGAAGACATCTTTGCTTGCCATGTGCATGCTCAAGCCCAGTTCAAATTTTAACTTTGATTGAGGTTTTTTAGGGTATTGTGACAGTGTGATCCCTTTAACATTTGCTCCTATTAAATAATAACTATTTTAATTACCAAAATCTTGAATATTTGATCTTATAATAAAAAAATACTGTTTGTTTTTTTATTTTTATGTTATGAGTTATAGTTAAGTAAATACCTGAAAAAAAATGTATAAAAACATGTGCTTCCCTTAATTTTGCCTCAAACTCTGTGTACATTTACAATACAATTTCCTGTCTTCTTGTACTTTACACATGTACACAGAGATAAATTGAAAACAGATGGACCACATAACATTGATATCACCAGCTCATATTTCTAATTGCTCAACTTTTGCTCAACTTTTGCTCAACTACATGAAAAGTTAAATCAAAGATCAATTGCTCAACTTTTCTTCAACTACAAAAAAAAAAATCAAAGTCTGAATGCTCAACTTTTGCTCAACTATATGAAAACCAAAGATCAATTGCTCAACTCTTCCTCAACTTAATGGCCAGGTTCAGTTGAGGGCCAGTTGAGCGACATCTATCAAACATACAGTGCTTGGCAAGGTTTGAGTTGAGCTATAAAATTGAGAATGGAAATGGGGAATGTGTCAAAGAGACAACAACAGCAGAAGGTCACCAACAGGTCTTCAATGCAATGAGAAATTCTCGCACCAGGAGGCGTTCTTCAGCTGGCCCCTAAACAAATATATACTAGTTCAGTGATAATGAACACCATACTAAACTCCAAATTGTACACAAGAAACTAAAAGTTAAAATAATACAAGACTAACAAAGGCCAGAGGCTCCTGACTTTGGACAGGCGCAAACATGTGGCGGGGTTAAACATGTTTGTGATATCTCAATCCTCCCCCTATACCTCTAGTCAATGCAGAAAGGTAAACGCATAACAATACTTATTAAAATTCAGTTCAAGAGAAGTTCGAGTCGGATGTCAGAAGATGTTACCAAAGAAAGCTGCTCAACACCTAGCCCTCATCTATTTTGCGTAAAACAGCTAGCCCTCAACTGGCCCTCAACTTTTTTTTTCTGTAGGGGTATTAAACTATTTGACAAGTTTTCACATAGGACATGATAGTCTATAGCATATTTTTCTTTTGTAGACTGTCATGTCAAAGACATCCCCAGAAGTAACTCCTGACACCCATTTACAGGAACCTGCAGCACCAGTAGTTGAAGGTAATTATATAATGTTAATCATTCAGATACCGGCTGAAATGATTTATAATTACTTGTTTCTAATAAACGGATATTTGTTGTCCCAAGTACATCCATACTTTTCTGAGAGTATTGCCACAGTGAGATATAGCTGATCTGCTTAAGACAAGTACATGGATGTTTTTTTGTAGAGGGTCATGATGTTTCTTGTTTGTGCATCTCTCCCAGTTATTTGAAATAAACATGTAGTTTGTGATCACATCAACTTGAAACTTAGTTAGTATATATAACTCAAGCAATTGAATATTTGATAAAAATTACGAATGGAAACGGGGAATGCTTCAAAGAAACTTTAACCAGATCAAAAAGCATAAAACAGCCCAAGGCCTCCCATTGGTCTCTAACACAGCGAGAAAATCCCACACCTAGAGGCTGCTTCAGCTGGCCCCTAAAGTTTAATGTATACAAGCATGTTTGCGCCTGTCCCAAGTCAGGAGCCTCTGGCCTTTGTTAGTATTGTATTATTTTAATTTTAGTTTCTTGTGTACAATTTGAAAATTAGTATGGCGTTCATTATCACTGAACTAGTATATATTTGTTAAGGAGCCAGCTGAAAGACGCCTCCGGGTGTGGGAATTTCTCGCTACATTGAAGACCTATTGGTGACCTTCTGCTGTTGTTTTTTCTATGGTGGTTGTTGTCTCTTTGACACATTCCCCATTCCATTCTCAATTTTAAGTTCAGTGAAGATGGATGTCTCATTAAAATAAACTATTAGTATTTACAAAGTGTGGAATAATAAAATAAATTAAATAAATGGACAGGATATCATGCAATTACGTATTGAAGGGTTTCTTTGCAAGTACAAACTGATGGACGCCACTGGTGGATCAATAATTGTTCTCATGGACGTTTGTTGAGATTTGTGCTCTATCTGCAATTTTATGTCTAATTTTTTTAAGGGACTTGTGTCTGTCTTTTCATGTTGGCTCTAATGCTAATAAGGGGAAGTTGAAATGCTGAAAACCAGCCATTGGCTCAACTGGATTAATAAATAAGTAGTTTTTGGCATATTAATACATTGACACATAGACGGATAGACACATTGACCAGTTTACCTATTAAAAAATCGACATATTAATCAATTGCCATATTAAAACACTGACAGATCATCATCTCAAAATTGAGGTATCAAAAGAGGATCAAATTCAAACATTGACACAAAGACATATGGACACATTGACCAGTTGACAAATTAACAAATTGACATATTTTTACATTGACAGTTCGAAAGCTTTTTACACATCAACGCCTTGAGAGATCTTCACATTGACATATTGACACATTGACAGATCAACACTTAAACAGACTCATATACTGACACATTGATGTATCCACACTTAGACAGATCAACACAATAACAGACTCATATATGCATCGACACATCAGGCCTCTTCCATGTCTACAATAACTTTTTTTCAACTTGTCCAGTAGGACAAGTACATACCAAAACTTACTTGTCCGAATGAAATTGTTACTTGTCCAATTTTTTTTTAACCCAAAATAACCTTTTTATACGACCGCAAATTTTGAAAAAAATTTCGTCGTATATTGCTATCACGTTGGCGTCGTCGTCTGCGTCGTCGTTGTCGTCGTCGTTGTCGTCGTTGTCGTCGTCGTCCGAATACTTTTAGTTTTCGCACTCTAACTTTAGTAAAAGTGAATAGAAATCCATGAAATTTTAACACAAGGTTTATGACCATAAAAGGAAGGCTGGTATTGATTTTGGGAGTTTTGGTCCCAATATTTTAGGAATTAGGGGCCAAAAAGGGCCCAAATAAGCATTTTCTTGGTTTTCACACTATAACTTTAGTTTAAGTTAATAGAAATCTATGAAATTTTGACACAAGGTTTATGACCACAAAAGAAAGGTTGGGATTGATTTTGGGAGTTTTGGTTTCAACAGTTTAGGAATTAGGGGCCAAAAAAGGGCCCAAATAAGCATTATTCTTGGTTTTCGCACAATAACTTTAGTTAAAGTAAATAGAAATCAATGAAATTTAAACACAATGTTTATGACCACAAAAGGAAGGTTGGTATTGATTTTTGGAGTTTCGGTCCCAACAGTTAAGGAATTAGGGGCCAAAAAGGGACCCAAATAAGCATTTTTCTTGGTTTTCGCACCATAGCGTTAGTATAAGTAAATAGAAATCTATGAAATTTAAACACAAGGTTTATGACTATAAAAGGAAGGTTGGTATTGATTTTGGGAGTTTTGGTCTTAACAGTTAAGGAAAAAGGGGCCCAAAGGGTCCAAAATTAAACTTATTTTGATTTTAACAAAAATTGAAACCTAGGGGTTCTTTGATATGATGAATCTAAAAATGTACTTAGATTTTTGATTATTGGCCCAGTTTTCAAGTTGGCCCAAATCGAGGTAAAAAATTAAACATTGTTTGATTTCATCAAAAATTGAATAATTGGGGTTCTTTGATATATGCCAAATCTAACTGTGTATGTAGATTCTTAATATATGGTCCAGTTTTAAAATTGGTGTAAATTAAAGTGCAAAGGGTCCAAAATTAAACTAAGTTTGATTTTAACAATAATTAAATTCTTGGGCCTCTTTGATATTCTGAATCTAAACATGTACTTAGATTTTTTATTATGGGCCCAGTTTTCAAGTTGGTCCAAATCAGGATCTAAAATTATTATATTAAGTATTGTGCAATAGCAAGTCTTTTCAATTGCACAGTATTGTGCAATGGCAAGAAATATCTAATTTCACAATATTGTGAAATAGCAATTTTTTTTTTAAATAAGAGTTATCTTTCTTTGTCCAGTATAGTAAGCAAGAAATATCTGCAAGAATTTTTTTAATTGGAGTTATCTTTCTTTGTCCAGAATCAACTTAAATCTTTGTTATATACAATATACAATGTCTGACTCAGACGTACTTATGAATATAATTATTTTCTGTGACTGTATCTTACATTAATTTGTAGGATCCTTTACTATAGATAATTTAGCTGATCTGTAACAATAACATCTTCATGCCTTATATATCATGTACTGTAGTACGCCGCTAGATTAAAACTGACGTGGAAAGGTAACATATGGCCACCGAAAGCTCTTTTTTGAGAGCCCAGGTGGTCGTGTGGTCTAGCGGGACGGCTGCAGTGCAGGCGATTTGGTGTCACAATATCACAGTAGCATGGGTTCGAATCCCGGCGAGGGAAGAACCAAAAATTTGCGAAAGCAAATTTACAGATCTAACATTGTTGGGTTGATGTTTAGACGAGCAATATACAATGTATATTCACTTTTTACTACCAACTGATAAATTTAAATAATCTTTACCATTCAGTGATAACAAGCAGTTTTTTTACATCTTAATATTTTATGATGTATTTAAATGAGTAGTAATTGTTGCAAACTCCATTAGTATGTTTTAATTGAAATTAGTTTTGGAATAAGGGAAAGGGGGATGTGATTAAAAAATTGGGTTCAATTTTTCTCATTTGAAATTTCATAAATAAAAAGAAAATTTCTTCAAACATTTTTTTGAGAGGATTAATATTCAACAGCATAGTGAATTGCTCTAAGAGAAAACAAAAATTTTAAGTTCATTTGAATACATTCATTCTGTGTCAGAAACCTATGCTGTGTCAACTATTTAATCACAATCCAAATTTAGAGCGGAATCCAGCTTGAATGTTGTGTCCATACTTGCCCCAACCGTTCAGGGTTCAACCTCTGCGGTCGTATAAAGCTACGCCCTGCGGAGCATCTGGTTACATTTTAAGTTGATTAAAGGAACAAAACGAATTTAAATAATAGAATTGAATTTGATGAATTTCTTTTGAAATACTTTTCAAAAATATGAGTCAAGTACAACTGAATCTAGTCATGTCACAGGACTTAGGTTCTAGTTTTCACCAATGCCAGTCTCATCAGAATCTATTCAAATGCAATCAATAAAAAGAAGATGAGGTATGATTGCCAATGAGAAAACTCATATGGTATTTATTAAAAAGAACATAATAAGGTAAGAAAATGAGATACTGATTTGTCTTGGTCCCAAATTGTCTCCTGTCTTGCCAAACTGTCTATCAATCATGTCTACTAAATATGTGTCCTAGGGTGCCAGACTGTCTTAAACTTCGAGCTAAACCTGTCCAGGTGACGAACTGTACTATAAAGTTACCTTATCTATAAAGCGCAGCATTGATTCGGATCAGTAAGACTGGTTTCCGAGGATAGTATACTTTTGACCTGTTAAAAAGTACCTGACAAAGAACCAGTTTAAATTATCGATTGCAAGTCGAAGAAAAAGGTTTTGCATTTGAATAGACAGATTACAGAAACCACGTGACAGATACATGTCAAATTAATATTTGTTTTGTTTGTTTGTTGTTTATAATTATACTCTGTTCATTAAAGTTTATGAAGTTTATTTTCTGCAGAATAATTGTACTTGTCCCAACGGACAAGCTTGATACAGCTTTTACTTGTCCGACCTTTTTTCCCTCTGGTACCGGACAATTGGACAAGCGTTATTGTCGAGGTCTGCACATTGCTATATTGACACACTGACAGATTAACACTTTTACAGATTCATTCATCTGCACATTGACATATCGACAAACTGACAGATAAACACGAAACAGACTCATCAATTGGCATATTGCTACACTGACAAATCAACACATAAACATATTCATACATCAACACATTGTCATATTGATACACTGACAGATTAGAAAAAATAACAAGACTCATATATTGACTCATTGTTATATTGAAACACTGACAGATCAACACATCAACTGATTCATACATCAACATTTGATATATCAACACATTGACAGATCAACACATTAACAGACTCACACATCAACACATATACATATTGACACATCAACATATCAACACATTAACATACTAAAACATCTACACATTGATACATCGACACACTGACAAAGCAACCCATAAACACTCATACATCAAAACACTGACAGATCTACATATAACAAGACTCATACATCTACACAATGAAATATTGATACCTTGAGAGACCTAAAAATCAATGCATTGCCATATAAACACACTGACAGATTAACACATTAACAGATTCAAACATGAAACATTAATACACTGATATATCAATACATTAACACTTATACATCGACACATAAACATATTGACACACTAACAGATTTAACACATCAACACATTGACATATTGATACACTGACAGATCAACATATTAACAGACTGGTACATCAACACATTGACATTTTGACACACTGACAAATCAACATATAAACGCACTCAAACATTAACAAGTTGACATATTGACACACTGACAAATCAAAAAATAAACAGACCCATACATGCCATACATCAGCACATATACATATTGACACATTGACAAACTTAACACATTAACAGATTCACACTGATAGATCAACATATTAAAAGACTCGTACATCAACACAATGACATATTGAACAGACACATTGACATATTGACACACTGACATATCAACATATTACCAGACTCTCACTTCAACAATTTAACATATCCACCCACTGACAAATCAACACTTTAACACACATTTTTCATCACGCTGATAGATCAACACATTGACAGGCTCATACATCAACACATTGACATATTGACACACTTACATATCAACATATAACCAGATTCATACATCAACCCATTGACATATTGACACACTTACATATCAACATATAACCAGATTCATACATCAACACATTGACATATTGACACACTTACATATCAACATATAACCAGATTCATACATCAACACATTGACATATTGACACACTTACATATCAACATATAACCAGATTCATACATCAACACATTGACATATTGACACACTTACATAACAACATATAACCAGATTCATACATCAACACATTGACATATTGACACACTTACATATCAACATATAACCAGATTCATACATCAACACCTTGACATATTGAAACATTGACAGATCAACACTTAAGCACACATACATCATCACGCTAATAGATCAACACATTGATAGACTCATGCATCAGCACATTGGATATTGACACAATGACATATCAACATATTACCAGACTCAAACATCAACAAATTGACATATTGACACACTGACATATCAACACATTTCCTGACTCAAACATCAACACATTGACATAATGACACACTGACATATCAACACATTCCCTGACTCAAACATAAACACATTGACAGATGAACACATTAACAGACTCATACATTGACACATTGACAGATCTACACATTAACAGACTGAAACATTTGCATATTGACAAATTGACACACTGACAAATCAACACATTAACAAACTAAAATATACACACGTCGACATATTGGCACATTGACAGGATCATACATCAATACATATATAGACATATAGACACTCTTGAACATATTGAACCACAAACATATTGAACAACTCATACATTAACACATTAACATATTGACACACTGTCAAATCAACACATTAACAGTCTCTAACATCCACAAGTTGACATTACGACACATTAACTGTCTCTAACATCCACAAGTTGACATTACGACACATTAACAGACTCACACAGCAACACATTTGGATATTGACACACTGACAGATGAACACTATTACAGATTCATAAATCTACACATGACATATCAACACATCAACATATCAACACATAAACATACTAAAACATCTACACATTGATACATCGACACACTGACAAATCAACCCATTAACACTCATACATCAAAACACTGACAGATCTACATAGAACAAGACTCATACATCAACACAACGACATATTGATACCTTGAGAGACTTAAAAATAAATGCATTAGAATATAAACACACTGACAGATTAACACATTAACAGATTCAAACATCAATGCATTAACACACTGATATATCAATACATTAACAATCATACATCGACACATAAACATATTGACACACTGACATATTAACTAAAATTTCAGACTCATACATACACCTTTACATATTGGCACACTAACAGATCAACAAATTAACAGACTTGTACATCAACATGTAAACATATCAACACACTTATAAATTAACACATTAACAGATAAGTTCATCCACACAGAGATATCGACAAACTGACATTTTAACACATTATCATGCAGACTCATACATCGACACAGACATATTGACACACTGAAATTTCAACACATTAAAATATTCATATATCAACACATTAACATATTAAAACACTAACAAATTAACACATTAACAGACTTCTACATCATTACACCAATAATTCAATACATAAACAGGCTAATACATAAAAACATAGACATAAAGACATTGTGACATATTTAACGCATTGACATATCGAAAAGATGACATATCAACATATTAACCAACAAATGAGGAGAAATTATCTATGAGTGTTTGTATGGATACATTTTTTTTTCACAACATGAACAAATCAAAACTTTCCAATTTTTTTTAATTTTTTTTAGATTCCATCGGAAAAGGGCAACAGTCTGCCATGTTAAATCGTTTATTAGGGAAGGGCAGCTATGAATCATTTGATATGAGATGCATGGTAACTGGCCAATTTTCTGTTGGGAAGTCGACTCTTGTTAAGCTGTTAGCTGGAGAAATTATACCTGATGGTCGACACCCGACAGATGGGATTTCTCTGGTAGAAGGTCGCTGTGGCCTAGATATTCTTACAAAAGAGTGGATTATTGTTGATCCAGGTGAGAAAGGGCATAAGTACAAACATCTGACCACATTAATAAAAACTCTATTGCATGGACTGCGCTATCAGCAGAGATGTTATAGCACTGATTTAAATTAGTTTTACATTGTAGCCATCTTTTTTGTGCCTTCTATTCACGCACCATATTAATTCAATATCAAATCTTATTTGTGTATGAAAATCTTAACATCATTACTAATCTCATTAGAAGGATGTTAAGGTTTTTATATTTTGAAATTGAATTTAAATGTTAAAATTATGCAATGAATTAACATTTATTTTCCATAATCAATAATGTCATCAATCAATCAGTTAAACTATGACTCTCTTTAAAATATGTTAATAGCATTATCTAAATGTTACACCTGATAAGATATGATTCTTATCTTAATTCTGATTTTTTTTACATTCTTCACTTGGTTTTGACAGCCTGCAGCTGTTTTGGGTTTGATTTGCCTGATGTATTAAATATAATTTCAGACTCTTATAACGCACTGGATGTTGTGTACCATAAGGTTTTAATGACCTCTCTGGAAGAAGAGGAGGAGAGTGAACTTACCAACAAAGCTTCAGATACAAGCCCAACTGGTTATGCCAAAGCTACACTTTCCTCTTTGCACTCAGAACAGTCTGCAGCAGCACAATCTCTACCATCTACGAAATCCTCCAATGTGCCTCACACGGTAAAACAGATGGAAAAGAAAATGAGAACAAGAATGACTAAAGAAGAAATAAGAAAGAAAATGGAAAAGGTCCTCAAAAGTGGGAAGTATAAGATGAAAGTTGGACGTCTTATCTTCTGGGATTTTGGTGGACAATATGTTTATCTAACAACACATCAGACCTTCATGACATTCCGGGCATTATTTCTTGTAGTATTTGATGGGAGCAAAGATTTGCATGAACAGGTCCCTGATGTGATGTGTTTTCCAGGGCAGCACATGACGCCAACTCCAGCAGGTAATATGCATGTTATTTACACTCAGATAATGCAAACAAGATACATTTCTATGACAGCAAGGTGATAATTAAAAAAACAATTAAATTTGTCTAAATATTTAAGCCAATCTAAAGGTTTACGTAACTTGTTTACATTGCCACTTTGAGCTTGTCACAAACTACAATTTTAACCTCAATATGTCTCACATTTTGAAACATTGATATGAGGTAAGACAATAATATTTATCAAAGATACCAGGTTTAAATTTTTGTACGTTGGAAAGTGCTTTAGATTTTGAATGAGTAAATTCTCACAAAAAAGGAGCTGATGATTTTATCATAAGCATGAACAGAGTGTTGCATTTATTGACAGACAACATTATATTTGTGCGGTCATATATTGGTATGAAGTTGGCGTTGTTGTCATCGTCCGAAGACATATTGGTTTTTGCACAATAACTTAAGTTTAAGAAATGGATCTCTATGAAATATTACCATAAGATTCAATACCACAAAAGGAAGGTTGGGTTTGAATTTGGGGGCTATGGTACCAACATTTAAGGAAAAAGGGGCCAAAAATAAGCATTTTTGTAACTTCCAGACAATAACTTGTGTGTTAGCGTATGGATCTCTCTGACATTGTACCACAAGGTTCCATATCACAAAGGAAATGCTGGGATTGGTGTTGGGGGTAATTGCCTCAAAAGTTTTGGAATTAGCGGCCAAAAAGGGTAAAAAAACATGCATTTTTCTAGTTTCAGGACAATAACTTTTGTGTAAGTGTATGGATCTTTCTGAAATTATACTACAAGGTTCCATATCACAAAGGGAAGGCTGGGTTTGAGTTTTGGGGCAATTGCCCTAAATGTTTAGGAATTTGGGACCAAAAAGGACACAAAAAAACTTTTTTTCTAGTTTCCAGACAATAACTTGCGTTCAAGTGTATGGATCTCTCTGAAATTGTACTACAAGGTGTTATACCACAAAGGGAAGGCTGGGATTGAGTTTGGGGTGATGAATCATAAGGGGTTCAAAAAATTTGGTTTTTTTTTTTTTTTTTTTTTTTTTTCTTTAATTTTTTTTTATTTTTATTTGTTTATTTCTGATATAATATATAAAAGCAAATAATAATGATATGGCAGGAGATACACACCAAACAGGATATCTGAATTATTACATTAAGTATTGTGCAATAGCAAGGAATTTTCAATTGCACAGTATTGCGCTATAGCAAGAAATTTTCAATTGCACAGTAATGCACACTAGCAAGAAATCTTCAATTGCACAGTATTGTAGGTGTGATCTGACCTTAACCTCATTTCAATTCATTGAGTTTTAGTATTTTTTCTAATACTATATGTAATAGGTCAACTATATTTGGTGTATGGAAATATTTTATGATGTACATGTCAGTCTCCATGTATCATCTGACCTTGACCTTATTTTCATGGATCATTGATCAATGCTAAGTTTTCATGGTTAAGTTTGTTTGTTAGATACTATAAGCAATAGTTCGACTATATTTAATGCATAGATTGATTGTACGGTGTACATGTCTGCCTGGTATGGTTTATCTTACCTTGACCTCCTTTTCATGGTTCATTGGTCAATGTTTAGTTTTCTTGGTCATATCTATAAATTAACTGTTTACAAAACTTTTGAATTTTTGAAATTATAAGTCTTTTCTACCCAGGAATAGATTACCTTAGCTGTATTTGGCAAAACTTTTAGGAATTTTAGTCCTAAATGCTCTTCAACTTCGTACTTTATTTAGACTTTTTAACATTTTTGGATTCTAGCGTCACTGATGAGTCTTTTGTAGACGGAATGCGGTCTGGCGTAAATACAAAACTTAATAAAAGTATCTATGATGATTTTATTTAAGTCTGTTTCTTAGAAACTATAAGCAATAGGTCAACTACATTTAGTGTATTGAATGATTGTTAGGTCTACATGTATTTCTGTTTACTTTATCTGACCTTGACCTCATTTTCTTGGATCATGCTAAGTTTATGTGATAGTTGTAGTAAAACTTTATATTTCGGACTGTCAACATAATATAAATGGTTAGTAAAGAAGGCGAGATATTTCAGTGTGTGCACTATTGTTGTTATTCCTTAAATCTATTTTTGTTAAAACTTCGTATTAAATAGCAGCAAAACAAATGTTATCCTTACATGCCTTAATTGTGTCAAAATATGTTTATTTGTTGTAAAATTAAGTTTAGCAATGTATTGTCAAATTCACAATTAATGGCCTAGTCATTAAGCAATGTTAAAAAAAATGTTTTCCTATAGAGATTCTTATTGTTTTAAATGAGTAAACCACAAAACATATTTAATGTTAGAATGTTTACATACTGATTTCTCAAAATATCTACCCACAGACTAAAAATAGTAGTTTTGATGAGGAGGATTTATCACGTTGGTATTTTCAAGGTGTTGCTTTGCTTGAACTAAAACTAAACACATTTATAAAGACAAAACATAGCATTTGATATATTGTAGTTTGTCTGTCCATCCATTATCATTTCAGATAAAAATAAAATATTTTTTTAATCAGTTCTTACTTTAACGCACGTTTTAATTGAAGGAATAAAGCTTCTTTTTATACGACCGCAAAAATTGAAAAAAATTTGGTCGTATATTGGTATCACGTTGGGGTCGTCGTCGTCGTAGTCCGAAGACATTTGGTTTTCGCACTATAACTTCAGTTTTAGTTAATAGAAATCTATGAAATTTTGACACAAGGTTTATGACCACAAAAGGAAAGTTGGGATTGATTTTGGGAGTGTTGGTTTCAACAGTAAAGGAATAAGTGGCCAAAAAGGGGCCCAAATAAGCATTTATCTTGGTTTTCCCACCATAACTTTAGTATAAGTAAATAGAAATTTATGAAATTTAAACACAATTGTTATATACAATGTATATTCACTTTTACTACCAACTGATAAATAAAAACAATCTTTACCATTCATTGATAACAATGGATAACAAGCACTTTTCTTAGATTTTAATATTCTATGATGTATTTAAATGAGTAGTTATTGTTGCAAACTCCATTAAAATTTTTACTTGAGATCAGTTTTGGA
Organism: Mytilus trossulus; assembly: GCF_036588685.1. Classification (NCBI taxonomy): domain Eukaryota; kingdom Metazoa; phylum Mollusca; class Bivalvia; order Mytilida; family Mytilidae; genus Mytilus; species Mytilus trossulus. The sequence continues at coordinate 81,859,140 of NC_086377.1, read as the reverse complement.
ATAAGGGAAAGGGGGTGTATGTGAAAAAAGAATTGGGGGGGGGGGGGGGGGGGGGGTCAATTTTTCTCATTTCAGATTTCATAAATAAAAAGAAAATTTCTTCAAACACTTTTTTGAGAGGATTAATATTCAACAGCATAGTTTAAAATTGCTCAAAGGCAAAAAAAGATTTTAAGTTCGTTAGACCACATTCATTCTGTGTCAGAATCCTATGCTGTGTCAACTATTTAACCACAATCCAAATTTAGAGCAGAATCCAGCTTGAATGATGTGTCCATACTTGCCCCAACCGTTCAGGGTTCAAGCTCTGCGGTCGTATAAAGCTGCGCCCTGCGGAGCATCTGGTTGATTTATATTATTTTCAAATAATGCAATTCCAGAGTTACAGAACTTTGTTCACTACATACTTTAGTATGATTGAATCTGTATTAAAGGACATGCATCGTTAGAAACCCACTTATCAACATCTCCATTTATTGCATTAAGTTAAACTTTTCTATGTAATGCAACCTTCTTAGAACTGATTGAAATTATTCCGGAAAAATAAGATATTTTTTAGCTTTCAGTTTTGACTTCTTAAAAAAACTAATTTTGAAAATAAATCTTAGGAAATGTGGTCTACTTTTCAACAATACTACCTGGCTTTAAATGTCTGTTGTACAGTCCGGGGACACAGTCATCATCCTTTGATTTTCCTTCTCTACAAATAGAGTCCCTCATGTGACAATGTATAACTTGCAATTTTTTTTTCTTACACCATCGAGATTTATTTCCTTATATTTTATGCCTAAAAAAGTAAATACAGTTGGAATTACTTGTCAAATTGGGACATGAATTTGCATACAACCGCACACATTTGTTGGGATCATATAATGCTATTATGTCGTCGTCCGTCGACACATTTACGAGTTTGACTGTCTCTTTGGTATCTTTCGTCCCTCTTTTAGTTTCCAGACAATAAATTTAGTTTTAAGTGAATGTATCACTATGAAATTTTACAATTATATTCAATATTACAAAAGGAAGGATGATTTGGGGTTTATAGTACCAACAGTTTAGGATATAGGGGCCAAAAAGGGACCAACAAACAAGCATGTTTGTAGTTTCAGGAGAATAACTTGTGTGTCAGTGTACGGATCGATGTGGCATTGTACCACAAGGTTCCATATCACAAAGGGATTGAGTTTGGTGGTAATTGCCCAAATCATGCAGGAATTAGCTGCAAAAAAGGGGGACAAAAACAAGCAATGTTTGTAGTTTCAAGACAATAAGGGAAGGCTGGGATTGAGTTTGGGGGTATTGTTTCAAAGTGGGGGGGGGGAAATATTTGGAGGGGGGATTTTTTTCCCCAATTTTTTTAAGGGTTCATATCTATTTTTATTTAAAAAAAAATTGAAAATTTTTTAGGTCTTTTACCGCAATTATTTTGTGTCAGAAACCTATATTTATTTCAAAAATTTGAACTCAATCGAAATTCAGACAGCATCAAGCTTAAAGAGGTCCTCATTTGCCTCAACTGTTCACGGTTCGACCTCTGCGGTCGTATTAGACTGCGCTCAGTAAGCATTTAATTTGGTAATGAAGGGATTTTGTCCATTTTGAAAAGGCCAATAATTAGTATATCTGAGGCTGTTACACTGAATTATAGACCCTCTTAACCTTAAATTGTCCACATATTGAGTTAGAGCTGGTGGATATTTCTATAATTTACCATAATTTGTCCCAAAAGTGGTACATTATACTATATAAATCTTTTTTGGATAGAGCAGGTGTGATTTTTTTAATTTGCATTTTTTTGTTTAAAAGAAATGCACCACGGAATAACTGTGTTCTCGGCCATAAATGATAATTAAAAAAAAACAAGACAGCGATTAGAACAAACACACAATCCAAGGGCTATTCCATAAAATCTTGCACAGGACCGCAACTTGAACTTGCCATCATTTTAGTGGTGTGAAATATTAGTTTGTATACGTTTTAATTGTATGCAGGCCTAAAGCATTGTTACCTTGTAATATGCCTTCCTTTAACTATCCTGTGTTAATGAAATAGTCCGAAGAACAAATACAACAATTTAGAATGAACATATATTCTGAAGCAGTTGTCACTTTTTGACAGAGAATCCAATTTAAAGGAAGACTATTACCATGCAGCTGTTTAAATATTAGGTTCATAAAGTATTAATACTTTATCAACCTCATTTATTTAAACAGCAATTCAGCCAGTTTTTTTTTTAAATAAGGGGTTAACAAGACAAAAGACAATGAGATTGTAAAAGTGTAGTATCACAAATATGAAAAATGCAGAATGTATATACTTGTTTATACTTTTTTTTATGACAGATTTTGATTTTATTTTGCAGTATTCTTGCAGTATTGGGTCAATTCCATCCTGACCTATTGTAAGGTTGTATATGCAGGCATTCCAAAGATTTTGTTTGTTGCCACTCACAAAGACAAAGTACCAATGGTGAGTGATCTTATGTTAGAAATATAGTAGTTAGTCATTGCCATTTAAAACACTTGAATAATATGTAAAAACTGCTTACATAATGATAATATGCCGATATGTCTTAACTTGACCAAACTTCGTGTAAAGCTACACTTTTGAAAGAACACGATTTTATTGATTGGTGGGTAATAGACTTAAGATCAGATTACAGGGCCTATAACTAGAGTAGACTATATGAAGAACCACTTATAGATAAGAAAAATGATATTCGGTTTGCGTTTGTTTTAATATTGAAAAGTAAAATCACAAAAATACTGAACTCAGAGGAAAATCAATTTGGAAAGTCCATAATCACATGGCAAAATCAAAAAACAAAACGCATCAAAAACGAATGGACAAGAACTGTCATATTCCTGACTTGGTACAGGCATTTTCAAATGTAGAAGATTTTCATGAAGATTCTTTGCCGTGTCACTCTCGGTCATGGTCTTTTCACTTTAAACAATTGCTCAGTTTAAATTGTTAAAGTTTGTATTTTCTTGGCCGTGTCACTCTCGGGCATAGTCTATTGACTTTAAACAATTGCTCAGTTTAAATGTTAAAGTTTGAATTTTCTTAGCCGTGTCACTCTCGGGCATGGTCTATTGACTTTAAACAATTGCTCAGTTTAAATGTTAAAATTTGTTTTTTATTTGCCGTGTCGCTCTCGGGCATTGTCTATTGACTATAACAATTGCTCAGTTTGATTGTTAAAGTTGTATTTAAGTCAGTTTTATTTCAACAAATATTTTGACAAAGTGAAAGTTAAGCATTTAGTGGTACTGCACAAGATATACGTCTTAACTGTATTTTCAGTGATGTAAGTCCCCAAAATATTTGAAATTCCAAAACGTAATACAAATGTTGATGAGTTGATGAAATCAAAAATCTGGACAGGGAATGCATGAGGACGATTCATGCTTTGTTTTCAAATAATTATAATTTTTATCAACAAAAAATTGAACTATAACAATATCCATATGTTCATGCAAATACCCTCTTGACCTGTTTTAGATGTATTGCCAACTTATTAAATGTGACTTATTTGTTTACTTGTGTTTCTATACTAGGTAGGTAAAGTGAATTACCAAACACAAATATAAATAGCTAGTGTTTCTTTCAAAAGACCCTTTTCATTTTATTCCCCTTGGAATGTAAGATTTAACAACTGATAACAGTTTCAGTCTGTTATCTTTGAAAGTATAAGATCTAGGTTAAAAGTGTAAAATTGACCTATAAGAGAAGATGTATGTCATTTGAAAATTTGAGATTGTAGTACGTGTTGGAGTATTCTACCATTGAAGATGCATATAAATCACCAGGTGTGCGATGCAGTATCAGTGTATTATTTTGTCAACTTTTTATGTTTAACAGGAGAATATTGCCACCAGACGTGAAGAGCTTTACAGAGGAATTGAGGAATTGTTTAAAGACCACGAGGGAAAACATCATCTGGTCCTTAGACCTCTAATATTTGTCAATGCCAAAGATCAAGCCGACCCAGAAATAGAAGTTCTGAAGAAAACAATAACAGAACTAACATTCGACCACCCATGCTGGGGTGAAAGGATGCCGAATGCATGTGTTCCACTGGAGCTTGAGATCGCTGAACTAGTGGCAGAAGGAAAGCAAATAATGTCATTGGCTGAAATTAAAGAATTAAATGCTATCAGCGAGGTGTCTGTCCTGTCTCCTGAGCAGTTGACCGATTTTCTACATTATCAACATTCTCTAGGGAAAATTGTCTATTTTGACACACCACAGCTAAGAGATAATGTTATCATCAGTCCCCTTCTTATGGTGGAAGTTATGAGATCTTTTATTACTGGTGTGTAAATATTTTCATTGAGTAATAATTAAATTGCTGGTAAAAAACATACCAAAATATTGTTTACCAGCCAATAATAGCACTAGGGACTGTTAAATGGTGCCCTTAACTAATCTTTAAGTTGGTTTTTCAGAACTTTTTATTGAACAATTAGTAAAAAATTATAAATTTTAGTATTCACAGTTTCAATACTTGTTAAATTATAGCTAATTATTTTATTATGCTGTGAAATTTTGGAGAGAATAACAGTTTTAACTTATGTTTTGTAAAATCATAATGGAAAATTATGATAAAAAAACATTTTTTTTAAACTGAAACTGAAACGTAATAGCTTAACAGGTATAGGTATAACTATAAAACTTCATGGTTTATAAATATAGAATAAATTTTAAAGTGTAACATTTTTCCACAATGAGAAACGATTCAATTTTGATCATCAAATGCCTTGATTAAGGAAAGATAATTTGTTCTAAAATAGAACATGTTATAGAATTATTAAGATAAGATTATTTTCCTGTGCTGATCAAGGTGAGCAACATAGCTTCCATAGATACATTTTAATATAAGTATATTTTTGACTTTAATTTCAAGTCTTATGATTGATTTTATTTCTTTTTATAGATGTTGAATTCTGGCCAAAAGAAGATAACACAAGAAAAACCTTCAAAAAGATGTCTGAAAATGGAATGATACAAAAATTAGACCTCTACCAGATTTGGGAGCAAGAAGAATTTTGTCAGATATTACTCTTTAAAGAGTACATATTTGATATGCTGATACACCTTGATATCGTATCTGAACAGCGTAGATATGATACAAAAACAGGAAGTCGGCTACCAGTAGAACACTTCTTTGTACCCTGTATGCTTACCCAAAGAAATGATACAGATTTCTTGTCACAAGAATGTACACCAGAGAGGACTGTTAGTTTGGCCTTTGTTTTTAACGGAACCGTTGTTCCTCCAGCTTTACCGAATCGTCTCATATGCGCATGTGTCAGTATGTGGACATTGAAGCAATACCGTGGAAGGAAACTTATGTTTTCTGGGTTTGTGGGGTTATCAGTTGATAAAGAGCATGATATCGTTGTCTGTGTAGAAGGAAATAAGATCTTATTGCACCTAGTCCACAAGCGCTCCAAGGGTTTGATTATACCTGATATAGCCACCAGTGTCCGGGATTGTTTGTTTGTTAATTTAGAGAGAATCTCCGAATTTTATCAGTTCTCCATCCATTGTAAAGCCAGCAGCAAGTTACCCTTCCACACCGAGTATTCATGCTCGAAATTAAACTGTTTCACTTCAGAAAATAAGATGGCTTCCGAAACTGAGGAATCTCTTTGTGAACACGGAGAAAACATTAAAAATAACTGGAGTATTTGGAACAAGAAAAGGGTATGTAAATAATTTTAGGTACATCATTGCGAGAAATTTAAAATTGATTTCTAAGCCTGAACAAATGTCGCCAAGTTCCCTTATTGCATAAGATAGGTACTATATTTGCATTATATGTTAGACATTCAATCTTGCAACTCTATATAAAAAAAAAGATATGATATATGATTGTCAATGTAACAACTCTCCACCATAAACCACATGACGTAAAATTCAGCACCTATAGGTCGCTGTGAGTCCTTCAACAATGAACAAAATATATGCCACATATCAAGCTCTTAAAGTTGTTCATGTTGTTATGTTAAAATGTTCATACATTCAGAGACAAATTTATATCTGTACCAACTTGTTGATGTTGGTATGATAGTAAACTAAACAGCAAAGGACAAATGTATTAGACAGAGAAGCAAATGGATGCTAATGTTGCTATGACATCTCTTTGTTTAAACCTTTTTTTTGTAAGGTAGAGGAGTGGATTAATATTTATAATATTTACCTGACTTTGGTTGTAGTAACTATCAGTATTTGTCAATATTGTATTTTTTTATTATGTGTCATTAATTTTTTGTCATTAGTTTCACACATTTTACAAAATGAAATGTTTTTTGTGGACCGACAAGCAAGTAGGTTGTTTACATGGAATTATACAAATACTTGGATTGTAGAGTTATTTTCTATTTTACAGGAACAAAAGCAGTGTGATGCTAATTGTCCAGGTATATCAGTCAGAGCTCAGACATAAACAAGTCTATTTCTGTTTTTGACTTAAAGAAGTCAAAACATGTATTTTTATAAAAATGTGTTTTCAATTTTAGACTTATCTAAGTCACAAAATGACAGACTTGTTTAGGTCTATTTATGTTGATGAAAAATCTTAACTTGACTTGGTGGCCACACTACCCCACCTATGACAGTAAAAACCTGTCTGAGAGTTCACAAGGACTTGATCTATCTATATTTAATTATCTTATTGAACATCCTTACTAGACACAGATGTTTTACCTCATTAAGTGTGGATCCAGGTGGTTGCATTGTAAGGTTAATTAACATGATCCCCGATTTTTTAGACTCTCATTCATATTTTTCTTTAGAAGACAAGGCATTGGCTTTCAATGTTGTCATTATTTGATTTAGATGCATGGCCTTTTTATAAGTATGCATGGGTCTTGAAGTTAATCAATTTTGGTAACTTATCGACTTGTATGAGTCGATATTTGCAATTTTTTTATTCTGGTCAATCATTTCTTGCTTAACAATATTCGACTTATCTAAGTCGTATTTTGTCTTGCATTAAAGGGAGACAAATCCTAAAACTTACAAATTTAGACCTCTATAAGTCAAAAGCAGATTCAGACTTATTTATGTCTGAGCTCTGACTGTATATGTATCGTTTTTCTCTCTGCACTTCCCAGACCAGAGTTAACATTTAACTTATTAAAATATCCAATTTAATTACAATCTCATGACATAAAACCATGCTACTGATATGCCATAATTGTGATAAAGCTTAAACAATAAATAATGATTTTTCACATATTTCAGATTGGAACAACCGTGGAAAAGTAATAAATTTTTACCATCTGAGTTTACAATTACCAAAGATACATGTATTAGAAACTTTTAATTTTTTAAAAATATATGATTTGCAATTTTGGTTAAGATTAATTGCTGTAAATTACTAAAATGTATCCTATATGTCTTATGAGTAAATTGTCTAGGATTGCTGTCAACAGATAAAATATGTGCTATATTTAAGATAATACATTTAGGTGTATTTAGTGAACATAGGTTCGAAGAAATTAGAATTAGATTACTGCATATGTTGATTATATTGTGTACACATTAACTTCCAATGCTGAATAGTTATCTCATCTTATCTCAGTATATTAACGTACTTTTTTATGCCCCACCTACGATAGTAGAGGGGCATTATGTTTTCTGGTCTGTGCGTCTGTTCTTCCGTCTGTCTGTTCATCCGTCTGTCTGTCTGTCCGTTCGTCCATCTGTCCCGCTTCAGGTTAAAGTTTTTGGTCACGGTAGTTTTTGATGAAGTTGAAGTCCAATCAACTTGAAACTAAGTACACATGTTCCTTATGATATGATCTTTCTAATTTTCAAACGAAATTAAACTTTTGACTCCAATTTCATGGTCCACTGAACATAGAAAATGAAAGTGTATGATCAGGTTAAAGTTTTTGGTCAAGGTAGTTTTTGATGAAGTTGAAGTCCAATCAACTTGAAACTTAGTACACATGATCCTTATGATATTATCTTTCTAATTTTAATGCCTTATTATATTTTTTATCCAATTAAATGGTTCATTGAACATGGAGTGGGGCATTCGTGTACTTTGGACACATTCTTGTTTACAATTCATACATGTATGTGTTTTGAAATTCGTTTTAGGTTTGAGTGAAGATGCATTATCTCAGATCCCAAGTAACACAGAGTTGCTTCGTCTGTCTAATCATTGTGAGGCACATATGCTACATGAATTGGCTCTCCATCTTGGAATGGACGAGATGGTATGGAGTGATATGGTAGAGAATTACCCAACAAATACACAGATGGTTAAATTTTTGACGCTTATTCATTTGAAAGATAATAATGAAATCAGTTTCACAGAATTGGACAACGGATTGAGAGAAATGGAAGTAACAACACATAAACTATGTGTGGTAAGTAATTACTGCAATGGACTGATGCAATTGTATTTATCTTTTCATATATTTCTTTAACTGGCATATGGTGTGGTTTTATTGTGAACTTGTCTGTTCTGTAGTGTTCTTCTGACCTGGACCTAAAATATCATGGGAAAGTACCAAGACTTAATAGAGACATATATGCAATATCATATTAAGTTAAAGATTCTATTTTGTTTTGAAGTTGTGAATTTTTCAATTTAACTTCAGTTTTCACTTTATTTGCTTCTTATGATCTTATGAATTTTGATATGATTCTCTATCATTACATACTGCCATCAGGATTTTGTCGATCCTGCGAAAGCGAAACATAGCGATCATAGAATCCGGTGTTGGCGTCGGCGGCATCAGCATTTGGGTTGAGTCTGTAGTTTTATTAGACTTTTTCAAATCTTCTTGGAATTTTATTGAATTTGGACAGAAGCCAAAATATTGTATCAAAAGCAAATTGATAAGGTCCTTAAATGGCCCCTATTTCTGGCTAAAATTTATAATTAGGATTAATTGACCAATACAAAAATGAATCATAGCTTATACAATGACAATATCGAAAATATAACTTTTTTTTTTAATTACGTACTAGCGCTCTGTTCATGACGTCACAAATAGCAATCGTTTTGATTTTCTACGGTAACTCATTGAAAATGGATAAGGCTTTTATAGCTAACTATGCAGTATGGGCTTTGCTCATTGTTGAAGGCCTTACGGTGACCTATAGTTGTTAATGTTTGTGTCATTTTGGTCTCTTAAGGACAGTTGTCTCATTGACAATCATACCACATCTTCTTTTTTATAAGATCCTAGGCGTCGAAAAAAAATATTTTAGCTTAATCTTTGTCACGGCATTTTACATATCTGACACACATATTTAGTTTGTCGACGCCAGCACTCTGTGTTTCCTAGGCATTAATTTGGTTAAAATCAATACGATTTTGTCAAATTTTGCAAAAGTCTCTGTTTCTGGCCTAATTGAGATTTGAAAATTAACGCTTCAGAATACTACTTTGACAAAATACTTCTATTTAACTTCCTACTTTTCATCAACTGAAAATAGTTATCAAAGGTACCAGGATTATAATTTAGTACGCCAGACGCGCGTTTCATCTACAAAAGACTCATCAGTGACGCGCATATCAAAATATTTATAAAGCCAAACAAGTACAAAGTTGAAGAGCATTGAGGATCCAAAATTCCCAAAAGTTGTGCCAAATCGGCTACGGTAATCTATGCCTGGCATGACAAAATCCTTAATATTTATAAAGCCAAACAAGTACAAAGTTGAAGAGCATTGAGGATCCAGATTTCCCAAAAGTTGTGCCAAATCGGCTAAGGTAATCTATGCCTGGCATGAGAAAATCCTTAGTTTTTCCAAAATTTTAAAGTTTTATAAACAGGAAATTTATAAAAATTACCATATTATTGATATTCATGTCAACACCGAAATGTTGAATACTGGGCTGGTGATACCCTCGGGGACGAAAGGTCCACCAGCAGTGGCATCGACCCAGTTGTGTAAATAGTTATCAAAGGTACAAAATTGTACAAGGATTATAATTAAGTACGCCAGACGCGCGTTCGTCTACATAAGACTCATCAGTGACGCTCATATCACAATATTTATAAAGCCAAACAAGTACAAAGTTGAAGAGCAGTGGCATCGACCCAGTGGTGTAAATAGTTATCAAAGGTACCATGATTATAATTACATTTGTTATCCTGCAGTGTCTATTTTGTTTACCCTTGTTTAACTATATTTCCCTAGTGTTTACTTATCTGTTTTGACCTATTTGACATGTTTGAGATTTAAAAATCAACGCTACAGAATATTACTTTGACAAAAAAAACTTCTATTTAACTTCCTACTTTTCATCAACTTAAGACATTTGTTATCCTGCAGTGTCATTCTATTTTGTTTACCCTTGTAACTATATTTCTTAAGTGTTTACTTATCGAGAAAGTTATTATACTATACATGTTATATAACCAAACACTTTTATTTATGTAATTGTGGAATTTGTAATTTAGTATCTACTATTTTTTCTTTTTTTTTGCGTCTTTGCTACATTAATTAGTATTTTTATTTGAATATTTCAGTTAGTTGTGTTGTATGTCTGTGATGAATATTTATATAGTTTTGGCTGCTAGATCTTAATTATTGTCACATTGACCTTTTTACTTCTGTTTGAGTTACTCAATTTACCGGAACTATACACTACTGTCATACAAGTGGGAGGTTTAACTGGCTATACACAGGATATAAAAAATTCGTCTTTGGAAAAATGCCTGTACATGAGTCATGAATGTGGCCTCTAGTTTTTCAGTTGATTGATATCGTTTAAATTTGTCAACTTTGATGAACGTCCCGTTTTATACGCCCGTCAAAATTTTATACAAATGTTCGGCGTCCACATGTAGCACCGTAACTTGAGAACCACTTATCCAAATTTCATGAAACTTAACATAGTTGTTTCGTATGATGGTCAAACGATCTGTATACTTTTTGGTGAAAAATAGGGGGTTATCCATGTCGCACCGTATCTCAAAAACCATTAATGATTATTGCTTAAAACTTTACACACTTCTTAGTTATATTAATCTAAAGATCTGTATACATGTTGGTGATGATTCAAAATTTAGAGTGAATGAGTTTTGTAAAAAAAAAAAGGGGTTTTCACGTGTCACGCCGTATCTCAGAAACTATTATGATTATTGCATAATACTTCACACACAAGACAACGAGCGTATCATGCGCTCGTGGCGCAGCTTTTTATTAAATTTGTTTTGGAGTACGGTACTTTTGTGATTTCTACATTGATCTTTGATAAGATTAAGATAATATGATATCAATCTTTGAGTAAAACCTTCAAATTACAGACTCACAACATGGTCAACATAAATGCAATCAAGATAAGTAAAGCAGGCGAGACATTTCAGCTTGTTGTGTTATGCTTGGAAAGGATGAGATAGTTAAGTTTTTAAACGGACATTAGCTGTCAAATTTATGTTCACCAATTTGACTCAAATTCTCATATTTGAATTAAATTTACAAACACGTATATCCAAATTACAAAAACTTTACATAAACAATTAACAATGCATAGACTTGATAATATGTATTAGCTTTTCGTGTATATTCTAGTCTAATTAACCATTGAGATGACCTCCTTTTATATCTAGGCGTTATGTATTCAGGTTTAGTTTTCTGTAATTAGTTAATACTTCAGTTTCTTTGTGTATATCTCTTTCATATTCATTTGATAAAATTTACTGTTTGCAATAGCATGAATTGTTCTATATAATAAGAATGTTCTTATCCCGGGCATAAAAACAATGCCGTATTTGGCGAAACCTTTTCAACTTTTGATCTTCAGTGCTGTACAACTTTGTACTTTTTTCACTTTCGATCTTTTATATCTGGGCGTCACTGGTGAGTCTTGTGTGGACAAGGCGTGTTTTTGGCGTATTGAATTTTAAACATGATGCTTTTTGTTATCTATTAATCATGTTTTTCTTTGTCTAATATGTTCTCCTATTTATTTGTATTGTAGTCCTGTAATATTATGTTGTCATTTCAATGTTATATTTAACTTTGCCATTAAAGTGCGAGGTTTGGCATGCCATAAAACCAGGTTCAACCCACCACTTTTATTCCCCTTTAAAAGTGTCCTGTACCAAGTCAGGAAGATGGTCATTGTTATATTATTGTTTGTTTCTCTGTGTGTTGCATTTTAACGTTGAGTTGTTTGTGTTTCCTCTTATTTTTGAGATATTGAGATAAGACGTGGCACGGTACTTGTCTATCCCAAATTCATGTATTTGGTTTTCATGTTATATTGGTTAGTCTCGTGGTGTTTTGTCTGATGCTTGGTCCGTTTCTGTATGTGTTGCGTTTCGGTGTTGTGTCGTTGTTGTCCTCTTATATTTAATGCGTTTCGCTCGGTTTTGGTTTGTTACCCCGATTTTGTTTTTTGTCCATGGATTTATGAGTTTTGAATAGCGGTATACTACTGTTGCCTTTATTTACTTTTACAAATTTGGATGGAGAATTGTCTCTTTGGCCCTCATACCACATCTTTTTATATCTATGTATAAATATAAATAGATATTGACCATGTGCTATTGGATTTTTGTAGGTCTGCTTGATTTCATATTATAGGTTTAAAAAAAATGTTAAATATAGTTTTTGTTAACTGTATAATAATATTTTGTAATGGATCCAATCCATATACCAAATGTTTCACCCTTGTTTCTTTTCCAATGTTTACAATTTGTATGCCCCCGCAAAGGGGGAATTAATTTTTACCCTTGTCCGTATGTACGTACGTCCTTACGTCCCAAAATTGGTTTCAGTTCTCTTACTTGAGTTTGCCTCAACCAAATGTTATGAAACTTATACACAATGCTTATTACCACAAAATACAGATCAAGTTTACTTTGATAGCGTCACTCTAACCGTTCTAGAGTTATGCCCCATTATCAATGGAAAAAAATACAAAATTTGAAGTTTCCATTCTCTAACTTAAGTTTGCCTCAACCAAATGTTTTGAAACTTATACAAAATGCTTTTTAACTTCAGTTTGCCCCAACTAAACATTATGAAACCCTCACACAATACTTTTTACCAAAAAACTCAGATAAAGTACAAATTTAGGTAGTGTCACTTTTATTGTTCTTTAGTTATGTCCCTTTATAATATTGTATGCAAGCGGGGGCATCATCTGTATCGATGGGGACACATTCTCCACTTTTTTTACTTTTTAAAGCTGAACACATTTAATACATGTGTAACCATCCAATTGGCAATTAGTTTAACGTATTGAATGTGGGTATTGATCATAGCTAATGCAATTAACAATGAATAATTTGAACATTTATTTTGAATCTGGTCTGAGCCCTTTTACTTCTGTAATAACTGTATGAGCTTGTTTTCAGATAACATGGATAAATGATAGATTTAACTTACCACTCTGAAATAAATTGATGTTAACAATTATCATATTTTCAGGTACGTCGAAGAAAACAAGTGAAATCTGGTAAGTATTTTGATATCTAAAGGTCTTAATATGACATAATAAAAAAGGCTTTTGTCTTAAAAAGTAAAATCACAAAAATACTGAACTTAGAGAAGAAAAAAAAATAATCACATGGCAAAATCAAATAACAAAACGCGTCAAAAACGAATGGACAAGAACTGTCATATTCCTGACTTGGTACAGGCATTTTCAAATGTAGAAAATGGTGGATTAAACCTGGTTTTATATGTATCGTATCAATCATAAATATTATGCTTACCTTATAATTAAGGGTAGATTATTTAACAATTTGTCATCTTGATTCCTTTTTACATAACTGTGCAGCTTGGATTTTTCACATTTCATGCGATTGACCAGTAATTATAATGTTATTATCTTTATAAATAAAGGTAACAGTAGTAGACCGCTGTTCAAAAGTCATTAATAAATTTAGAGAAAACAAATCCGGATTAAAAACTAAAACCGAGGGAAAAGCATCAACTATAAGAGGAAAACAAATCCGGATTAAAAACTAAAACCGAGGGAAACGCATCAACTATAAGAGGAAAACAAATCCGGATTAAAAACTAAAACCGAGGGAAAAGCATCTACTATAAGAGGAAAACAAATCCGGATTAAAAACTAAAACCGAGGGAAAAGCATCAACTGTAAGAGGAAAACAAATCCGGATTAAAAACTAAAACCGAGGGAAAAGCATTAACTATAAGAGGAAAACAACGAAACAACAAAACACTGAAGTGCAACAAAAAACAAAAGACAATGCAACATACACAGAAACGAACTATGAGATCAGAACTGCCATATTCCTGACTTGGTATAGGACATTTATCATATTGTTATGTATCTTGTTTTATTACAAAGCAGTAAGCACATACCTTCGAATTATAATTAATCCCTTTGGAGATGTTTTCCTGTTTGTGTAATAACAAAGCAGTATAAGAGCATTCTTTCAAAATTCAATCACTCTCTTTACAGATGTTTATCTTTCATGCGGGATTTGGTTTTCAAAATGAAAAGTCATGACTGCCTCCCTGAATTTATTCCAATTAGTATATTGCAATTTTTAGAGGGGCACTAAGTGCAATGATTAAATGCCTTTTTTCTGTAGTCCCTCTTTCATATCCTTATACTTTCATATAGCCGATGTGAGCAATTGTTACAGTTTGTGCCATTTGCCAGTCGGTCATCCTAATCAGCAATATATATATTGCTGGGGTTTTTTTTAACCTCATCTTCAGAATCTACTTTTACAGTTGACACCAAACAACGTGAACATAAACTTTTTTATTTCGACCGCCAAAAAATGTACGGTCGTATATTGGTATCACGTCATCGTCGTCCGAAAAAGGATGGTTTCCGGATAATAACTTTTATATAAGTATATAGAAATCCATAAAATTTTAACACAATGTTTATAACAACAAAAGGAAGGTTGGGATTGATTCAGGGGTTATGGTCATATCGGTTTAGGAATTGGGGGCCAAAAAGTGCCCAACACATACATTTATCTAGTTTCAGGACAATAAGTTTTGTATAAGTATTTCAATTACTCTGAAATTGTACCACAATGTTCATACCATAAAGTAGAAGGTTGGGATTTCTTTTAAGGGTTATTAGGCAAACAGTCTAGGAATTCGGGGACAATAACTTATGTTTTACTGTATGAATCTCTCTGACATTGTACCACAAGTTTCCTTGTAATGAAGGGCAGGTTTGGTGTCAGTTTGGAGTTAATATCCCTGATCATTTAGGAAAAAGGGGCCAAAAAGAGCAGACATGAAGCATTTTTTCTAGTTTACTGACAATAACTTGTGGTAAAGTGTATGCATCTCTCTCATATTATACTACAAAGTTTCTTACTACAAAGGAAAGACTGGAATTGAGTTTTGGGGTTCTTACTCCAAGTAGGGTTTCAATTAGTGAGGGGCCAAAAAGGGGCCTAAATAAGCATTTTGTAGTTTTAAGTCAATAACCAGTGTTTAAGTGTATAAATCTCTCTGAAACTATACCATAAGTTTCCATACTACAAAGGGATGGTTATAGAGGGTAATGTATCAAATCATTAAGCAATTAGGGACAAACAGGGGTGAAGCAAGGGTCTTTTCTTGTTAAAGGACAATTTAGACAATCTTAAAGCAGTGTAAAGGAGGAAATTTAACAAATACTGTTATATATATGTTTGATTACTTGATTACCTCCCTTCGATGCTTGAACATTATGTTAAATGAATAGATTTTGAATAGAATTGTCTTGAGATGCGTAACTGTAAATTTATTTTTAGAAGTTATTGTTAATTAATATTAATTTTAACCATGACTAAGTTATTTTATATTTTAATACTTTATGATGTATTTAAATGAGTAGTTATTGTTGCAAACATAATTAGAAATTGGAATTGAGAGTTTTTTTTGGAATAAGGGATTTAGGGAGGTGATAAAAAATGGGGAGGGGTTGTGGTAAAAATTTTCTCATTTCAGATTTCCGAAATTAATAAGAATTGTTCTTCAAATATTTATTTTTGAGGGGATTTATATTCAACAGCTTAGTGTATTGCTCAAAGTTCATCAGACCACATTCATTATGTGTCAGAAACCTTTGCTGTGTCAACTATTTGATCACAATCCAAATTCAGAGCTGTATCATGCTTGAATGTTGTGTCCATACTTGCCCCAACTGTTCAGTGTTCGACCTCTGCGGCTATATAAAGCTGCTCCCTGCAGAGCATCAGGTTTTATATTGTTTTACCTGTGGAAATTAACTACGATGAACTTTATCTGTGTCATTGACTAATTACTTTGCCAGTCGTCTACTTTTATCACGATCGTCAGCTCGTCAGAAAGTATTGAACCAATTTCAACAAAACTTAGGAGTGAATATTCCTCTGAGAATGCAGCATAAATGTTGTTCTGTCAACAAACATGGCTGTTATGGGTAGACATAGAACATACGATTACAATGATTTGTTTTGTCTTATAGCCCTATTAGATTATTAAATTATAGTAGATAGAAAAAAAACTGTAACATGTGGGAAAGGTTTTTACCAATTTTCCGAAACTTAGAAGCTTAGTCATTTAAACACAAACATATAAACTTAGCAAGTGAATGAAATGCCAGTAATAAAGGCAACAGTAGTATACCGCTGTTCAAAAATCATAAATCCATGGACAAAAAACAAAATAATAACCATTGATTTTTAATGCTCTCTTAAATGCTGAACAATACCCTTCAAGAATTACCCAGTAGACCCTAATGAGAATTGGGATGAGAAAATAATTATAAGTTTGAGGTCAAATATAGGGAATAAAGAACATACCCTTGAATAATTATAGATGGAATAAAAGGGTCCTCTTTCCAGTTTCAGCTATGGTCTCCTTTCAAGAGAGCATGAATTGAATGCAAATGCTTAATCATGTTAATACAATAAAAATATTTGATTTGTAGCACCAGCTGGAAAATAAATGCAAAGTTTTAACCTTTAGTTCTCACAAGATTAACACACATTTAACTGTCGAGGTTAAACAATATTCCATTATTTTTGAAAAGCATTTAGCATGTTTAGGGGAACACTGCAATTTGAGTTTTTAATTAGTTTTGACAAATTCTCTGTAGATATATTTTATTTCTTATTCCATTTAGGTATTCCTGACGATGTTCTAGACTGTATTCCATCAGACGAAATTTTAGATAGATTAACACCGCTGGTTGGCAATATAGTTCTTCAACTAGGAATAGAACTTGGACTTTCTGTAGAAGAGATAGAGAGTATTAAAGAGAAACGTGATCGTGATTTGACAGCACAGAATAAGGAAGTCTTGTTTGCATGGAGGAAAGACAGAACAGTGAAACCTACAATACGGGTACTTGAGCAAGTTTTTGTAGATATTGGTAAAGGAGCAAGGTGTTTAAAGGAGGTTGTAAAGGACGTTGATCCCAATACACTTAAAGCAGTAGAAATTGTTACAGGTAATACTATATGAAGGGTGTGAGTTAATAAAAAAACTACTGTGTAAATCAGTTATTCAGTACAGGAAATATGTATTTCCTAGGTTGATCATGTTTATAACAGAAATATATAAAGTCAGTGCAAAAATAGGTTTGCCTTTTATTTTACAATGCCCCTGTCGTTATGTTTGTTCAATGAAATTACATACAATCAGGCAAATATCTAAAACACAGCTGGTCTTTTGTACATCACCATATGGTTAAGCAAAAATCTCTTCTCTACCGCCATTGTCTGACCTATTAAGTTATTGTCCAACCAGACCTTGGTCACTAATTGCCTAATACTTTGCTCAATAACGTAAAGTGATGACAGCTTCGAAAACACTTGCTGCAGGAAAAAGTAGAAAAAAAAACAAAAACAGAAAGATTCATAAACTGGAAGGGTATATGTTGTCAACCGTCCATTCCATACTGATAATTTTACATGATGATTCTTTCTGAACTTATTGACATCAATATAATATACTGACATGTTTTGTATTTCCTCTTATCCTCTGAAAACTTCAGATAGGCAACCACTCGGTTTTACTTTGCGGTGTTATAATTGTTAAAATTGATAATATATCTCTCAGGTATTGGTTTTTTGGTATATCGGAATGACCAATACAAAATGCATGTTCATTGCAATACAAAAGTATTGGTTAAGAGGTAAACAGTTAATTACCATGTGACTTTCAATTATGCAATGTCTACTTTATATATATTACAGTAAATAGGTGAAATTAAGAATTAAATGTAATTACTAAACAATTCAGTAAATACCTGTAATTACTAATCAATTACATTAGACTTGACACAGTTGCATGTCTTTGGTTCACAACCTGTTTTGCGTGCACACGTTGCAAATCCCTGCCAATCTCCGACTGACTGTAGACACCCTGCTTTCCTAACTTTTAACTCCAACTATTGCTGAGAACGTGAATAAATTCCTAGAGACAGATCCATTTAAAATTCCATCGTTTGAGCAAAGCTTAAATTATTCATTTGTCTGTTCATGTTCCAAAACTAAACAGAAAAGACTTCTTGGATTCCCACGTCCTCTATCAATACTAGGAATGGGAAAAGTTACGTTATACCTGACATAAACAGGGCGCAAAATTTAGATGCTCCGGACAAGCATCTTTTCCGCTTTCTTTGATAAGTTTGAGGCACTTGCATGGTATCCCCGTTGATGCATTCTGAACGGATACAAATGTCACAACAGGACTGTAATGTTGAGTTTGTCTGATTATATACAAAACATTTAATGCATTCGTGTTCATATTGTAAGCTTTGCAACTCATATGGATAGTGATCTTATAAGGAGTAACTTTGAGCTTTTGGTATCAAGATCTCATGTAATGAGGCTTCTACTTCAGAGATTTGATTATAATCATCTGTTGTCTTTTTTTAATTTATTTTTTTATTTTCAAACAAAAATGCTTAATCTGCTGATTATATTGTTCAGCATCTCCTTTGGTTTAAGACTCGATCACATTTTTCATTCTACAAAAACTCTTCTGTAAATATGTTTTTTTCATCTACCATTTTCAACAATTAATTGATAGATTTTCATCCCCGCCCGCCCCTCTGGAATCGTCCCGCCCCGATTTTTTTTATTTTTTGTAAAATTTACGATTTCCGAATTTTGTTAATTTCTGTTACCGGTAACCGTCAATAATTTCTTTCAATTCAAAACTTCCTGTTTCAAATTTCGGTTTTCATATTTCTTGTTTCGAGTACTTTAAAACGATTATGTTGATATATTCTGCTGCTCAATGATGACAATATCATCAACTGAGAATAGAGATAATTTACCAGAAGAGCATGACATATTTGGGTTACGAGTAATACGCTGTGTCGAAGAACGCAAATTGCGATATGTCACAAATAGGAATTTTCTGTCATTAGAAAACCGTGGATTTTTTTTATAATTTATTGACTTTGTGTCATCAATTTTGGGCTGTGAATGATTTATAAAGCGAAAGAATCGTGGAACACATTGGTACAAAAACTAAACTGGATTAAAGAAATTGACACAAGCACGAACTTGTTAGATCTATGACCGTAATTTGAGTTCAAAAAGTCGGCAAACATACACATTGTGTTATAGAAAGCCCTTAAATTTACCCATGGTTATTGTAGTTGTTGAAAAACACCAAACACCCTCTGTCCCAATACCAATAAAAGAACCGGTTGAGAACAAACCCTCTATATGATTATTATACCTGTAAAGAGGGATAATCCTTCTTTAGATAGGGGTATTTTTGTTTAGACTGGATTTAAATAAAAAAAATAGGGCAGAATGGCATTTTCTACTTATTATGGCAGTAACCTGTAACAGTTGATGCACCAATTGATGTACTTAATTTAATATACAAATGCCCAGTTTGCTGCTTATCTGACTAAATATACAATCTATTGTTCACCATGATTGAAAGCTGTGATGATCAGGTAAATGCCACTCACTTATGTCTCACTGTACAGAATTTCTATTGTTAGATTTAACATAAAATTTAAAGGTCAACTATTCCTTTTTTTGTAAATCAGGTGTTCAGATAGGTATACAATTGATTGCAAGTTCTGTTACTTTAGCAGAAAACTGGTTATCTCAATTTTTAGTAAAGTGCATATGTTGATGCATATAATGCTATAGATTATAGCTAATATAACTAGAAAATACCATTCTGCCCTAATTTGCCCAAATGAATCCAGTGTAAACAAAAAAAAACTCTATAGAGGGATACTTTTATCTTTATCTCTCTAAAGATGGATTATCCATTTATACAGGTATAATCACCAACCTGTTAAACAACTTCATGGTTTACATGAATAATTATATTGGCTTCTTGCATTAGAATCTGAAAAGTACCAACCCTACTATTTTCAACAGTGTTTAGTTTTCATTTCATGCATAATACTTGTGTTGCATACCAAGGCATTTGCATCATTTTATGTGGACTACAAATCATTGCTTAGACAGCAAAATAAATTTGGATTTGGTATTCAAAGAGAGAATTTCTTCATCATTTTACTGTTTATTAAAAATAGGTTTCTAAAGTAGCAATTCACCGTTTCAGAATCTTAAGAATTCTGGGTATTATTTTCAAAAGCGTACACCAAAACGTTGTGATTGGTTAAAAACCTCCTAAACAATTGAAATTCAACCAATGGCGTAAAGTTATTTTCATTTTGGTGTACGAACAACAAGATTACCAAGAGTCCTTTAGATTCTGAAAAGGCAAATTACATGTACAACAGTGGTTGCCAATCAGAGATATATATTTAAGAATTTGAAAAATTATGTACCATTCTTTATACATGTATATACATGTACATGATATAAGCTAATTATAACACTTGCATATATATTAAGTTCACGTCACAAGATGGTTTCATATTAAATAAAACTAAAAAAATAAAATCCTCCCACCCGCCTCATTTTTTTTCAAAACTTTGGATGAAAATCTTATTAATTTCAGTTGGCCTTAACATCAAGGTATATTATAGAATGGTCACTTTTTCATACTACAACATTATTTTAACAGTTAGTAAATAGATGTAAAATTTCATTTGAAATTTAGTGATTTCTGGTAATAACTGGACATTTTCAGGAATTACTTGTATTTACAAGTGCATCAGTAATTACATATAATTCCTAAATTTTAGTATTGACGAGTAATTCCTAATTTCACCTATTTACTGTAACATATATATACCTAATTACTTTAAATTTCGAATGAAATTCAAATTGATTTAATCTTTGTATACATTTCATGGCAGTTTTCTTATATAAAATAATATGTTTTTGGCAACAACATTTTATAACCAAAATAATGTAAGATAATTGAAAGCATTGTTTTATTTGATGATCCTCTAAACTTCATTTTGGCTAATAAACCGATCTGCTCATTTACAGATAGAATCAGAGAAAACGAAAACAGAATCATACAGGACATACAAACCAGCCAAATTTTAGATCATATGATGACACATCTGGTGATATCAGTAGATGACAGACGTCGTATTGAACAACATGCTGGACAAGATGATCAGAACAAAGCATTGCTGGATATTGTGACCAAAATGAGAGAACCTGTTTACAGTGTGTTTGTTGATGGATTACGTATTTATGGATACGAAGATATCGCTAATGATTTGAAATGTGATTTCAGTCCAAGTCCAACATCAGCATCAGCGGAAAATGAAGGTATGTCTGAAGGGTTTATTATAAACACAAACAAAGAAGGATTTTTACTGAAAACATTTTTAAATCTTGTTATATATTCATTCAAAATAGATATAATGTATTTGATTCTAAAGACTATTTACCAGATCATTTGCGTCGTATTTAATTTATCATAAGTATACTACTTTTCTTGCATACCAAAGTAGGTCACTGGTATATATGATGAGTCTTTCAGGACGAATTTCAGTTTGTGTTAAGTAACTATGATCTTAGACATTGTACCATTGAGTAATTATGATCTCAGGCATTGAGATCAAGATTCTTTTCTACAGTTATAATGAAGTCACAGTTCATTAAGTACCTGTTACGAATCAGGCAAATATGACCTCAGATGAATTTCGCTTCTCAGATCCAACTTTAGAAAAGAATAGTGAACATATTTAATGCAAAGGCATTAGTTTTGGTCAACTATGAAAAAAATCAAAGTGAGATAAAATAGAATAACAAACGAATTGACAATTAACTATAAATTGTGAATGTGTATGTTTACCAGCTTTGTTTAAAATGTCAAACGCTTATCATATGTGTTCGATAAATTCAGAGCATACATCTCAATTTGTTTGAGGAAATGTAAGATCTATCAATACTACATTCTCTTTGGGTATTCAATTTATTCATGAGACATTTCATTTAATAAAAAGGGTGAATAAAACCAAAACAGTAGAAGGGCCACACACCTGAAAAGTACTAAAAAATGGCCAAATCCATCCAATGCCAAAGGTCCAAATCGCTTTTCTGAATTTAACCTCGTCTTTAGTCATAAAAGGTCAATAGCACTATCTTCAGAATTTTTTTTTGTATTTTGTAGGCTTATCAGTTTGGAATTTTCCATTTTATAAAGTTCGTCTACAAAAGAACTACCTCAAGGTCATCACTGATATACAACACGAGAACATAGTAGATCATCTAATATCAAAAGAGGTATTGTCAGTTGATGATGGGAAGAAGATAGAATCTGGTAAAACCCCACAGGAAAAGAACAGGAATTTAATGGACATGCTGTTGCGTAAAAATGAACAGGGATTTAATGAATTTCTCAAAGCCCTACGAAAAGACTCAATTTATGCAGATTTAGCAGATCAAATAGAGAAGACAGAAGTTACTAGCACAGATATGGCAACCCTTCATAAATGCTCAAAATAAAAGAAAAACTTTATACAACAAGTTAAAGACAGCTAAGACACACACATGTAAACAATGAATAGAAGGAGGTATTGTCAATCCAATGTTCAATGATTTGGTCACTTAAACCGCTAAGACAAACACATGTAAACAATGAATAGAAGGAGGTATTGTCAATCCTATGATCAATGATTTAGTCACTTAAACCATCAAAGTGAATGAATAACAATATATTATTGATAACAATATTTTATATTGAACATATGTCATGTGTGAGTGTCATGCTTGGCAAGGAAAAAGATAAAATATGTACCCCTTTTACGAGTATTCATTCCTGTAAACACAAATCCCCTACGAGTGTTCGTTCCAAAACAGATACGATAATTATGAAGCAGTCATGACATATTCTATATTCATATAAAATAATTTTAATGTATCTTAATATAATTATTGGGAACCAATAATTGGAAAGTTCATATGCACTACTGTTTTTTCAAAGGTCAAAACATATGGCTGTGCGGCATATTTTCAACATTTATATGCCTCAAACTTCCAAGAATTTAAACCTACATGTATACTAAAATTATGTACTTCCTCTCACTTAACATTTGGTCCTTCTCAGAATTTAATTTGGCCACTATCCATGTGAATTCATACTGGTAAAGTTCCCAAGATGTGTCTCTTTGAGATGAAACATAGATATCATATCTGGGAACCAGTAGGTAAACATAACATCTATCAATAGTATATATCCCAAAAGAGGTTTGTGAAACAGCTGTATTTACAAAGTGCAACCTAAAGGACATGTCATAACTTTATACAATATACTATATGTACTATTTTGATAAATTTTGAATAACCTACATAGCTGCATTTAGGTTATTATCAATTTCTCTTCAGTCATAATTGTGTATGTTTATCTCTTAAAGCTGTTCAATGTTACCTTAATAGTCAATTTAGGTCTAAATTTAAAGTCTAATGAATAATAAAGTTTGCACACATGAAATAACTAATTCAGTGACCGAATCTTGTCCTTAAGGTGTTTCTGATTTTTTTGTCATTAACTTGTTGTATATTTTGTTTATCAAACAGCTGCTTTTATATGTACATTTGTAAATAAATAAGCCTATTCATATATATAGTTTTGAACAGAAAATAACATGGTATTTCACAGGAATGTTTTTGACATAAAGCATCTGTTCTGTTAAATGAACTTATCTTTCATCCATCAGAAAAAAGGATTTTAAATCTAAACAGATCAGTGATAACTGTTTGGTTATATTACATTTTCAAATAGTTGAGAACATATCAAATGTTAAAAAAACATTTGAAAACCTACTACCAAGCAAATGTTTGGCGTCTTTCAAGTAAGAATCTCTGCACTATGTGTTGTTTGGTGGTGTTTTAGCGCAATGCTATACAACTTTCTGCTTGATTTGCCTTTTTAACATTTTTTTTTATCGTCACTGATGAGTCTTTTGCTCAAGTTCTTCAGAAGATACCAAGACCTTGTTGATACATGTTCCACTGCATAAATAATACATGATGGTCTGGAAGTAAAGATTTTAGTCACTGACGTTGTTTGTCATCCTAATTACGTGTTGTAGTGTTCTTATATATCTCTTTGTAAATTACTTTTACTGTTTAGCCCTTTTTGGTAATACCCTTTTGGGATCTTTTGGTGTGACTCAGTACTTAAACATCCCGCCATTGTGTTATTGTGCTATGGTCATTTTTGTATTCTTGTATATTTTTGCCTAGTATATGCTTTGGTCTATATGTCATTTTATTTTTCCTTGTTGACATATTTGTCTTTTTGTTTTATAGAGATTAAGATTATAACACAATGTTGACTGCTGTACCCCTATTTTTGACATTTAAATATTGTATCTATTATGTCTGTTTGTTTTAATCACACATTGCTGTCAATATTATGTGACTGTCATACAAGTGAGAGGTTGAGCTAGCTATAAAACCAGGTTTACTTCACCATTTTCTACATAAGGAAATGCCTGAACCAAGTCAGGAATATGACAGTGGTGAATGCATGTACCAAGTCAGGAATATGACAGTTTTTGTCCATTCGTTTTTGATGCGTTTTGTTATTTGATTTTGCCATGTGATTATGGACTTTCCGAATTGAGTTTAGTATTTTGTGATTTTACTTTTTTTCCATTTGTTTGATGTGTTTGAGATTTTGATTTTGCCATTTGAATAGGGAATTTTTCGTTTTGATTTTCCTTGTATTTCTGATATTTTACTTTTGTGTAAACGAAAAATACAATGACGCTCACAATGATAAGCCTGGAATCTTTTATGAGTTTTTTTTATGTTATACATCTGTTTAATTTGAAGGAGTTGAGTGTATAAAATTTAAATTTCAATATTAATTGTCAGTTTTACCAAATTTAACCCCCTTTTTCCTTTCATCGCCAATATCAAAATGTGTATATAAAAATAAGGAGATAGGATATGATTGCAAATTAGACAACTATATAATTATATCCACCAAAGTTCAAATAAAGTGGAGGTGAGCAAGTATATGCAACTGTACAGGCTTCAACAGTGAGAAAAAGCCATACCGTAAAGTCGGCTATAAAAGGCCCCAACATGACAAATATGAAACAACTCAATTGAGAAAACTTACGACCTAATTTATGAAAAAACAATTTATGAAAAACAAATTTGACAGACTTAAACCAACGACAACCACTGAACTACAGGCTCCTGACTTGGGACAGGCACATACAGAATCTAGCGGGGTTAAACATATTTATGAACCCTCAACCCTCCCCTAACCTGGAACAGTGTTTCATAGTTATTTCATTGTCTTCAACTTATTCCTTTATTCCATTATTAACTATTTCTTTTGATTTTATGTGAACATGTTTATATATTCTATAATATTGAATATTGATTATATTTTGTCAGAAATTATTTTGCAACTATCATAGTCCGATTTCATGCCTGATAATTTTCTCCTTGTAATCACTCCATACGTGTATAAAAAAATCTTAAGCCTGATTTGTCATAATTTTCAACCTTTTTCAATGCTTATACATTTTGCCTTCAAACTGTTTGCATTAGCACAACTGTTTTATTGTAAATACCTAGTGACTTTGTAATTTACAAATTAAATATGTTATGAAACCGTTGTGTTTGTTGTTGATGTGATTATTGTAGCATTATTTGTGTTTTAGTTGTATCTTCTACTTGTATATATGTATAAACTATTAATGCAGTCTACCTTCCTTGAAGGTAAAAACAATACTACATACACGTTCTTGTTCTTATTCATTATACGACCGCAATAAAATTTTGGGGATCGTAAAATGCTATCATGTCTGCGTCGGTGTCGTCCGAAGACATTTGGTTTCCGGACAATATCTTAAGTTTCAGTGAATGGATCTCTTTGAAATTTAAGCAAAAGGTTCAATACCACAAAATGAAGGTTGGGATTGTTTTTGGGGTGATGGTCTAAACTATTTAGGAATAAGGGGCCAAAAAGGGGCCCAAAACAAGCATGTTTTTAGTTTCAGGACAATAACTTGTGTATAAGTATTTTGATTGCTCTGAAATTGTACCATAAGGTTTAATACCACAAGTTAAAGGTTGGGATTCATTTTGGGGGGTAATTGCCCAAACCGTGAAGGAATTTGGGGCCAAAAAGGGTCTAAAACAAGCATTTTTCTAGTTTTCAGACAATTACTCGTGTTTAAGTGTATTGACATTTCTTAAACTGCCCCACATTTTACAAAAAAGAAAAAAAATCTGCAAGATTTAAGAAGTTGTCAATTTTCCAAGCAAAATTTGGGGGTCACAATTGCTAATTCCTTGTATATATTCTGAAAACAGATTTACTAAGTAATTGGCAACATCACAGTGCACAGTGTATTGCAAAATAGCAAGAAATCTTCAATTGAATATAAATTCAAATCATATAACCACTTTTAAGTTCTTCGACTACATTTATTCTGTGTCAAATATGAAATGACAATCCAAATTCAGACGTGTATCAAGCTTGAATATTGTGTCCATTTTTGGCCGAACTGTTCAGGGTTGGACCTCTGCGGTTGTATGCAGCTGCGCTTGGCGAAGCAGTTTATTGTGCAATAAATCAAAGCAGCATCAACACGGTGAGTTTGACAGTCCAACCATTCACAAAATCAGAACCGAGGTAAACGATACCAAAGTCATATTCAAACTCATAAGCTGACAACGCCATGTCAAAAAAAAATGTAACCAAAAGACAAACAACAGTTTACAAAATGCAACATAAAAAACTATAACTGAGCAGCACAATGAAAGGAATATACTGTTTATCAGTAGAAACATTCATCACTAGTAACCCGAATTTAACTTGATCGGACAAAAACGTGTTAACGCTATTTAAATGAGATTGATCGTTATTTGATAAAGATTGACAAAAATTAAAAATTATATTTAATTCATTTCAATTCATATCAATTCATTTTAACGCCAGTCAAATAGATTTCTCTGCAGTCGATCAATTGAAATCAAGTTAGTGGTTAGTTGCGTCAAACTAATAGGCCACGCCCCTGTTAAGCTATTTCAAACATGCATTAATTGGTTTTAAACATGGATGAGACCCGGGCTTTTTACAGGTAAATCACTCAAGCAAAACGACCTCGATGTATCTATCGTAAGTAACGTGTGATCCTTTGCAACTATTTACGAAACTTTATGTATTCCTGTTTATTTACCGTTTCTCTTTTTTTCTGTTTACTATATTGTACTCGTATATCAAATGTAGACACGGAAAACTACACAGAAATTATTTATTGTGTACATAATTTAAATCGATGTGTCTTATATTTCCGGGAAGCAACATGATATATTCATTCTCTTGCTGTATATTGATATTTGGAAAAGCTTGTAATGAAAAACAAGTTATTGTTGAATAATAAAATTGACGAAGATAATTTTGACGTTGAATATGATAAACAGAAAGGCATGCTCAAAATTCTAAATGAAGTAGCAGCCCACTGAACTTTTAAAACTGTGTTAAATTGCAATACCGGTCACTGGCCAAATCGGGCGTTAATTGTTGAAGAGAAACAAATATCAAACAAAAATATTGTTCTTACGATTCTGTAAAAAGATTATTGTGCTGTCATGCACCCTGGCGTACTTGTAATAAATGAACATGTATTCTGTATATATGAGATAAATTTTAGTCTGCGATAAAGATGGGTAAGTTGATTTAAGTTTAACGACCTTGCATATTGACAGGCTATTTGGCGGCATACTCTTACGTTTTTTAATGTTTTAAAGAAAACATACATTTACGTTTTGGGCATTTAATATAAGTAGTCTTACTAAATTGAAATGAACATAAACATTGTTAAAAAAAAAATTGAAAAGAAACATTCTGCATTGTTGCTTTCATATAATTTCATTTCCTATATATTTGAGCGGAAATTTCTAAGTTAAAACTGATTGTAGTATAGATAAAATATTTCATCTAGGTGCTCTCGTTGAAGTTCTCTCGTTACATATTAAAATGAATTCCATTGGTCGGAACGTTTGCAAACTTTCAATCCAGGTGTTCTCAACGAGGTCCGTGTTCATGTTTCAAATCAATACACAATAAGAAGTCCAGTTCGGCAAAAAGAAATCAAATTAAGACTCTACGAAATCCGATTAAACAAACAGAATGTAGAAAAATAACATTTTTACGATTCTTCCAATCACGACAAAAATATCTATCTTTTTCTCCGATAAAAATCATTACTTTTTATATTAGAACAAGTCAAAAGTTGCCGGAGCTTGATTTATGATGCATGCGAAACTTTAATAAATAATTATCCGGTTTGTATTTTTCAAAATAACTATTATATCCGATAAAAATCGAAAAACAAATTATCGGTAAAAATACCGATTTTTCTATGAGACAAAAATTATCCTTTTTGGAGTCAAATTTGTAATAAAGGACAAACCATATCCTCGTGTTTTTTTATGCAGCACTAGTAAGCATAGTTCGTCTGTTTTCGCTTCAAACCAAGCCATCATTAATACACCAGAGATTACTAAAATGAAAGTCTTAATTTCATTGAGATTTTTTTGTAGGTATTAAGCTTCAATTCGACCATTGAATTTTTCAGAATTACGAAAAATATGTTATAATCCTTGATCTTCCTGAAGTAACGAATGTCATTCTTACAGAAAAAGAAAGTTTTCGTGTTTTAGGTCGTCCTGATGCAAACGTAAAAGTTGAAATAAAAATTACACTCCTAGATTACACTAAAGACATTTCGCTAGCACACATGGGACTATAGTTATTAATCGTTCATTTGCAAGTCAAAAATAATAATTATGCAAAACAAATGATAAAACTTCCCAATTTAAAATTTAGAAAAATCCGACAGGAAACCAAAGTACAAAGGTACGGCATTTATTTAAAAACAATCTCCATCCAACTTCAAAATGTGAGGTAAATCGATTAGCTTACGCTAGCCAAGCAACCAACAGACAAGATAAATCTTGCCTCCTCGATGAAGACTATCTATAGACACGGAATAAAAAATAAGGAAATAATAGCATGTTAGATTGGTTACAAACACATTTATGCAAACATGAAGCAGCGGTTTCTTTACTGACCTGGTCAGTGGTAATATAAAACCAGGGTTTCAAAAAGATGAAGAAAAAGAAAAAGACATTTAAACATGTTAAAATTTATTTAAAAGCAAATCAGAAATTGTGTTTAACTGAAATTGAAAAAAAGGATCATAATAGTCTCCATGCGTGATCCATGCATGTCTCTGAATTACTTGTCTTTTGTGCATTTACTTTCCTACAAAATGACTATAGTATAAGTGTTAATTTTCATTTGTAAATGTCTGGTTTCGCAATGTCCACCAATATACAGACATTGTGCGAAAAAATATAGTTTAGAAGATATGGTTCTATGCTGAATACAGAAAACATATTGTCGTTTCTTCATGAAGAATTGAACTCTAACATTACAGAATACCAAACTGGCTCTCCTTTTTTAGAATTTTCATCTGGTGTCTTACATTTAAGGATTTAACTTGTATTAAGTCGTGTCGACTAACTGTCAAGACAGACGCCTTTATAGAAAATAAAGGAATATGGAGTAAAAGTACACGGGACCTTTAATATCGAACACAAAGTCAGAGCTTAACAAAAATACAAATTATCAATGGTCAGCGTTTTATTCCTGTTCATCTTTATAGTCGCTAGAGGGTCTTCAACAATGAAAGAATCACTTGTTTACGGGAAGAACAAAACGACAATAGCAAGAAAGGATCTGATAATGAATAATTTGATTTTCTGTCTCAGGACCTGCGCATATATAAAATACTTGCCACTGAACATTGAACCAAGTAAAATCAATACACAACGTTTCATATATAAAAATCAATCTATAGATGATAAAGCATTTCTTTGTTGGTAGACTCCCTTTTTTGGGAGTTGAACACTGTGCGTGACAAATTTCTTCTCATGGGAAGATATATTTTTCCCATGGGAATATTAGTTTTTTCTTTTATTTTTTCAGAATTTGTAAAAGTGCTATGAAATATCGACATGGACTGACGATCACTAGTAACCAATGACTGGAACAATTTAACACGCATTTCAATAAATTAAAAGTATTTCTGTCATACTTTTACACTCAATAGTCATTTTTTTTTTATCGTTGAATGATTGATAGAAATTCTACCGTTCAGAGGCTGATTTTACAATTTGAATCTTTCACCTTGGTTTTCGGTCAATATCATCGTGAATTTCATGTAATAGTGTTCGCTGAACTGTCAAGTATCAGAAACATGTCTTTTGAATTTCAGAATTTAATTTAAGAATTAAAATTATAATTCTGTTTTAATCTATATACATGGGGAATGACGAATCGTATTTTAGATTGTTTTCTAGTTATAACCTTATATTTTCGTGAAATAATCATTATGAATGTACTTATTCTTTTTCGTCTACGTAACTCGATATGCGTGTTTTTCGCCACTAGAAAGATGTGCACTTACATTTTTTGTTCAACTTTCGTATCATGCTTATGCAATGTTGTAACTCGTCTACACGAAAATCTTTTATTTCAGTTCATGTTTGGCAAACACCTCGGAAGTCTTTTCTAGATCTCGGGTAATTATCAAAGAAAATCCAGAGTTTTGCATTTACAAGGACGCGTACGGATGATCTTTGTGATATATTCACTTGTACTTTACCCGTAGGCTGTCTTCGTGTACTGTAATTTATGGTTTAACGGAATACAAATACTTTATTTCTCATAAAACTTCAATTGCTAGTTATCAAGAACATACATAAACATAACTATAAGGTAAAATTATTACATGCATGTGTAAACGATACAATTAAATTAACTTGGAGGACTGACTTTCACATTTATAACTTTGACATAGTCTTTCTAATATTACAATATTTGATAAGTTTAACTGTTGAACAGCTTTAAAGATATAAGGGTTTGACTAACAGTAGTTCCTTAAACATTTCCTTCTTTTTCTATAGTTTAAATATTTTACAATTCATAATGTAATGGTACTCGTCATCAATGTTGTTTGTGTCACAGAGACGGCATATTCTGTCTTCTCTGTGTAAATCCTGACACCTTCTAGACTCAATCGGCAACTACCACATCTATATCTCGGCATTTTGCCTCTGCGCCGTATTATATGGATTTAGAAAGGTAAAAAGGAAAAGTAGTTTTCAAATTGATAATTCTTTTTGAAAATACGATATTATGTTTTATGCGATTCTGCAATAAAAGCAAAGAATTCTTCTTGAAACTGGTCTTTGGGTTTTTGTTTAATACATTTTGACACCCATTTATCACAAACTGTGCACACTGAGGACG
This sequence comes from Mytilus trossulus, assembly GCF_036588685.1. NCBI lineage: Eukaryota > Metazoa > Mollusca > Bivalvia > Mytilida > Mytilidae > Mytilus > Mytilus trossulus. The sequence goes on along the minus strand of NC_086377.1, from coordinate 81,827,475 downwards.
GATAACTAATAAACGTCCTTGCTGTGCATTATAATTCAAAATAGTTGTAATTTGCAATTGTTTTAAATTTGTATTTTTCCTCACTAGATAGGTGAAAGTATGTATACAATTTAATGTAAATTGCGAAAATGCATTACGAGCATTGATCTAAACTTTTAAGTTAGAATTTAGAGTCTCAACTTTTTTCAAAATCTCTGTAATATTACCCATGTATAATTTATGTTTATGTCAAATGCGTTTGATTGGATAATAGTTAAAGGTAGGCGTGGTTTTGGTAACTTTCCTCCAATCAACTGGCCTATTCGACAAACCTGTGTGCGCTGATGCGTGTAAACTTGGTATTGTAACGGTACGTGTCTTACATCAGAATCTATCGTGCGTGACCAATGTTTATTGTATAATTTCTTGTCATGTGGTCAATTTATCTGAAAAAGTTCCAAAGGTTACAACTTTTTGAAAGTTTTTTTTCGGCAGAAACCAACAGCACTATTTGACGAAGACGAAGACGAAATAAAGGATTAGATTTTAACGTCCAGTGACATATATTACAATGATGTCGAAACAGAACTTGAAATTGACAATATGTTTTCATAGAACCGTCGCTTTTCCAAAGATTTCACGCTTAGTTGCTATTTCACAACTTCAGGTTCGCATTATAGTATTACTGTTATACATGTACAAATAACTAATAATAAGCAAATTTTGATGATTTCTGCCACTGTTCTAGGAATTTTTAGTTGTAATATAAATCTGTGATTTTTCTATATTCGTACTTTCGACGAAGCAAAGCAAGTTCGATCTAGATCTGGACATTTATGCATTAAACATTTACAATATTCAATAGTTGTACAAAATTTTTGTAGAACATGTAGAAAAATCCGCCTTTTCGGATAAAATCTTAATTTACGTACCATTATAAAATTCAGAATGGAAATGGGGAATGTGTCAAAGAGACAACAACCCGACCAAAGAAAAAAAACCAACACTGAGCAGAAGGTCACCAACAGGTCTTCAATGTACCGTGACATTTCCGCACCCGGAGGCGTCCTTCCACTGGCCCCTAAAGAAATATATACTATATATATAGTCCAGTGATAATAAACGCCATACTAATTTCCAAATTGTACACAAGTAACCAAAATTAAAATAATACAAGACTATATTGTTAATTCAAGTTTGACATCTAACATCTTAATCCGTAATCCACATTTACCTGACGACCTTAAATTGTTTATTGTTTTTTTCTCAATCGAATATCCTCACACAGGAGACTGAGACAAATATGTTATTCGTAAAGGTATTTATCAAAACTAAAATGATTGAAAATATCTTTGTAGAATATGAATTTGCCTATTAAGCGAATAATTATAATACATAGATTTCAACATATTCAATAGAGAGATTACTGATAAGATGTCCAAAATATATGTACATGTATATTGCGATTAGTGCTATATAGTATGTCAATGATATTGAATGCCGCTGAGTGTAAAATATTTGTCAGCTTAAAAAAATATGTTTGACACTGCTGGTTTTAATTTTCTGACTCAAGTATAAATTTTAAAAAAGTTTATAGTTTCTGAATATTTTTAGATTCAATATTTTATCATTATTATTATTTCAAAGTCTCACCACATACAAACATAACTTAGTCCCAGAACTAAACAATTATTTAAAAAGATAAATGAGAGCCGTATAAGACACAATATATAAATATAAAAAAAATTTACTCATTTACATTCAAAATTTACAGTGTCCGTATACTAAATGAAATGAAACATCTTTTTCTTTTAAGAACAAGTGAAATAAAATGTCGTTTCTTTTCAATAAAATATTGCTGATGGCACCTGTTGCAGCAACATTGTCGTTATTGAATAAATATATAAATTGTTCGCTATTTGATATTTATAAATCAAAATGTTAAGCTTAATGTATCACGATATGTCTATAATGGACATTTTAAAAGCACAGGAATATAAAAAAAGAAGATGTGGTATGATTTCCAATTAGACAATAGTCCACAAGAGACCAAAATGACAGAGACATTAACAAATATAGGTCACCGTACGGCCTTCAACAATGAGCAATGCCAAATCCGCATGGTCAGCTTTAATAGGCCCCGACTTGACAATGTAAAACAATTCAAACAAGAAAACTAACCGCCTTATTTATATAACAACAAAAAAATATACGAAAAATAAATATGTAACACATAAACAAACGACAACTACTGAATTGCAGGCTCATGACTTGTGACAGGCACATACACAAATAATGTGGCGGGGTTAAAATTGTTAGCGGGCTCTCTATCCTCCCCCTAGTCTCGGTCAGTGGTATAAAGTACATGTACAACATAAAAAAACGAACTATAAGAATCAGTTTAAATAGGCTTAACTCATCAGATAGACAAAATCATGGAGGGGTAGAGTGTCATATTTGTAACTGGTCGTTAAGCAACCATTGAATCATTTAATCTATTCTTTATATTTCATCTCTATATTCTGTAATTTAAAGTGTTTATCCCATTATCATCTTTATTTGTGTAAACTCCATTTATTTACTTTCATAGCCTCATATATGTACATGTACATGGTATTTGTTACAGGAACAATTTTGACATAAAAAAAAATTACAACAAAGTTAGTGTCCATATTTTCAGGACACGATAAATGAATTGAATTTAGCTAGAAGGTTTTTTTCTAAGAAAATCCAGTTTTTCACACACTTATGCTTAATACTCACACTATCAGCCCACTTGTGAACTTTTGCATTTAACCGATTTGAGCTCATGTTATTTAATCTACACCACAAACGAATCATACCCAACTATATCAGTCCTATTCAGGACCGATAACTCTGTCGATAGATATTATAGGGTATACAATATTGTTAAAACCAGATCAATCGTATCATACGTCTCTGCTGGAATGCATACAATAAATCTTTTTTTTCGGCACAATTTAAACTTCATATCGAATCATTGCCTAGATTTAGCTTTAAATATTGAATTAAAAAATAAATAACAATAAAATCATATTCAATGATCGAAATTCATTTGGATTACAATTTGAATCAGAATATTTCTTTGAAATAATTATGGAAACATATAAATATTTGAATGCCTTTTAAGCAAAAAATATTTTTTTAAAGAAATTTTCATAATATTAATATTCTCCTAAAGTTTACTATGAACCATACTTCTTCTGATTTGACACGGGAAGGAGAATATATTTATTTGTACATTTATGAAAACTTTTGTATATCACAAAATTTAAACTCTGGCAATACATGTATACACACTGACAGGATGTTGAATGTCACCTGGTTGCTTTTGGTTTGCACGTCTTCCTGACAATATATTATGATATAACATTTAACCAAAGTTAGATTTCACCTGTTCGGCCAAGGAATGTAAAGGTATAGAATATTTATCTATTATAATTGGACATCGTTTAATTTTCTCTTAGGATGATTTTTTTTTTTTGTTCTAAAAGAAATGTTTTATATATTTCTAAAGAAAAATTAAACATACAGAAAACTTTAAAAAAAAATTTAAAAAAATGAAGAGATTTTTTTTTATTATAGATATTGTAAACTATTTTCTGGTAAAAGTACCGCCTTGACGAATATCTGTCAAAATAAATTATCCTGTGTCACACTTTAATGTAAAAAAATAAATTATTAAGAAATTTTGAAATCAATGATATCGAAATGTCACTAAAGGAAAATAACAGAAACATCAGAGATTCTTTATGAAAAATTAGATATAATCTAGGAAAGTCTTACTATAGAAATCATTGATTTGATGCAACATTTCCATATGATACATGTACATCAGCCGCCATTTTGAAAAATCTCGGAAAATTTCCTTTTTTAAATCGAGGTTTGACCGAATTTGTCTTGAAATTAAACTGTTTTAAGTAGTATTTTTCGCCAGCTATATGTTTGAATATACTTGATCGATTTGCGTTTGTGTTTTTTTTACAGAATTTCTTGTAAAAGTAGACATGGGTATCGGTAATTTAGCATTCAACGGAGAAATGACGAGGAAAAGTGTATGTTTTACGATGTCGATTTTTGGGAAAAATTTTGGTTGCTTATATAGGGAATCACTGAAGCGGACTGGAACGGACCCCGTCTTAGGTCAGTCAGTGGGCCCCCACTTATGAAAATTCCTGGATCCGCCACTGAAAATTAAATGGAAAAATAACAGAATTAGAAATATCTGATGCAATAAAGGAGCTGAAAAATAACAAAGCTCCAGGTACAGATAAAATTTTAAATGAATATTTGAAATATTCAACTCCATTGTTAATTTCTATATACTGTGAGCTTTTTAATTTAGTGTTAGATACTGGTATTATTCCAGAAAGCTGGACCAGTGGAATTATAAAACCTGTTTTTAAAAACAAGGGTAACCCGTCTGACCCTGATAATTTGAATGTAGGACAGAAAGTCACAGGACAAAAAGTCACAGACAAAAAGTCACGGACAAAAAGTCACAGGACAAAAAGTCACAATTTAGTTTTTAGAATATTTTTCTTTAAGCAAGAAAAAATTATTTAAAAAATAAAAGTTTTGTTTTTTTCTTGAAGTGTTAAACTTAAAGCAACTTTGTAATTAAAAATTATTCAATAAATATCAGTAATGATCAAATAATTGTTATGAAAACAAGATGTCATCATGACATGGTACTTAAATGGATTCATGGTGCCAAGAAATATCATTTTTGAATGATTAAAATTTACTATTTTTTTTATTTAACAAAGCTTATGAACAATGTCCTACACTTCAAAATGAATAGATGTAATAAAAAGATAATATTTCAAGATCTTTCTTTTATATATTCAAACAATTGTCGAAGGATTAATTGTGACTTTTTGTCCTGTGACTTTTTGTCCTATCTAATTTGTGACTTTATGTCCTGTGACTTTTTGTCCTGTGACTTTCTGTCCGTTTACCGATAATTTCAGGGCAATCACACTTATCAGTTGCCTAGGGAAGTTATTTACGTCTGTTATAAATTCTAGATTAAATATTTTTGCTAACGAGTTGAGTCTCATCTCCGAAAACCAAGCTGGTTTCAGGAAAGGATATTCAACAGTTGACAACATTTTTGTATTGCATACTCTAATTGAGTTATATTTTTCGTTTGGCAAGAAGCTTTATTGTACTTTCGTCGACTTTCGGAAGGCGTTCGACACTGTCTGGCGATCGGGGCTATGGACAAAATTACAAAATTGTGAGATTAAAGGTAAATGTTTTAAGGTTATCTTTAACATGTACCATGATATTAAATCTTGCGTTCAGTATAATGGTGACCAGTCTGAATTTTTCCCTTGTCTTACTGGTGTAAGGCAGGGGGAAAATTTATCACCGTTTCTTTTTTCTATATTTCTTAATGATCTAGAAAGTTATTTCAGCCAGTTAGACGGTGAACCTCTTAATATTATTAAAGAGAAGCTCGAAAGTGAATTGCACATTTTTTATAAATTATTTGTTATTTTATATGCAGATGACACTGTCATTCTGTCTGAAAGTATGGAAGGTATGCAAAGAGCTTTAGACATTTTTCAATCATATTGTGATATATGGAAACTACAGGTGAATGTTAATAAAACTAAAGTTATGATTTTTTGTAAAAGAAAAACGAGACAGAATTTTATTTTTACTTTGCAAGATTGTAACCTTGAAATTGTTGATACATATTCATACCTAGGTGTTATTTTCAAATATAATGGAACGTTTATTAACACAAGGAAAAAACTTGTTGAGCAAGCACAAAAAGCGTTATATTGCATTTACAAACTATTTCGTAATGAATCAATACCTATAGATATACAATTAAAAATGTTTGATTCTATGATTGAACCAATTTTATTGTACGGTTCAGAAGTGTGGGGTTTTGAAAACCTTAAAATTATTGAACAAATCCACTTGAAATTCTGTAAGAGAATTTTGAAAGTTCGAAATTCAACTGCATCATTTATGGTTTATGGAGAACTTGGGAGGTATCCACTCGAAATTCGGGTCAAATTGAGGATGATTTCTTTTTGGAGTAAATTAGTATTAAATGAAAATAAACTAAGCAGTACCTTATACAAGTTAATGCTATGTTTAAAAAGCAACCATGGTGTGAATTTCAAGTGGATAAACCACATAGAATCTATATTTAATGAGCTAGGCATGAGCTTTATTTTTTTAAACCAGTTTGCTGTATACGAAAAGGCTTTAGTAAAACAAATTTTGTGTGACCAGTTCATACAAAAATGGTATAGTGATTTAAACACCACATCACGTGGACAATTTTATTCCATGTTCAAAAAGAGTTTTGAAATAGAAAGATACCTTATTAATTTACCAGAGTCATCTAGAATTTGGATTTCAAAATTTAGAACTGCAAACTTACGATTGCCTATAGAAACTGGTAGATGGTACAATATACCAAAATCAGAAAGAAAATGTAATTTATGCAAAGAGAATATTGGTGATGAGTATCATGTATTATTTATTTGTAAAAATGCAGAGATAGTAGATTTGAGAAACAGATATTTACCACAGTATTATAGAAATAATCCAAACATTGTAAAAATGGAAGGTCTCTTGTCACTTTGCAATATTGAATTATATAAGAAATTGTCAATGTTTATCAGAAAACTGTCTTCTCTTCTTTAAATTTTGTCTGTATTAATTTGTTAATCACTTGTTCATTTCTGTCATATTTAATGTATATATGTTATCAATAATGACCTCTTGTAACACATTGTAAATGTGTCTGAGTGTTTTCCTAATAAATCTTGAAATCTTGAAAATACATTTACATGTTGATTGAAATAGTACGAATTTTTATTTGTTTATAATATAATACAGATTAAGATCGATTACCAGGTGAAACTTCTGATCTGTGTTTTTAAAGAATAGGTACAAATTATATGTTTAATGTCGATTATGTTGGTATACATCTATATTTATAGGTACTTAGTTTCTCTCCATTCCAAAATACAGTACTCACAATACCATTTTATTTAGAATTTATGTTTTTCTCTCTTCAAAACTGTCTTTTTGTGAATTTATTCAGCCACAAATCAAATCATTAGTTTTTGATACCATACACGTTTGTTTTTTAAATGGAATGTCCTATTTCTTTCCCTCTTATGTTCAAGGGAAATCGACGATTTGTCCCCCCCCCCTTTTTTTCACCGGTCTAGGAAAAACATGATGAATTGACATTTTCTTATAAAAAAAATCATTAATAAAATGCTAAATTATTTTCATAAGATATATTTTGTAACTGAATCTGGGACTTAATCATTGAATGCCCGAGCATGCAGTTATCTTGTTTCAATTGCCATGTACATGTATGAGGCTAAAAAAAGGTCACCATTTGTAAGGATATGAAGGTGTTTTACAGATATTAAAATAATGTACAAAAAAGTAAGTCTAGAGAGCAAGACCAAATAAATATAGAGGTCATGAAGAAAATATTGATTGATTATATGTTGTTTAACGTCCAGTGGCAAATATTTGATGCATGTTGAGGACAAATATAATAAAGATCAATTGGCAGGAAAAGAAAGTATAAAGTGAAATAGTAAAAACAAAGATATAAAAATATAGAGATATAGAAACGATGATCTGAACCCCACCCCCCACCCCTTTAGAAAAAAAAAGCAACAACCAAAAAACAAAACACTCACACTCGCATATACCGTATATACATCTGTAAAAAATCAAAAAAATTGGTTTCATGGCGCCCCCCCCCCCCCCCGCAGACATCAAGGTTCTGGATCCGCCCCTGGCTTATTGCACCAATGCGGCCTAGGTGGTGTTTAGACGCTTCCCAATATACCGTCGTATATTACAAAAATTGAGAATGGAAATGGGGAATGTGTAAAAGAGACAAAAACCCGACTATAGAGCAGACAAAAGAGGAAGGCATATATTACGGGTCTTCAATGTAGCGAGAAACTCGTGCGTATACATACATGCATTATTGTATGCACATGCTTGGACTTATAGATGCATATATATACTTGTACAAGTCCAATATTGTGTTATAAAGTATTTCGTATAAAAATACAGGAACATTTTAACTGTTTAATGCTAATCCAAACGCACAGGTGTCAATATCTGCAAATCTTCCGGTAATTACAAGTTGTCATTTTAAAAAAGTGAAATTATAGTGTATTTAAACCCAAACTAAATTATGGATGAATAGATAAATTTATTTTAAAGAATTCCAATCCCTTAAAAACGAGGCACCATCATATATACTTGTAAAACAGCTCAAATTCTAATCACCGAAGAGACATGTATTTTCGAAATGTCCATCTGGTGCAAGAAAATTGGTACCGTTAATTTTATTCTATATTAACCAGTGGCAAGTGTCATAATTTTTAAGAAAAGGGATAGAACAAGAGGCTGTCACAACGACAGCAAACCGGATGTATTAGCATTTATTTGTGTCCTGGCAATATCACAAGAACCATTACTGATGATTGGTGGAGTGAAAATTGTCAATATCAAATTTGACCTCTATTTTGTCATCAGTATCAACATATTAAAATTTGAAAAGCTTAGATTGAATGGTTTGTGAGTAAATGCAACAATGTGAATGGAAACACCATTTTACGATCTTTCAAGAACCATAACTCCTGAACGGTAAAAGTCAAAATCGTCATTATTGAACTTGACCTCTATTTTGTCATCAGTAACAAGATATTAAAATTTGAAAAGCTTTGGTTGAATGGTTCATGAGAAAATGCACGGACACGACTGGAAACACCATTTTTCAATCTTTCAAGAACCATAACTCTTGAACGGTAAAAGTCAAAATCGTCATTATTGAACTTGACCTCCATTTTGTCACCAGTAACAACATATTAAAATTTGGGAAGCTTTGGTAGAACTGTTCATGCGTAAATGCACGGACAAGACTGGAAACGCCATTTTTCAATCTTTCAAGAACCATAACTCCTGAACGGTAAAAGTCAAAATCACCATTATTGAACTTTACCTTCATTTAGTTGTCAGTAATAACATATTAAAATTTTAAAAGCTTTGGTTGAACGGTTCTTGAGTTAATGCACGGACAACATTTGATTGCCGTCCGCCCGCCCGACGAGCTGACCGACTGCCCGCCCTGCCGCCCGCCCCCGGAGCATCCCCAATTTAATAACCGACATTTTTGTCACAAAAATCCGGTTAAAAAGTATGAAACAAAAATAACCGTTTTTCCAAAAACTATATTTTCAAAATGCACTGCATAATTTACACCGCTGTAAGGTGTTTCATTTTATTTTATGTTTGTGCGTATACGAAAAAATGATAGCAAATTAAACTTCCATGTTTATGACTTACATGTATTATATTTCTTTTAAAATTGATAGATGAGCGGTTTTCACAAATACTGAACATAAGAATATAGGGTAAACGTCAATTAATGGACAAGCAACCCAACGAGAAAAATATAATTTCAGAGGCGTCTTCATGTACATGTATAACTAGTTTTGAGTTAGAGAAATCATTCAACATGTTCAATGCCATGCATACGATTCATTTCAGATTTGTGCGTTTTTTCGATTTACGAATAAGTCAATAAGATACAAAAAAGTAATTGAAGCAAAAAAAAAGATTCATGAAATAACGAATTAACATAAGTTTACAAATACATACCTAGGTGCATTTACTAAAACAACATTTCATTTTTTTTCATATTATTGTAATTTTATGTTTATGAACGTATACTCGATATGGAGTTCTTCTGAAATTAAAAATCACTTGAATGGGTATTTCTGGTGTATATACATGTATAACACGTGACATCTACATGTACAATATACGGAAATGACACGGCTGGGTATTGTAAAGTTACTGAAGGTACATTACTGGTAGGTGTATATCTCCGGGCGAAAAAAAATACTGATTTGTGAAAACGGTTAGATGTAATTTGTCATATTGTAAACGTTTATAAATAAAATTGGTGTATTTAATACTAATTCATACGCCAACATGTGTGTACGTTGTTATTGTTAATATAGATAATATTAAAAGTTCTTTTTGCCTTATTTTTTATAGAAATTTATTTATAATGAATGGCAATAATTTATTTTGATTTTATTGAACCATAAAACTAATTTTTGACTCTTCACATTGAATAATCCGCGATTAAGAAAAGAGCTCATCTCTTCTGTTTTATCATATTAATTGCCAATTTGCGCCAATAAATGGAACTTGACACATTCCCCATTTCCATTCCCAATTTTATTAATTGTGTCATATTTACCTCGAAACTATTGCCCAAACTATTAACATATTTACACGTACATGTAACATTAGAATACTTACTTCAACTGTTAAATAACTTTATAATTACTAAAATTCGAAATTGTGTACTTCTCCTTCCGTATGTCATGTTTTTTGTGTCAATTCTATCATTAGGTCCATTGTGCACTTTTTTGGCAGTCTAAGTGCACTAAGGATGCCCTTTCAGTTTGCGAATTCTAAACCTACATGTAAATACCGAAAAGGACCTCCTCAGTGCTCTATGAAGAAACATTTGAAAACAAGTCTATAATATTTGCACAATTAAATGATTGTTTTATTTGCGCAAATGAATGTTGCAGTTTTTGTGATAAAGTGATACAAAAATAAAAGAATTCGCGTAATTAACTTGTGGCGCAAATTAATTCTTTTTTAGCCAAACTGGATATCGGCCTTCAAAACATTGTGTATACACAAAGAAAGCAATATTTATCTTTTACGCAGTCTAGCCGGAGAATAAAAGTTTTTGCAATTTGTGTAGGATTTTAATTTTAAAATGCAATGAACAAGTAAGAAGATCGTTATAAACCTTAAGTGAATCGGAAAATGAGCTATGCACAATGAAAGGGAAAAGTTTGGTGCGTCGATAAAAATTTCAAGTCTTTAAATAACATCCATTTGTAGAACTAGATTATTTCGATCCTTCAAATATATGTAGAAAAATAATAAAAAAATATATTATTGAGTCTCTTTCATATAAATACTGTAGATTTGTATTTGATCATCGATTGCAAACATAACGTTCAGTGAGAAATATTTCATGTATTCGTACAGAGAACAAATCAACTTCTTTCAGAATACAATTGATTGGTTATTGAAGTAAATGATTTGCGACAGAATAAGTGAAACTTGGCCAGCAGCTTACCTCTAAAATAAAGAAATATAAAAAAGGTAGAGTTAATTCTGTATTTTACTCATACTGCACTTAAGCACTTTTTACAGTCAATACCGAAAATATGAAATACATCGATTTAAATTATGTACACAATAAATAATTTCCGTGTAGTTTTCCGTGTCTACATTTACATACGAGTACAATATAGTAAACTGTATAATTAGGTCTTTCCACCTTTCCGTGGAAAGACCTATTGAATTTGTTCTGATTATTATTAGGTCTTTCCACCTTTCCGTGGAAAGACCTATTGAATTTGTTCTGATTATTATTAGGTCTTTCCACTTTTCCGTGGAAAGACCTATTGAATTTGTTCTGATTATTAGGTCTTTCCACCTTTCCGTGGAAAGACCTATTGAATTTCTTCTGATTATTATTATTTTTTTTATTTTTTTTCTTCCGCCTAAATTTTTTTCTTGCGTAGTATTGATGTTTCAAAAGATTTTGCTTAGATATTTGGAATTGGATGTCGTATAGTTTATACGCTTTAAAAATTTACAACTGCGTAACAAAATACTTTGCGTTGTAAGAGTTATCTCCCCAAACACTGTTATTCTTGTGGCCACTACTCCTTTGCAACCGCTAAAGATTACGACAAATTTATTTTACCAAATTGCTCGTTACATCTTCAGGATTAGGATATTCATTTGGACCGAAGCTTTACCGAGACTCCATATGAGAGTTATTCCCCCTTTTCCATTTAATTAAGTGATATGCATTTCTAAATGGTAAACCATAAGTGATAAAGACATAGAGTCTTTAGATTTGAGGTCCTTGGTCCAAAAAAATTAAAATGAGGTCAAGGTCAAAGGTCAAGGTCATATTCTAAATTTTGATTTTGGCTTATTTTCATTTATTTTCGAATACATTATGATATATCGACAAATAATTTTTCACAAATTGTTAGTTGCGACATGTCCTTACTTGTATATTTTGGTTGAAAGGGTGCGCAGACAATAAATGGGAGTTTTTGCCCATCTTACATTTAGAATTACGCGTAAAGTTATATTACTCATTAACCAAACATATTAAAGACCTAGGGTCTTTTGATTTAAGGTCCTTGGTTTGTGAACCTGAAATTGAGGTCAAGGTCATAGGTTAATATGACGTTCTAGATTTTGACCTTTGCTTTAAATTCATATAAATACATCATAAAACCATAGGAACTAACATTTTAAACTGATTTTTCATATTTCAATATCAAAATAGATCTTTACTAGTGGAAAGACCTACAATTGTTCTCTGAACAATTGGTTTTTAATTATTATTTTTTTTTTTTTTTTCTTCCGCCTAAATTTTTTTCTTGCGTAGTATTGATGTTTCAAAAGATGTCGCTTAGATATTTGGAATATGATGTCGTATAGTTTATACCCTTTAAAAATTTACAACTGCGTAACAAAATACTTTACGTTGTAAGAGTTATCTCCCCAAACACTGTTTTTCTTGTGGCCACTACTCCTTCGCAACCGTAAAAGATTACGACAAATTTTTTTTTACCAAATTGCTCGTTACTTCTTCAGGATTAGGATATTTATTTGAACCGAAGCTTTCCGGAGACTCCATATGAGAGTTATTTCCCCTTATGCATTTGATATAAGTGATATGCGTTTCTTACTGGTAAACCATCAGTGATATAGGCCTAGGGTCTTTGGATTTAAGTTATTTGGTCCAAAAAAATGAAAATAAGGTCAAGGTCAAAGGTCATATTCTGAATTTTGATTTTGGCTTATTTTCTCTTATTTTCAACAACCATGAAAGATATTGACAAATTATTTTTACTAAATTGTGAGTTGCGACATGTTGTAACTCATAAATTTTGGTTGGAAGGGTGCGTAAACAATAAATGAGAGTTTTCGCCCATCTTATATTTAAAATTATGCCTAAAGTGATATAACTCATTAACCATACATATAACAGACCTAGGGTCTTTTTATTTGATGTCCTTGGTTAGTGACCTTGAAATTGAGGTCAAGGTCAAAGGTTAATAGGACGTTCTAGATTTTGACCTTTGCATTAAATTCATATTTATACATTATAAAGTCATAGGAACTGACATTTTAGATTGATTTTTAATATTTTTATAATAAAATAGAACTTTACTTGTGGAAAGACCTTCAATTGTTCTTTGAACAATTGGTTTTTAATTATTATTATTTTTTTTTTTTTTTTTCTTCCGCCTAATTTTTTTTCTTGCGTAGTCTTGATGTTTCAAAAGATGTCGCTTAGATATTTGGAATATGATATTGTATAGTTTATACGCTTTAAAATTTACAACTGCGTAACAAAATACTTTACGTTGTAAGAGTTATCTCCCAAAACACTGTTTTTCTTGTGGCCACTACTCCTTCGCAACCGTTAAAGATAACGACAAATTTAGTTTACCAAATTGCTCGTTACATCTTCAGGATTAGGATATTCATTTGGACCGAAGCTTTACGGAGACTCCATGTGAGAGTTATTCCCCCTTTTCCATTTTATTAAGTGATATGCATTTCTAAATGGTAAACCATAAGTGATAAAGACATAGGGTCTTTAGATTCGAGGTCCTTGGGCCAAAAAAATAAAAATGAGGTCAAGGTCAAAGGTCAAGGTCATATTCTAAATTTTGATTTTGGCTTATTTTCATTTATTTTCAAATACCTTATGACATATCGACAAATAATTTTTCATAAATTGTTAGTTGCGACATGTCCTTACTTGTATATTTTGGTTGAAAGGGTACGCAGACAATAAATGGGAGTTTTTGCCCATCTTACATTTAGAATTACGCGTAAAGTGATATTACTAATAAACCAAACATATTAAAGACCTAGGGTCTTTTGATTTAAGGTCCTTGGTTTGTGAACTTGAAATTGAGGTCAAGGTCATAGGTTAAGATGACGTTCTAGATTTTGACCTTTGCTTTAAATTCATATAAATACATCATAAAGCCATAGGAACTAACATTTTAAACTGATTTTTCATATTTCAATATCAAAATAGATCTTTACTAGTGGAAAGACCTTCAATTGTTCTCTGAACAATTGGTTTTTAATTATTATTATTTTTTTTTTTTTTCTTCCGCCTAATTTTTTTTCTTGCGTAGTATTGATGTTTCAAAAGATGTCGCTTAGATATTTGGAATATGGTATCATATAGTTTATACGCTTTAAAATTTACAACTGCGTAACAAAATACTTAACATTGTAAGAGTTATCTCCCCAAACACTGTTTTTCTTGTGGCCACTACTCCTTCGCAACCGTAAAAGATTACGACAAATTTATTTTACCAAATTGCTCGTTATATCTTAAGGATTAGGATATTCATTTGGACCGAAGCTTTACGGAGACTCCATATGAGAGTTATTCCCCCTTTTCCATTGAATTAATTGATATGCATTTCTAAATGGCAAACCATAAGTGATAGAGACCTAGGGTCTTCAGATTTGAGGTCCTTGGTCCAAAAAAATGAAAATGAGGTCAAGGTCAAAGGTCAAGGTCATATTCTAAATTTTGATTTTGGCTTATTTTCACTTATTTCCAAAAACCGTATGACATATCTACAAATAATTTTTCATAAATTGTTAGTTGCGACATGTCCTTACTTGTATATTTTGGTTGAAAGGGTGCGCAGACAATACATGGGAGCTTTTGCCCATCTTACATTTAGAATTATGTGTAAATTGATATTACTCATTAACCAAACATATTAAAGACCTAGGGTCTTTTGATTTAAGGTCCTTGGTTTGTGACCTTAAAATTGAGGTCAAGGTCATAGGTTAAAGGACGTTCTAGATTTTGACCTTTGCTTTAAATTCATATTAATACATCCTAAAGCCATAGGAACTAACATTTTAAACTGATTTTTCATATTTCAATATCAAAATAGAACTTTACTAGTGGAAAGACCTTCAATTGTTCTCTGAACAATTGGTTTTTAATTTTTGTATGTATTTGATCCTATCACGGAGGTTATATTATAACCTCCTTGATCCTATGAGCTGTATATTTCCTTACGGAATAAAGAATTATTATAGTAAAACAGAAAAAAGAGAAACGGTAAATATACAGGAATACATAAAGTTTTGTAAATAGTTGCAAAGGACCACACGTAACTTACATGCCACGAGTTTTTATAGAACTTGGCAATTTTTGAAACGCATGTATATATGCGATAAAGATCTAGTGCATTTGAGCAAATTAAAATCATGTTATATATCTAACTATTTTATTTTCAACAGATTCACAAGTTTTGCATTTTTAAACCGCGTGTGCATATATATTTTAATGTTTTTATTTTAATTCCTTATATATGAACATTTCACGTGTATCATTCGGGCGCCCTATTATTCATTCGCTTGTTTAAATTGTGAAACATGTGACTTTACTAAGACTGTACGCATTTAAAGTTTGAAACAAAAAACTGCAATTGGCGCAAATTGATTCTGCCCAAACGATAGATACATCGAGGTCGTTTTGCTTGAGTGATTTACCTGTAAAAAGCCCGGGTCTCATCCATGTTTAAAACCAATTAATGCATGTTTGAAATAGCTTAACAGGGGCGTGGCCTATTAGTTTGACGCAACTAACCACTAACTTGATTTCAATTGATCGACTGCAGAGAAATCTATTTGACTGGCGTTAAAATGAATTGATATGAATTGAAATGAATTAAATATAATTTTTAATTGTTGTCAATCTTTATCAAATAACGATCAATCTCATTTAAATAGCGTTAACACGTTTTTGTCCGATCAAGTTAAATTTGGGTTACTAGTGCATTCAAATATGAAGAAAACCGGATGAAAATAAAGGTTCCTTTGCGACGACAAAATATCATTGTATACTGAACGGCTTTAGAAACGCAACACTAGATTATTTTTGTGTTATTTTTGAATGAATGTTTAAACATCAAAAGCGATGACTGCCTGTTACTAACGCCAAAATGATTGTCAGAAAGGTCAACAAATTCTTTCTGACATTTTTTGGGTTCTGTTTTACAACTTCTGATTTTGCATTTGTTCAACCCAATAATTGGTTTTGGCAATTATGCGGTTGGAACTTGAGGGCTTTACAGGTTTTCCTTCAGTCAACTCTTTGGCAATGCAGTTCATGGAAAACATTTATGGCATGCATCTGTACTCAATGGCACTTGGCAATTTGGTTATCAGTTGACGTTGCGGCCGTAAACATGATTGGCAAATGACGTTGCATAATCAAATTCTGTTGATGTTTCATTGTCACTACACGTTGGTCTGTTTATTGATGGCCAGCAACACATCTTGTCTACTTGTATCGTTGTAGGAAGGACAGAAGAACAAGTTTCTGAAGTCATACGGTATGGTTGCAGCACATTTACGTTTTCATGTTTGCAGTATTCTTAAGGGCTAATTCAGTTCTTTGTTTGTTTTATTTCTCAGACTTGGCAAAATGGAGATGCAACATTTAAAAAAACATTAACTGGGAGTGATCTCAGGTGCTCAGGATGGGACGAACCCCACCATTAACTGGGAGTGATCTCAGGTGCTCAGGATGGGACGAACCCCACCATTAACTGGGAGTGATCTCAGGTGCTCAGGATGGGACGAACCCCACCATTAACTGGGAGTGATCTCAGGTGCTCAGAATGGGACGAACCCCACCATTAACTGGAAGTGATCTCAGGTGCTCAGGATGAGACAAACCCCACCATTTACCTGGGAGTGATCTCAGGTGCTCAGGATGGGACGAACCCCACCATTACCTTGGAGTGATCGCAGGTGCTCAGGATGGGACGAACCCCACCATTAACTGGGAGTGATCTCAGGTGCTCAGGATGGGACGAACCCCACCATTAAATGGGAGTGATCTCAGGTGCTCAGGATGAGATGAACCCCACCATTCACTGGGAGTGATCTCAGGTGCTCAGGATGGGACGAACCCCACCATTAACTGGGAGTGATCCCAGGTGCTCAGGATGGGACGAACCCCACCATTAACTGGGAGTGATCTCAGGTGCTCAGGATGGGACGAACCCCATCATTAACTGGGAGTGATCTCAGGTGCTCAAGATGGGATTAACCCCACCATTAACTGGGAGTGATCTCAGGTGCTCAGGATGGGACGAACCCCACAATTAACTGGGAGTGATCTCAGGTGCTCAAGATGGGATTAACCCCACCATTAACTGGGAGTGATCTCAGGTGCTCAGGATGGGACGAACCCCACCATTAACTGGGAGTGATCTCAGGTGCTCAGGATGGGACGAACCCCACCATTAACTGGGAGTGATCTCAGGTGCTCAAGATGGGACTAACCCCACCATTAACTGGGAGTGATCTCAGGTGCTCAGGATGGGACGAACCCCACCATTAACTGGGAGTGATCCCAGGTGCTCAGGATGGGACGAACCCCACCATTAACTGGGAGTGATCTCAGGTGCTCAGGATGGGACGAACCCCACAATTAACTGGGAGTGATCTCAGGTGCTCAAAATGGGATTAACCCCACCATTAACTGGGAGTGATCTCAGGTGCTCAGGATGGGACGAACCCCACCATTAACTGGGAGTGATCTCAGGTGCTCAGGATGGGACGAACCCCACCATTAACTGGGAGTGATCTCAGGTGCTCAGGATGGGACGAACCCCACCATTAACTGGGAGTGATCTCAGGTGCTCAGGATGGGACGAACCCCACCATTAACTGGGAGTGATCTCAGGTGCTCAGGATGGGACGAACCCCACCATTAACTGGGAGTGATCTCAGGTGCTCAGAATGGGACGAACCCCACCATTAACTGGGAGTGATCTCAGGTGCTCAGGATGGGACAAACCCCACCATTTACCTGGGAGTGATCTCAGGTGCTCAGGATGGGACGAACCCCACCATTACCTTGGAGTGATCGCAGGTGCTCAGGATGGGACGAACCCCACCATTAACTGGGAGTGATCTTAGGTGCTCAGGATGGGACGAACCCCACCATTAAATGGGAGTGATCTCAGGTGCTCGGGATGAGACGAACCCCACCATTAACTGGGAGTGATCTCAGGTGCTCAGGATGGGACAAACCCCACCATTAACTGGAAGTGATATCAGGTGCTCTGGATGGGACGAACCCCACCATTAATTGGGAGTGATCTCAGGTGCTCAGGATGGGACGAACCCGACCTTAACTGGGAGTGATCCCAGGTGCTCCGGATGGGATGAACCCCACCATTAACTGGGAGTGACCGGCACAAACTTTTTTTGCTTAAATTGTGATAGAAATTTCTCCCTTTTATATACTTTTCCTATATGCCCTCCTTCTTTGTTTCTAAAAGTCCTTCATTCTGGGAAATTTCCCTATTTACTGAAGGCTTTTGAGTGAAAAGAATACATTTTCCGTTTCACCTCTTTTATCTATTATAAAAATAAGGTATCAAAAAGTAATCAATAAATTTGCTAACCCTTTCGGTGACAGAGTTACATTGAGAAATAATTGGTCTGCATGGGGCAATTCATTTGCTGCTATCGTTTGTTTTTTTATACCTTGAATAACAAGTTCACTTAATTTGTGAAGTTTAGGAAAGAGAAAAAGACAACCCAATATGAGAAAATCAATCTCACCATTGTCAAACATCCTGCTGATTTGTGTTTGTATATTATTTTTAATCAGTAATAGATTAAGTTCTTGTATCTCCGTGTAATGGATAGAGTTTAACCCTTCTTTAATGTAGTGTGTCTTAATGTTGAATGTCTGGAAGTACCTATCAGCCACGTTTAAAATAACCGAGCTTTAAAATGTATATTCAAATAGTAGCTGTATATATACACTTTTATATACAGCATTGCTTTCAACTGAATTGTGCAAGAATGTACACACAATCCCACAGTTTTAATAAATGTAGTTTAATATCACCATTATCTTTTTATATTCACAGTCAATTATTTCAAATCAAAGCAAACAAAATGGGTTTAAAACCCAAACAGTTAATGGTGGGGTTCGTCCCATCCTGAGCATCTGAGATCACTCCCAGTTAATATTTGGGTTCGTCCCATCCTGAGCACCTGAGATCACTCCTAGTTTATGGTGGGGTTCGTCTCATCCTGAGCACCTGAGATCTCTCCCAGTTAATGGTGGGGTTCGTCCCATCCTGAGCACCTGAGATCCCTCCCAGTTAATTGTGAGGTTCGTCCCATCCTGAACACCTGAGATCACTCCCAGTTAATGGTGGGGTTCGTCCCATCCTGAGCACCTGCGATCACTCCAAGGTAATGGTGGGGTTCGTCCCATCCTGAGCACCTGAGATCCCTCCCAGTTAATTGTGAGGTTCGTCCCATCCTGAGCACCTGAGATCACTCCTAGTTAATAGTGGGGTTCGTCCCATCCTGAGCACCTGAGATCACTCCCATTTAATGGTGGGGTTCGTCCCATCCTGAGCACCTGAGATCACTCTCAGTTAATGGTGGGGTTCGTCCCATGCTGAGCACCTGAGATCACTCCAAGGTAATGGTGGGGTTCGTCCCATCCTGAGCACCTGAGATCACTCCCAGTTAATGGTGGAGTTTGTCCCATCCTGAGCACCTGAGATCACTCCCAGTTAATGGTGGGGTTCGTCCCATTCTGAGCACCTGAGATCACTCCCAGGTAATGGTGGGGTTCGTCCCATCCTGAGCATCTGAGATCACTCCCAGTTAATGGTTGGGTTCGTCCCATCCTGAGCACCTGAGACCACTCCCAATTAATGGTGGGGTTAGTCCCATCTTGAGAACCTGAGATCACTCCCAGTTAATTGTGGGGTTCGTCCCATCCTGAGCACATGAGATCACTCCCAGTTAATGGTGGGGTTCGTCCCATCCTGAGCACCTGAGATCACTCACTCCCGGTTAATGGTGGGGTCAGTCCCATCCTGAGCACCTGAGATCACTCCCAGTTAATGTTAAACTAAATTTGCGACAGTAAAACTACAGACGGATGTCAGCAAAGCTTGAAATACAAGACAGTTATCTCTAAAGTATAAAGACTACCTATTGATAGATAATCGTTTGAATATATTCTGGAAGGCATTTTGTACATTTGCTTATGGTTTGATCGATGATTTCAAACATCTGCTATCTGGGCAATTGTTTGATTAGGGCAGGAACATATATATTAGATATACTGTTCCCAGATAAGGGACTTGTAAAATATACAATGATATTTTGTCGCCGCAAAGAAACCTTTATTTTCATCAGGTTTTCTTCATCTTTGAATGAATGTTTCTACTGATAAACAGCATATCCTTTTCATTGTTCGAAAAAGAGCTTCCAGCTACTGGTTTTTAGTAGGCTTTGTGCTGCTCAGTCTAGTTTTTAGTAGGCTTTGTGCTGCTCATTCTCGTCTTTAGTAGGCTTTTTGCTGCTCAGTCTAGTTTTTAGCAGGCTTTTTGCTGCTCAGTCTAGTTTTTAGCAGGCTTTGTGCTGCTCAGTCTAGTCTTTAGTAGGCTTTTTGCTGCTCAGTCTAGTTTTTATCAGGCTTTGTGCTGCTCAGTCTAGTTTTTAGCAGGCTTTGTGCTGCTCAGTCTAGTTTTTAGCAGGCTTTGTGCTGCTCAGTCTAGTTTTTAGCAGGCTTTGTGCTGCTCAGTCTAGTCTTTAGTAGGCTTTGTGTTGCTCAGTCTAGTCTTTAGTAGGCTTTGTGCTGCTCAGTCTAGTTTTTAGCAGGCTTTGTGTTGCTCAGTCTAGTCTTTAGTAGGCTTTGTGCTGCTCAGTCTAGTTTTTAGCAGGCTTTGTGCTGCTCAGTCTAGTTTTTAGCAGGCTTTGTGCTGCTCAGTCTAGTTTTTAGCAGGCTTTGTGCTGCTCAGTCTAGTCTTTAGTAGGCTTTGTGTTGCTCAGTCTAGTCTTTAGGAGGCTTTGTGCTGCTCAGTCTAGTTTTTAGCAGGCTTTGTGCTGCTCAGTCTAGTCTTTAGTAGGCTTTGTGTTGCTCAGTCTAGTCTTTAGTAGGCTTTGTGTTGCTCAGTCTAGTCTTTAGTAGGCTTTGTGCTGCTCAGTCTAGTTTTTAGCAGGCTTTGTGCTGCTCAGTCTAGTTTTTAGCAGGCTTTGTGCTGCTCAGTCTAGTCTTTAGTAGGCTTTGTGCTGCTCAGTCTAGTCTTTAGTAGGCTTTGTGCTGCTTTGTCTAGTCTTTAGCAGGCTTTGTGCTGCTCAGTCTAGTTTTTAGCAGGCTTTGTGCTGCTCAGTCTAGTCTTTAGTAGGCTTTGTGCTGCTCAGTCTAGTTTTTAGCAGGCTTTGTGCTGCTCAGTCTAGTTTTTAGCAGGCTTTGTGCTGCTCAGTCTAGTTTTTAGCAGGCTTTGTGCTGCTCAGTCTAGTCTTTAGTAGGCTTTGTGCTGCTCAGTCTAGTTTTTATCAGGCTTTGTGCTGCTCAGTCTAGTTTTTTGCAGGCTTTGTGCTGCTCAGTCTAGTTTTTAGCAGGCTTTGTGCTGCTCAGTCTAGTCTTTAGTAGGCTTTGTGTTGCTCAGTCTAGTCTTTAGTAGGCTTTGTGCTGCTCAGTCTAGTTTTTAGCAGGCTTTGTGCTGCTCAGTCTAGTCTTTAGTAGGCTTTGTGCTGCTCAGTCTAGTTTTTAGCAGGCTTTGTGCTGCTCAGTCTAGTTTTTAGTAGGCTTTGTGCTGCTCAGTCTAGTTTTTAGCAGGCTTTGTGCTGCTCAGTCTAGTCTTTAGTAGGCTTTGTGTTGCTCAGTCTAGTTTTTAGCAGGCTTTGTGCTGCTCAGTCTAGTTTTTAGCAGGCTTTGTGCTGCTCAGTCTAGTTTTTAGCAGGCTTTGTGCTGCTCAGTCTTGTTTTTAGCAGGCTTTGTGCTGCTCAGTCTAGTCTTTAGTAGGCTTTGTGCTGCTCAGTCTAGTCGTTAGTAGGCTTTGTGTTGCTCAGTCTAGTCTTTAGTAGGCTTTGTGCTGCTCAGTCTAGTTTTTAGCAGGCTTTGTGCTGCTCAGTCTAGTCTTTAGTAGGCTTTGTGTTGCTCAGTCTAGTTTTTAGCAGGCTTTGTGCTGCTCAGTCTAGTTTTTAGTAGGCTTTGTGCTGCTCAGTCTAGTTTTTAGCAGGCTTTGTGCTGCTCAGTCTAGTTTTTAGCAGGCTTTGTGCTGCTCAGTCTAGTTTTAAGCAGGCTTTGTGCTGCTCAGTCTAGTCTTTAGTAGGCTTTGTGTTGCTCAGTCTAGTCTTTAATAGGCTTTGTGCTGCTCAGTCTAGTTTTTAGCAGGCTTTGTGCTGCTCAGTCTAGTTTTTAGCAGGCTTTGTGCTGCTCAGTCTAGTCTTTAGTAGGCTTTGTGTTGCTCAGTCTAGTCTTTAGTAGGCTTTGTGCTGCTCAGTCTAGTTTTTAGCAGGCTTTGTGCTGCTCAGTCTAGTTTTTAGCAGGCTTTGTGCTGCTCAGTCTAGTTTTTAGCAGGCTTTGTGCTGCTCAGTCTAGTCTTTAGTAGGCTTTGTGCTGCTCAGTCTAGTTTTTAGCAGGCTTTGTGCTGCTCAGTCTAGTTTTTAGCAGGCTTTGTGCTGCTCAGTCTAGTTTTTAGCAGGCTTTGTGCTGCTCAGTCTAGTTTTTAGCAGGCTTTGTGCTGCTCAGTCTAGTTTTTATCAGGCTTTGTGCTGCTCAGTCTAGTCTTTAGTAGGCTTTGTGCTGCTCAGTCTAGTTTTTAGCAGGCTTTGTGCTACTCAGTCTAGTTTTTAGCAGGCTTTGTGCTGCTCAGTCTAGTTTTTAGCAGGCTTTGTGCTGCTCAGTCTAGTCTTTAGCAGACTTTGTGCTGCTCAGTTATAGTTTTTTATGTTGCATTTTGTAAACTGTTGTTTGTTTTTTGGTCGGATTTATTTGTGCCATGGCGTTGTCAGCTTATGAGTTTGAATATGCCTTTGGTATCTTTCATCTCGGTTCCTATTTTTCGAATGGTTGGACTGTCTAACTTACCGTTTTGATGCTGCTTTAATTTTTTGCACAATAAACTGCTTCGCCGAGCTTAGCTGGATTCGACCACAAAGGTCCAACCCTGAACAGTTAGGCAAAAAATAGACACAATATTCAAGCTTGATACACGTCTGAATTTAGATTGTAATTGAATATTTGACACATTATAGGTTTCTGACATAGAATAAATGTAGTCAAAGAACTTAAAATTGGTTATTAATTTTATATTCAATTGAAAATTTCTTGCTACTGTGCAAAACACTGTGCACTGTGATGTTGCCCATTACTTAGTAAATCTGTTGTCAGACTATATATACAAGGAATTAGCAATTGTGACCCTCAGATTTTGTTTGGAAAATTGACAATTTCTTAAATCTTGCAGATTTTTTGTAAAATGTGGTGCAGTTTGAGAGATGTCAATACACTTAAACACGAGTAATTGTCTGAAAACTAGAAAAATGCTTGTTTTAGACCCTTTTTGGCCCAAATTCCCGAACGGTTTGGGCAATTACCCCCAAAATGAATCCCAACCTTCGACTTGTGGTATTAAACATTATGGTACAATTTCAGAGCAATCAAAATACTTATACACAAGTTATTGTCCTGAAAACTAGAAAAATGCTTGTTTTTTGCCCCTTTTTGGCCCCTTATTCCTAAACAGTTAAGACTATCACACTAAAAACAATCCCAACCTTCCTTTTGTGGTATTGAAACTTTTGCTTAAATTTCACTAAAACTTAAGATATTGTCCGGAAACCAAATGTCTTCGGACGACACCGACGCAGACATGATAGCATTTTACGATCCCCAAAATGTTTTTGCGGTCGTAAAATGAATAAGAACAAGAACATGTATGTGGTATTGTTTTTACCTTCAAGGAAGGTAGACTGCATTAATAGTTTATACATATATACAAGTAGAAGATACAACAAAAACACAAATAGTGCTACAATAATCACATCAACAACAAACACAACGGTTTCATAACATATTTAATTTGTAAATTACAAAGTCACTAGGTATTTACAATAAAACAGTTTGAAGGCAAAATGTATAAGCATTGAAAAAGGTTGACAATTATGACAAATCATGCTTAAGATTTTTTTATACACGTATGGAGTGATTACAATGAGAAAATTATCAAGCATGAAATCGGACTATGATTGTTGCAAAATAATTTTTGACAAAACATAATCAATATTAAATATTATAGAATGTATAAACATGTTCACATAAAATCAATAGAAATAGTTAATAATGGAATAAAGGAATAAGTTGAAGACAATGAAATCACCATGAAACACTGTTCCAGGTTAGGGGAGGGTTGAGGGTTCATAAATAAGTTTAACCCCGCCAGATTCTGTATGTGCCTGTCCCAAGTCAGGAGCCTGTAGTTCAGTGGTTGTCGTTGGTTTAAGTCTGTCAAATTTGTTTTTAAAAAATTGTTTTGTCATAAATTAGGTCGTACGTTTTCTCAATTGAATTGTTTCATATTTGTCATGTTGGGGCCTTTTATAGCCGACTTTACATTATGGGTTTTTCTCACTGTTGAAGCCCGTACAGTTGCTTATACTTGCTTACCTCCACTTTATTTGAACTTTGGTGGATAGTTGTTAATTGGCAATCATTTCAAATCTCCTTATTTTTATATACAAATTTTGATATTGGTGATGAAAGGAAAAGGGGGTTAAATTTTATAAAACTGACAATGAATATTAAAATTTAAATTTTACACACTTGACTCCTTTAAATTAAACACACGTGCAACATGAACAAAAATCATAAAAGATTCCAGGCTTATCATTGTGAACGTCATTGTATTCCTCGTTTATAAAAAAAGTAAAATATCAGAAAAACAAGGAAAATTTCAAAATGAGAAATTCCCTTATCAAATGGCAAAATTGAAACTCAAAAACATCAAAAGATGTGAAACAACTGTCATATTCCTGACTTGGTTGAGGCATTTCCTGTAGAGAATGGTGGAGTAAACCTTGGTTTATTTTAGATTAACCTCTCACTTGTATGACAGTCCCCTAAATTTCCATTATATTAACCACAATGTGTGAACAAAACAAACAGACATGATAGATAACAATTTAAATGTCAAAAATAGGGGTACATCAGTCCGCATTGTGTTATAATCTTAATAACTATAAAAAAAATGAACAAATATGATAACAAAGAAAAACAAAAATGGCATATAGACCAAAGCACATAGGCAAACATATACAATAATACAAAAATGACAATAGCACAATAAGACAATGGCGGGATGTTTAAGTACTGAGCCACAAAACTATATTTATGAATAGGCTTATTTATTTACAAATGTACAAATAAAAGCAGCTGTTTGATAAACACAATATACAACAAGCTAATGTCAAAAAATTCAAAAACACCTTAAGGACAAGATTCGGTCACTGAATTAGTTATTTCATATGTGCATACTTTACTATTCATTAGACTTAAAATGTAGACCTACATTGACTATTAAGGTATCATTTAACAGCTTTGAGAGATTAACATACACAATTATGACTGATATGAAATTTATATAACCTAATTGCAGCTATGTAGGTTATTCAAAATTTATCAAAATAGTACATTTAGTATATTGTATCAAGTTTTGACATTTCCTTTAGGTTGCACTTTGTAAATACAACGCCTCTTTTGGGATATCTACACGTGATAGATGTTTTGTTTACCTACTGGTTCCCAGATATGATATCTATGTATCATCTCAAAGAGACACATCTTGGGAACTTTACCAGTATGAATTCACATGGATAGCGGCAAAATTAAATTCTGAGAAGGACCAAATGTTAAGTGAGAGGAAGTACATAATTTTAGTATACATGTAGGTTTAAATTCTTGGAAGTTTGAGGTATATAAATGTTGAAAATATACCGCACAGCCATATGTTTTGACCTTTGAAAAAACAGTAGTGCATATGAACTTTCCAATTACTGGTTCCGAATAATTATATTAAGATACATTAAAATTATTTTATATGAATATAAAATATGTCATGACTGCTTCATAATTAACATATCTGTTATGGAACGAACACTCGTATGGGGATTTGTGTTTACAGGAATGAATACTCGTAAAAGGGGTACATATTTTATCTTTTTTCTTGCCAAGCATGACACTCACACATGACATATGTTTAATATAAAATATTGTTATCAATAATATATTGTTATTCATTCACTTTGATGGTTTTAGTGACCAAATCATTGATCATAGGATTGACAATACCTCCTTCTATTCATTGTTTACATGTGTTTGTCTTAGCGGTTTAAGTGACCAAATCATTGAACATTGGATTGACAATACCTCCTTCTATTCATTGTTTACATGTGTGTGTCTTAGCTGTCTTTAACTTGTTGTATAAAGTTTTTCTTTCATTTTGTGCATTTATTAAGGGTTGCCATATCCGTGCTAGTAACTTCTGTCTTCTCTATTTGATCTGCTAGATCTGCATAAATTGAGTCTTTTCGTAGGGCTTTGAGAAATTCATTAAATCCCTGTTCATTTTTACGCAAAAGCATGTCCATTAAATTCCTGTTCTTTTCCTGTGGGGTTTTACCAGATTCTATCTTCTTCCCATCATCAACTGACAATACCTCTTTTGATATTAGATGATCTACTATGTTCTCGTGTTGTATATCAGTGATGACCTTGAGGTAGTTCTTTTGTAGACGAACTTTATATAATGGAAAATTCCAAACTGATAAGCCTACAAAATACAAAAAAAATAATTTCTTCAGATAGTGCTATTGACCTTTTATGACTAAAGACGAGGTTAAATTCAGAAGAGCGATTTGGACCACATGAAATTTATAATGTGTTTTCATTTTTTTATATCACTTGGTCGATACCTCTTCTGGTGGATTATACGTCCCCTAGAGTATCATTAGCTCAGTATTCAGTACTTTGCTACTCACATGATTTAAAACAAACCCTTCTTAAATTTACCGTTTATAAATTTTAAAATTATGCAGAAACTAAGCTTTCAACTCATTCGGGCAAAGTTGGCATAAGATGGATTTGGGCATTTTTTAGTACTTTTCATGGGTGTAGCCCTTCTCCTGTTTCGGTTTTATTCACCCTTTTCTTAAATCTAATGTCTCATGAATAAGTTGAATGCCCACATATAATGATAGATCTTACATTTCTTCATACAAATTGATGATGTATGCTCTGAATTTATCAAACACATATGATAAGCGTTTGACATTTTAAAGAGAGCTGGTAAACATACTTATTCACAATTTATAGTTAATTGCCAATTTGTTTGTTATTCTATTTTCTCTCACTTTGATTTTTTTTTATAGTTGACCAAAACTAAGGCCTTTGCATTATATATGTTCACTATTCTTTTCTACAGTTGGATCTAAGAAGCGAAATTCATCTGAGGTCATATTTGCCTGACTCGTAACAGGTACTTTTATAACTGTAGAAAAGAATATTGATCTCAATGCCTGAGATCATAATTACTCAATGGTACAATTTCTAAGATCATAGTTACTTAACACAAACTGAAATTCGTCCTGAAAGACTTACGATATATACCAGTGACCTTCTTTGGTATGCAAGAAAAGTAGTATACTTATGATAAATTAAATATGACGCAAATGATCTGTTAAATAGTCTTTAGAATCAAATACATTATATCTATTTTGAATGAATATATAACAAGATTTAAAAACGATTTCAGTAAAAATCCTTCTTTGTTTGTGTTTATAATAAACCCGTCAGACATACCTTCATTTTCCGCAGATGCTGATGTTGGACTTGGACTGAAATCACATTTCAAATCATTAGCGATATCTTCGTATCCATAAATACGTAATCCATCAACAAACACACTGTAAGCAGGTTCCCTCCTCTTGCTCACAATATCCAGCAATGCTTTGTTCTGATCATCTTGTCCAGCTTGTTGTTCAATACGACGTCTGTCATCTACTGATATCACCAGATGTGCCATCATATGGTCTAAAATTTGGCTGGTTTGTATGTCCTGTATGATTTTGTCTGCATTATCTCTGATTTTATCTGTAATTGTGGTAATATAAAATTTCGTTTAGCATGTAAGTTGACTTAAAATATCAAAATGATTATATTTTGTATTCAGTTAGCATACTGCATTTACTGATTTCTTTTCAAAATAGGTATTGTCAAGCAAGCGAAAAGTCTGAACATTAGTTAAAGTTTTGAAATTGCATGCATACAAAATATGGAATATAAAAGTTGAGCACAGCTCAAACTCTCAAGACAGTATCTAATTCTATGTTAGAACCTTCAACTTTAGCCCACAGATATGATATTCCTGTATAAGAAGCAAACTCCCGAAAATGTACATAGATATATAAAGTGATATTCACAGTAAAATAGATATGTTATTTTAAGTTTTCCTAAAGTGTTTATGCCGTAATCAAACTAAATTCATTTGATGTGTATTGATTGATATTTTGTCTCGGGAACATTTTACTTTAATAAGTTGTTAATATTTTTTAACTAGCTTATCAGGACTTTATGCTTATGTGTTTCTGTTAATTGTTTGTTTGCTTTGTGTCATCAGTAGTAACAGGCAACAGTAGTAAACTGCTGTTCAATAGTCATAAATCGATTAAGCGAAAACAAATCCAGGTCACAAAACAAAACCGAGGGAAATACATCAACTATATGACGGAAACAATGGAACAACAAAAACACTGAAATGCTAAAAAAAACAAATGCCTGCATACATAGAAACGGACTATGTGGTATCAATCTGACGAGCTAAGTACAAAGTGACTTTTATATTTGGTTTTTACATGTTCCTTTTACACAACTGTCACAGGTTAAAGAAAGGTTAGTTTTCAAGATTGGTTCTAAATATAGAACTTAAAATATCCAAATATTTTCTGACACATATGTATGCATTGAATTGACATGAACCAACACTAAACAAAGGAAACGCAGGTCATAACAAATGAAAGAAAAATTGGAGTGCATTACTTCACAAAGTAGTATACCAATACTACTATAACTTTTCAAAGAAATTAAATTAATAACAAAAAAAACCTTAACAATTAGAAGCAAAGATATACAAATAGTTTTAAAAAGATTCCTAGATGATTCCAGATGCCACCTGTAAACTAAATTGTCTGAGAAGCTACTGAGTTGACTGCAAGTGAATTGTTTTAACATAACTGAATGAACCGCAGTGGATATGGCTGAAAATTGACTGGGAGACTGAACATGACAGAATAATCAAATCTCAGATTAAAATTCATTTACGAATGCTACCTATTCCGTAAATAAAAATCTACTGAAAAGTTTCCATGCCTGTTTTCTTTCGCAGTATATTATCACCTGTAACTTTTTCCACAGCTCTTAATGTTTTTGCATCTATGTTCTTCACAACCTCCTCTAAACAACGTACACCCTTTCTTATATTAACTAAAGCTTGTTTAATGACCCGTATTGTAGGTTTTACTGATCTGTCTTTTCTCCAAGTAAATAAAACTTCCTTATTTTGGGCTGTCAAATTGGTACTACATTTGTCGATATTTTCTAAATCCGCTATGGACAATCCGAGTTCTGTTCCAAGTTGAAAAACCATTTTTCCAATCTGTGGTGCTAGCTTGTCTAAAATTTCATCTGTAGGGATACAATCTAATATGTCGTCGGAAATTCCTATAAGATAATTCAGATTTAAATAGTACATGTACAGTAAGTGAATAATTTTACATGGATTTTTTTAAAAAACCTTGTCCTTGTTTGATTTCCTGAATCTCGATCAGCTTTTTGTGTCAAATGGTATTTATCATGTTTACTGACTCGATTTTGAACATACATTTTTTTCTTGTATTCACATTCTTTTTTTTGCAAATTATACATTAATCACTATTCAATCAGGCCGTTACTCACACTGCCAGAAATCCAGAAAATCTTGTCCTTCAAATTATGTTTTAAACAATCATTATATTTCCTAGGACTGGTTTTAGCTGACATGAATAACACGATGGGGAGCAGGTTCTGCGTACCCTTCTGGCGCACCTTAGATCACACACAATGTTAAATAGTGTTCATGTTGCTTAGTCTTTATAATGTTTAGTTTTCTGTGTTTTGTTTTGTATACTATTGTGTTTCTGTTTGTCCTTGTCTTTTTTAGCCCCGACATTGTCAGTTTATTTTCGACCTATGAGTTTGAATGTCCCTCTGGTATCTATAGCCCCTCTTTTGGAAAGGTCTGTTTGTAAAATGCTGATCACAGAATACACAATTATTATCAGCTCAGTTAACTTTTTAGCTGACATGATTCAAATCAAACGTTTTTTCTATTTCAAGTATTTGTTGATATGTTTGGAAATTATTACGGAAATAAAGTTCCCTCAGGCAAAACGGACCTTTAAAGGATTTTTCTAGGTCCTTTTTAGTCAAACTGCTTCCCTTGTAAACAGCCTCTGAAAATTTACTTTCTTCACAAATAGACTCACAAGTGCACACTACCATGTGTTATCTCAGTGAATGACAAGAAAGCAAAGGGGCATACATGATCACTAGCCAAATCATTGGTCTAGTAAGAGTAAAAAATAATAACAAAGTGTTTATAAGAAAAAACTGCCCATTAATTGACAAAACATCACTTTCGATATCAACCCTGTTTGTGTTTTTCCTAAACACAACAATTAACAAACACAATTCATGTTTATGCTTCTGTCAACTTAATTTCTATGAGAATATGTTTATTACTTGACAATATATGCAGTTTCTATGATTGTAAACTGAATGAAAGACATTAGTTAATAAGAAGAATGAATAAACGGACACAGCACTTTAGCCAAGCCCACACTACGTTTGACCATGGGTTAATAAAGTCACTGTTAAGCATGATTTCTTTTAAAAGTACAGTAAAACAAAAATACTAGATTTCGTTTTAAGTTGATGAATATCTTTAGATACAGTTTACTCACTAGATTTAACTTGTTTTCTTCTCCTGACCTGAAAATAAAGTCGTATAAACTGTATAAGCATTTATGATGAGATCTGCAATCTTAGGAGAAGTTTTCAAAATCGTAGTTAATATACTTTGAAGTGACCATAATTGAAAGGGAGATAATAATTGCAAAAAAATACACTTTATCTCTTTATAGCTTACCATGCATAATGTGTGTGTTGTTATTTTCATTTCTTGCAAACTTTTATCTAGATCTCCAAAACATATTGAATAATTCTCTTTCAAGTGAATAAGTGTCAAAAACTTGACCATCTGTGTATTTCCTGTGTAATTCTTGCCAATATCTCTCCAATCTATCTCTTCCATTCCAAGACGAAGTGCTAATTCATGTATCAAGTCTTCCTCACAATTACAGGAAAGACGAAGCAACTCGGGGTTACTTGGAATTTGATCTAAAGAATATTCACTCAAACCTACAAGTTGTATAAAACGTAAACATTGTGAAAAGATGGTAATAATTATGTAAATGTGACAATACATTACTAGAACACTATGAGTCAATATTGGCAACAAATATAGATAGTAATTATATTTCAAAACTGTCTACCACCAAGAATAAATA
Source organism: Mytilus trossulus (assembly GCF_036588685.1). Lineage (NCBI taxonomy): Eukaryota > Metazoa > Mollusca > Bivalvia > Mytilida > Mytilidae > Mytilus > Mytilus trossulus. The sequence goes on along the minus strand of NC_086377.1, from coordinate 81,795,837 downwards.
TCTATTTTCATAATGTTTCTATGGTCCTGTCTGGCTATTTTATGAACAATATCTATATGGCCTTGTCTGGCTGTTTTAATATAAGCTATATGTTTATGACCGTGTTTGGCTGTTTTTAGAATATTCTACCATTAAGAACAAGGCCGTCTTATGAAATTGTAATAAAGAATAATTATCTACATCTCTATGGCCATGCCTTGCTGTTTTACCAGTATTTATACACCTAAAATAATGAGTTCCAATTTGTTAGCCAGCATGAAGTTTTTTCTCTATCCATTTTATACTCAAAATGATAGGCAATACCACATCAAACTGGTTATCAAAGCATGTAAGGCTTTGAAAGCATTTGCTGCCTAGTAAATGTTTTTGTAACTTTTTTCGAACATCCATATGTAAAAGAATTAAACCTGACATGAGTCTACATAAAATAATTCCAGCAAAAGGTCTATTTACTTATACTAAACTGAGAATTACCGGTCATTATTTTTAATAACGCAAAGGGTCTTAATTATAGTTGACACTGTCTAGAGAAGTCACCTTGATCATTTTGCATCATATTGACTATTATGCAATCCGTTTACAGAGTTGAGTTTGTAAGTATCAATCAGCAATTAAAAAAGGCCCTAATACATCACAGAGTCCGTAATTTTCTCCAAGTATTAAAAGCATGGTTAGTAACATTTCTATAACGTGCGTAGTGATTTTGTACGATTACTTTATGAATGGAAGATAACCACATATAATGTGTTTTAACTAGATACCCAATGATAAGTATGGCCAGGTTTGATTCAAATTGACCCAGTTGTTTTCAAAAAGATTTTTTTAATTCCAGAAAAATAAATATTTAAAAAAAAAAAACTTTTTATAAAATGTGGTACAGTTTAAGAGACATCAATGTACTAAAACAAGCATTATTGTCTGAAAACTAGAAAAATGCTTGCTTTAGACCCTGTTGACCCTAAATTCGAGAACAGATTGGGCAATATCCCCCAACATGAATCCCAATCTTCAACTTGTGGTATGGAACCTTCGGGTACAATTTTAGAGCAATCAAAATACTTATACACAAGTTATTGTTCTGAAACTAGAAAAATGCTTGTTTGGGGACAATTTTCGACTCTAATTTCTAAACAGTTGGGACCATCGCCTCCAAAAACCATCTCAACCTTCCTGTTGTAGTATTAAACCTGTTGCTTCAATTTCAAAGAGATCCATACACTTTAACTTAAGTTATTGAGAAACGAAATGTCGTCGGATGACGACGACGCAGACAATGACATCGATGAGAACATGATAGCATTTTACGATCCCTTAATATTTTGGCAGTCGTATAAAAAAATTAAAAAAAAATAATTTGCTTTCAAATAAATGAAATACATGTGAAGGTTTTGTCAAAAAGTGCTTATTTAGAGTTTAAAATTATGATACTCAAATAGATACATTTAAATTTGTATTTCATTTATTATCAAACTAGTTAGTTCATAATCTATGTTTTGGTGAGATCTATGAACTGAGTCTGCATTTCATATATATTATTACGATCGTTATGAAAACATGAGTAAGGCATGTTAGAATTAAGTAAATAGTATTACTTGTGTTCGTCAAACAGCTTTTATAATATGACTTATGTGTAACCTCTATAACTAAGCAATTTTCAGTTACATTTATCTTAAGACATACATGCAGTTCAATGTTCCAAATTATATGCTTATAAAACACCAGTTTCTACAACAATGCTCTTCAACGTTGAACTTTATTTGGCCTAAACAACTTTTTTAGATTCGAGCGTCACTAATGAGTTTTTTGTAGGGGAAAGGCGCGTCTGGCGAAAAACAAAATTTTAATCCTAGTATCTATCATTCTATGATGAGTTTATTATAGTGACAATAGAATGAAAATTAAAAAAAAATCACATCCAAACTGTACATGAGTTAACTCCATTATTAATAGATATATGTCTTGTCTTATCATATCAAGTTACATAACACTGCTTTTTTTGCGCTATAAAACCAGGTTCAATCCACCATTTTCTACATTTGAAAATGCCTGTACCAAGTCAGGAATATGACAGTTGTTGTCCATTCGTTTGATGAGTTTTAACATTTGATTTTGCCATTTGATTAGAGACTCTCCGTTTGGAATTTTCTTTGGAGTTTAGCATTTTTGTGATTTTACTTTATAGTTAACATCCTTCGACTGTTGTCTGCTCTGTGGTCGGGTTGTTGTCGCTTTGACACATTCCCAATTTCCTTTATCATTTTTATCCTTACAATATTGGTAAGCAAGCCAACCAACTTTGGACCAACATGGAGTAGTGAAATCATGACAAAAATAGTAAAGGTTTGTATGCTAGTCAACTCTTATATATATCATGCATATAAACTCATCATAAATACCAGGATTATTTTGGGATTTACGCCAGACGTGTGTTTCGTCTACAAAAGACTCATCAGTAACGCTTGAATATTTGCTGAAATTTGTTTGTGGTAATGCAATACAAAGATAGTTGATACACATTTCAATTCCACAAAGGAGTAGGTCCGGTAAGGCCTCTTTCTGGCCCAAAAATATAACAGTTTTACAAAATTGTTAAAATGTAAACTTTTAGTTATTTATTGAACAGAGTGTTTCTGCTACATAAATATGGGCTGCTTTTGACAATACAATGCATATATATCGGGTTGTAGCACCATTGAGTCATGCTATATTACTGAAATCTTCAAAATTCTATCATTTTAGTTAGATTTTAGACGGTTTTCTGTGTAAAACGAAAGTGGCCGCATTCATTTTTATCCTTAATATGTAATGTAAGTTGTATTTTTAGATAATATATAACATATAAAGTGACGTTTTTTTGGCATATTTGAGAGATTTTCCATATTTCATCTTCAATCGGATCGATTTTAATGACTTAATCAGTTAACATCTTTCACATTAACTAATTGAATCAAGTGAAATAGACACTTAAGTGTTTAAAAAGTGGTCAAAATCTTTTGTTAGATGAAACTGAAATTTGAGGCCAATATGAGTCCTTAACGAACCTACTCCTTTTTAGAACTGAATTATTGTGAATCTTACTAATGTTTTGTATTTATGTTATCACCTCACAATATAACTTAAATGCAAATTACATATACTCCTACGATACATATTTTACTCACGAAGGAATTATGATATTTTTGAGATCTTTTAACAGAAAAAGAAATAGTCAATACATTTACCTGGACAACTAGGATCACACTGCATTTGTTCCTATAAGAAAAGAAATACCTTTTTATTATTCTACAATTATTTGTAGCTAACGTAATCCGGCTAACATACCAAGAAATAAAAACATAGAATCTGCTTCTAAGTTAAATGTTAGTATAATGTTAGACTAGTGTTGATAACTATGCTGAACAAGTTTAATCAAGCCATAATTTGTATGTGCCTGTCCCAAGTCAGTAGCCTGTATTTTCGTTGTTGTTATTTGTTGGTGAACATCCTACTAGTTTTTGGTTTTACGCATGAATCACTTCGTTAGTTTTCACTTTGGAATTGTTTTACATCTGTCATTTCAGGGCCTTTCATGGTTGAATATATGGTATGGGTTTTTCTGATTAGTGAATGCCATACAATAACCTACAGTTGCTACTATGTCATTTGGTCTCTGGTGGAGAGCTTTCTACTATGTCATTTGGTCTCTGGTGGAGAGCTTTCTGCTATGTCATTTGGTCTCTAGTGGAGAGCTTTCTACTATGTCATTTGGTCTCTAGTGGAGAGCTTTCTACTATGTCATTTGGTTTCTGGTGGAGAGCTTTCTACTATGTCATTTGGTCTCTGGTGGAGAGCTTTCTACTATGTCATTTGGTCTCTGGTGGAGAGCTTTCTACTATGTCATTTGGTCTCTGGTGGAGAGCTTTCCCATTGACAATCATACAACATCGTCTTGTTTTCATATTAATCATAATATTTGGAATTACAAAGTTACACCAATGAGACTACCACAAATATATACCTTTATAAGACTTTTTTGGAGGGATTGTATGGTTTGTTGTGCGACCTTTTAATACACTGATTGTGTTGTCCTACCTATTATGACATTTTGATTAAGTGTAAATTTGCATGGTGGTTGGTGTTGGTATAACAGAAGAACATCATCACGTATAGCAACTGGTCTCTTTTTGTAGTTCGAAAGATTCTCTCAATTTTGTGTTTGTTACTTCAGTTTGTAAGTTGTAAATGAATTTTCGAGATTTTAACATCATTCTGCTCAATATGTCTGCGCCTAATGTATACTATTTATTTTTTTTTACTGTGTCTGTGAATTGCAGAACATTGATTAGGGGTTTTATCAAATAATTGCTACACTGGCATTGCTGTTAATTATACTCGAAAAAGTTACGAAAAAAATAACAGATGGAAAGCTAGAGTTGAAAACAAATGATTGTTATCATACTGATGAATAAAATTGTCCTTGTATTTTTTTTTCTTTTATGTTTCAGCATTACATTTTGCGATTTGATAGGGGACTTTCCATTCCGAATTTTCCTCGGTATTTTTGTATTTGTTTTTTTGTATTTATTTCTTTATAAAGAAACAAACCAACTATATGATGTCCAAAAATATATGTCTTATGCATCCTAAGAAATTATTCAAAATGAAAATAGTTAAAGTAAAGTACATACCAGTTTCTGATTCCAAACTCTCCAGTTGTGTTTAATGTTTTCACCATGTTCGCAAAGACATTCCTCTGTATCTACAACCATATTTTCTTCTGGAGTAAAACAGTTTAATTTTGAGCAGGAATACTCAGTGTGGAATGGTAACTTGTTGTTGGCTTTACAATGGATAGTTGACTGATAAAATTCGGATATTCTCTCCAAAGTAACAAACAAACAATCCCGGACACTGGTGGCTATATCAGGTATTATCAAACCCTTGGAGCGCTTGTGGACTAGGTGCAAAAAGATCTTATTTCCTTCTACACAGACAACAATATCATGCTCTTTATCAAATGATAACCCAACAAACCCCGAAAACATAAGTTTCCGTCCTTGGTATTCTTTTAATGTCCACATACTCAGACATGCACATATTAGACGGTTTGGTAAGGCTGGAGGTATGATGGTTCCTTTGAAAACAAAGGCCAAACTGAGAGTCCTCTCTGGTGTACATTCTTGTGTCAAGTAATCTGTATCATTTCTTTGTGTAAGCATACAGGGTACAAAGAAGTTTTCTAATGGTAGACGACTTCCTGTTTTAGTATCATATCTCCGTTGTTCGGATACGATATCTAGATGTATCAGCATATCAAATATGTACTCTTTAAATGGTAAAATCTGACGGAATTCTTCTTGTTCCCAAATCTGGTAGAGGTCTACTTTTTGAATCATTCCATTTTCAGACATCTTTTGAAGGTTTTCCTTGTTTTATTTTCTTTGGGCCAAAATGCAACATCTATAAAAATTGAATAAAATATGAAATATTATTTATATTATGAGATTATAGCGATCTATAAAAGCTACATGATAAAACAATTGGTATCACTCATTTAGATCATCACTGGAAAACACAATTTATCTTAATATTTCAATTAAATGTCTTTTATATCAGAACACATTTTTTTTTGTCTAGTCTGTTATAACAGGATTTGGTGATCAAAGTTGAATCATTTCCATTTGGAAGAAAATTATCTGAAACAAGGCTTGCATGTGCTGTGAGAAAACTGCTAGATTTCTAATGTCTGCATGGCTTGTACATGTTTTCTGTAAGGGAAACACTAAGAATGATGTATGACAGTCATCCATGATGACATTTTGTCAGTCAATTACTGTCTTTCATATTTTTATTTTCCAGTTTTAAGCACAATTTTTCGGTATAAGGTAGACGTTAATGTTAAAAACACTAGATGTGATTTTTTTCTTTGAAATACTGGTTATTTGAAGATTCCCCGTTCAGTTTTGTCTTTATCAGATCAATAAATTTACAGAATTTCATCCTAATGTAAGACTACATCTACAGCGATTTGAGCAAAATGTATTAAAAAATTAAAACCATGCCACATCATGATAGAATATAATGTGGACAAATTAAAGAACCTTAGTGAGCACCCTCACATACCCCACGTCCCCACATTGTCATTGGAGGAAATAAATAAGTGTAAGAAAAACAAATTGTATACGGAAAATTAATTTCCTGCCAATATGTACATCTAAATAGTATGTCCTTATTATCAACAAAATTTCATGAAATTCTGTTGTGTGGTTTCAGAGGAGTTGAGATGACAAACTGTTGCAGAAGTACATTGAAGCAAATAAGTTCAAAGGGGCTAACTCCTAGAAAAAAAATTGAATCGCAATTTCCCGTCGATATGCACAACTACATAGTATGTCCTCATTATTTGAAAAGGTTTGGTGAAATTCTGTTGTGTGGTTTGAGAGGAGTTGCGATGACAAACTGTTGCAGTGGTACATTAAAGTAAATCTCGCAACCAAGGTGTGCATCAGCTGGTCCCTAAACAATAATGTATGATAGTTTAGTGAAAATGAATGTCACACTAACCATGTATACATTTACTTTCTTTAAAAAGCCTGATATAAGAGTTTCAGTTTAAATATATAACAACTACACATTGTCTCAAAACATAATTGTGTTGGTAATCAACTCATAATGGGATAGAACTACTTGCAAGTTTTTTAGGATTGTTCAAATATATTTTATATTTTGAAACCATGTAGTTCTATAGTTATACTAATACCTTTATACTTAATAAATATTAGTTTCAGTTTAAATTGAAAAACAAAACTAAATAGGGAATGTGTCTATGGGACACAGATGATGCCCCAGCTTGCATATTACGGAAAAAGTGACGCAACCCAAATTTGTAAATGATCTGCTTTTTGGTAATAAGCATTATATTTAAGTTTCATAAAATTTCGTTGAAGTAAACTTAAGTTGGACAACAGAAACGAAAAAAATCCGCATTTTTTCCATTTGTAAAAGGCATAACTCTAGAACGGTAAAAGGGAAGGCACCAAAATTCAAACTTGATCTTTGTTTTGTGGTTATAAGCATTTTCATGTTTTTGTATAGAATTCATAAAGTTTGGTTGAAGCAGGGAATTTCTATACTAACGGGACTGGTCACTTATAACGATATCTATACCAACATCAGACTGATCTCGGCCGTAGCTGATGTCACGTGACTTTATAGCAAATCATTTCACATTTACGAAGTATTCTTCATAACAATAGTCGAGTATAAAACATAAAGGCAAGGAGGTGAGGGTGGTGAGCTATGGATTTTGTTTTGGAAACAAAAAATGTTTCCAGTTTTTGGCCCTGAAAAAAAATGTGTTTGTTTCACCCTCAGCTGCCACTATATATGCTACAATTGATTTCGACTTGTCACCAAAATTTGTCCTAAAAAAAATCAATACCTCACGCCCCCCTCCCCCTCCACAAAAAATGAAGTAAATAGTTGCTGCCTAATTCATTTGAAAAGGTCTTCCCGAATCGACTTGACGTACAAAGAAATATTCGCCACTGGTCTTCACTAAAAAAAACGATTCACGCATAAATGCATGACTAACAAAAGTGTGAGGTAAATGATATATTTGTCTAGTATCTCAGTTCCGTTAAATAACACGTAAAATAAATAAAAAAAACGTTACCCTATTCCTTTACCAAATACTCATTGGAGAAGAAATACAATTTTAAACGAACAGAAAAAGTAAAAATGTAGTAAACTCTAATATCTCAATCCTTTTTTTCGGCTGTAAGCACGCTGTTGCAGCTAACGTTTTCGAATGCGTTATCGAGACATATCTAATGGCTTTTATAAAGTAGCAACCACTTAACTTAAAAAAAAGGGGGAGGGTTATTTTTTTTTTATCTGAGTCAGATTTTTTTTTCGCGCGTACGTTTTTATTCCATTTTTTTCGATGCTGGTGATCAAATACTTTGTTTGTAATATTTTACACTATAATGTATGGGGAAACTCTTGATTCAGAATTAAAAAAATTATCATCTGTATGACCATTTTTTTTTTTTATCAAATTGGGGATCAGAATATTTCCATTCCCATCCCCCACCCCCCTTTTGAAGGCAAATGGTTGTTCCCTTAGCACTAGAACAAAATTCCAAAAATTTTGAATATTCAGTTCTACGTAATGAACATTTAAATGACATATAGTTTACAAGTGGGAACAAATCTTATGTACAGGTAGCTAAACAAGGTGTATAGATGTGAACAAATGTAATGTGAAACCAGTGTACACTACACTAAACTAATTGTAAACATGTTTACTCTACACGGCGCGATTTTATGAAATTTTATACATTTTGTCATTGCAAAATGCTGTTTTTCAAAAGATTTCTCGGATTGTTTTTTAAATATTGATCTTTGAACTTTGAGGAATTTGTTCGTTGAATTTTCAGTGGCCGCCATATTGTGTGATATGGAAACAATTTTACACAACTGGGTTGTTCTTCAAAACGATACTTCTAAGTTTAATAATTCATCATTCTTTCAAAATCTTATATTTTTTGTCACCTTAAATCGCTATTAATCAGATTTTATATATACAACAAATAATAATTATACAATTACAATGTAATGTGAAGTACTCAAATAACTACTAGCATCGTATATCAGAGATACAAAACTAAGTTTATATTTGGGTGGTAGCTTTAAACAGGTGGCTTAATTAGTTATCAGTTAAAATCAATAGAGACGAGCCCCGTTAGTATAGAAAGTCCCTGGTCGAGGCAAACTTAAGTAAGAAAATGGAAACAAAAAATGCAGCAATTTACCCATTTATAAAGGGACATAACTCTAGTATAGTAAAAGTGACGCCACACAATTCAAATTTGATCTAAGTATCTGAGTAAACTGCTCGGTTGCCTGCTGCCGTACATCACCAATTAAAAAAAATATTTTCATTCAGAAATTAGTTAAACAAGTGCATGCATTTCACAATTATTAACACTGTGGATAAAAAAAGATTGTTTTTTTAGTAATCATATTACATAAAAATTCTCACATACCAACACAACTATCATGACTATTAGTAAAGGATATTATCAAACAGTCTGTCACGCTCTAATAAAAGGTACACACTTTTTGGATATTGGAACATTTTTACCTGCATTATATATATATGTAGGACTCAAATCTATGGCAGGTTTCAAATCTATGGCAGGTTCCTAATCTATTGTATATGTGACGTCATGCCATCCCAAATCTATGGCAAGTTTTGTAATTTCCTAATCTATGGCGGATTTATGTTATTTCCAAATCTATGGCAAGTTTTGAGCAAATTGAAAACAATGCAGTACATTTTCGACCAATTACTTGTCTTAAGCAAGTGTAACGACAATAGGAACGTGTCTATAAACATTTTTGAAATATACATTCCATAATGGTCAACCCCAAAAAAAAATCATAAAGGAAAAATTTATATGCCTTGATACAGATTTCAAGATTAAAATGATGTGCTCTGTAAAAAATAAACATTTTTAATCTGTGCATGGTAACTTTTTAACAAATTCATTTAATCAACTAATAAGACCTTTGAAAAACAAGGAGGCGGTTTTTTTTATAAAAAAAAGAAAAAAAAAGTAACAAATAAAAATAAACAGTTTGAATTTTCAAATAATATTTATTTTAGCGAAATCGTTAATACATCTTTTTTTATTTAAGGACGATTTAAATCAAATTTGTATCCGGTAATTTTTTATTTCACTTTATAAACTTTGCGAGCCGTAGACAGTAAACTACTACCAAATAGATATAGGAAGATGTGGTATGAGTGCCATTGCAATTTGTAACAGTAAAAAGTAAAATCACAAAAATACTGAACTCAGAGGAAAATCAATACGGAAAGTCCATAATCACATGGTAAAATCAAATAACAAAACGCATCAAAAACGAATAACAAGCACTGTCATATTCCTGACTTGGTACAGGCATTTTCAAATGTAGAAAATGGTGGATTAAACCTGGTTCTATAGCGCTAACCCTCTCTCTTTAATAACAGTCTCATCAAATTCCGTTATATTTACATGATGCGTTAAACCATTATAGGTCAACGCCTTCAACAAAAGCCTTGACTTACACCAAACAGCAAGCTATAAAGGGCCCCAAAAACTCTTTTTTCTAAAATATGCGGTACTAAAAATAGCGGTGCCATAATTCATCGAGGCATTCGGCCAGTACAGCACATTTTGTCCATCTTCAGGGTTAATATGTCACATCTTCCTTTAAACTACCTGCAAATTGTTGTCAGGGAAATATCTTCATCTTGAATGGGGTTCAAAACTATATGGAACGGACTGCAATAAATTTTGATACTCTGCAATATTCGTTCTCAAAATGGATTGTTTTGAATCTTTGCAAATTGGCTAAAATTCTATGTTTTTTGCCTGAAATCTAATGAATTTCTTTTTGTTTAGAGAAATTGCATCAAACTTTTAAATACTACAGCTTAACTCAATTTTTCTTAGAAAAAAAAGACAATTCTCAGCTACCTTCAAATTCTTCCTGCAATAACAAAAGAAAATAAATAATATACATACTAATATTTTAGCATTTCCCTGTTCTAAGTCATATTGTACTTTTAGATTTATACAATACACTAAATTTTTAGCCTTCTGAAATCTTACATTCAAAACTCAAGGCTAAATTTTTAGCTTTCAAAGATTCTCAATTAAATGTAATCGGCTCGAGTTTTAACTATAAATGTGATCAGTTTGAACAAAAACAGTAGATACATGAAAAAAATGCTAAAGTTTTAGTAAAAAAAAATAACATGTTGATCGCAATGCAATATAGTAAATTGTAAATTATAAGCCTGGTACCTTTGATAATCGATTTTGGAGATGAAATTTAGCGACTTTAGCGATCATTATTTTGATTTGATCACGAAAATCACGAGTAAGAGTTTACATTTAAGTTTTGAAACAAGCACTAGAATTGAATGTCCTACAACATTCATAAACTGTCATCAACATGTAGAATAGTTTATCATTATTATACTAATCGACTTTTGGTGGGATTTTATTTCTCAATCTGTAGGTATTATGTGGTTTTGGTAGGATTGATATTCTTTTCGACATTTTGAGATTGCCTCAGGCATCAGCAACATCTTCAATACTATAAAACTATAGTTTGTACCGGGCAGTATATATATTGTACATATGCCTCATTCAATGTAAAGCGCTAGAAATTAATAGAAATGTACTCTTTTGTAATTTAAGTGATATAGTTCCATCTTTTGCTAATATGTGTGAACAAGATAAGTTTAGTTTCATTCTGAAAAGTAATGATACAGACATTAGTACTGTAAGTGTAGCTGGAATAAGCGATATGTATGATTTTAACATTCATTTAAAGCAAAAATAATGTTGTAAAGAACTTTTATAGTATTAATGCTAATTGTTAATGGCTTGAATTAATAATTTTGTATGAATAACACCTCCACGTAATGTAAATATAAAATATGTATCTCTTATCATTGAGAAAATATGTTTGGTTTGGTTTTTTTGTTTTTGTCTGTTTGTTTGTTCATTTTTGTATTTGTATTTGTATTTTGTAAATGTCGGCTGGTATCATGTCTGTATAGGAATTTACACCAATAAAATTATTTGATTTGATTTTATGCCTATGGTTTGTCTATAGTATGTGTTGACACTTTAAAGTAAATGTCTTCTATTATAAGGACTCTATATGAGGTCAAAAGACATGGAACATGGTATTTGAAAAAAACGAGAGAAAGTTTAAATGAAAACCAGACATGAACTCTGGTTACAATTCATATTTTGTTTACATATTTTCATACAAAATAAAACTAGCAAAACTAGTTATATATAGAGATTAAATAACGTTCAAGTTACCAAGTTTCTCCTCCTCTTCTGGTATGCTTATTTCCCTTGAATACAATTATCATTTATATTAAGAAAACACGAACAGTTGATGTATTGTAATATTACAATAGAGTAAAAACAACTTTGCGCCATTTTGTAATCATAAACAGTCTGCGTCCTTCAAATGCTTTAATTATATTTGATGAATTTATGAAATGTGAAACGTTTACGTGATTTTAACATTTAAAGCGCCTTTATGATTAACATTTTGTCTTTAAAACGCTTGAATAATTGTATCACCTTTAGATTATTTGGTTCTTTAATTATTAATGTTACAGCTTCAATAAAAAAATATCATTATACATTTCTAATTTTATTTAACTGTTCCGAACTTAAAAGATTCTATAGACACACATTTGTGATATATCAGCTAAGCATGTTCAGATTTGAATGACAATATTTGAGTTAAGAACCTTTCACTTGAGCTTCTCATCAGTATTTACATGAAGATCAATAATAGGAGATTAATGAAAACCAAAACAAATAGATAGATGTACACTTAAGTCATGTAAGTATACGTTATCAGTTTGTGTAAATGCCTTGTACTTAATTCAAATTTCAGAAACGTACAGGCATTTTTGTTGCTAAATCCACGAAATGATATATCAGACTATACATTGTTTCCCTACATACTTCAATTCATACAACAATACACTTAGGTTTAATTGTAATCTTTATATTATTGGTGATTAAATTAATCAGGTATTAATAACCAAATATTCAGCTGAAACTTCTACTTAAAGAACCTTCAATTGGTAAGTGACATTCCACATAATAGTTAAATTTGAATATTGTCTATATCGCAAATTCATTTTATTTTGATATTTTAAAACATAACTTAACATGCATTGATATCCAGGTATTTATTTTTATATATTTTATAAATGAGGTACCAAGGATAAGTCTTGCGAATTGTGATAATTTCATTATGACATAATTAATTGTGATGTAATTGGTTGCTTTATTGTGATGTCCCCACAGCTGGCCTTCGACTATTTTATCTCTTTTGTGTGTTATTTTGGCACTTCAACTGTTTGTTTTGTTTTTTTACATCCTTAGCTTTCTAATATAAGGTTCTGAGCGTAAATGATGAAGATCAACCCAGAATAGCTTCATTTTTATCACTTTTGCAGCGATTTTTGTTATAAACGGTTATCTTGGTCTGACCCCAGTCACGAACTGTTTTAAAAATGCTATAATATGTAATATGTTAAACAACACGGGCGGAAAATGTAAGGTAAACTTTGTTTGCTATAGTGGACAAAATGATGACGACAGTGCAACGTGTGATTTTGGAGGAAATTACCGATGCTCACGTTTTTATATATAATATGCATGTTTACCACTCTAGTGTGTAGTTCAGAACCTTCCACTTAAGCATGTTTACCTTCTCATCCACTGGAGGTATGACTGAGAATGTCAACCGTTAAAGATAAGTGCAAAACAAAACAAATAAAATGATATAAACCATAATAAAAGTTAGTAGCCCAAGCAAATGCTTGCATTCAGTTATACAACTCTACACATAAGTCGACATTTCAAAATTTTGGCATTGACAATTATGAAATCATTTGTGCGCTCCCGCTGAAGCATCCAGAAAAGCACTCTTGGGACACTTTGTTTATGAAATGTAATGGAATTTCTACATGCTATCGTTTTTTATGTATGCATAAAACAAGTCCTTCATTTTTCGGCGAAAGCTTATAACTTTGTGTTATAACTTAATGTCTATAAAGTGAGCTGAAGTTTAATACTGGTATTATATGGCTGATTCACTCGTTGAAATTGATCTTTTTTCTATGGAGAACACTTGTTCTGCTGACAGAAATGATAGGGTCCTGATATTTTGTGTACTTTAATATCCTATACTCTCATTCAAGGTTTATCCTTAACTTGGTCTCAACTTTTGAATAATCTCTTTCAACTGTGTCTCTGAATGTTATTTCTGACTATACAGCTTATATGTATGTTCAACTTGGCGTTTATTTTTGTTGTAGTTCAGTTGTTTTGCTGTTCTATTGTTTTCCTCTTGTAGTTGATTGTTTGGTTTTGGTTTGTAATCCGGATTTGTTTTTATTGTTTAATTAGATTTAAGACTATGGCGGTATATTACTGTTGCTTTCAGTACGATTAAAGAGTTTTTTCATGATGAAGGCTATACTGTAATATTCATTTTCTTTGGCTGGATAGTAGATCATTTGGCAATCATTAAACCTTACCCAACTATAAAAGTTATTTCATGTCTAGAGTTTATTACTATGAAAGGAGGAAAATAAGAAATAAAACTGTTATGTTGAGAAACTTTAAAATACCCCAACAAGGAGAGTCTCAGTCCACGTTAATACAAAAATTGAAAAAAGGGCACTGTCTCTTGTCAAATGAGGTAAAAAAGTATAAGCAACAAAGCAACAAATTCAACAAGCTAAATGAAACACAATAATACATCAAGACAATAACAAACAATAAAAAGCATAAACCTGGTGGAACTGAAACCATTTTTTTAAATTATGTCCTGTACCAAGTTAAAAATATGTCAGTTGTTTATCAGTTTGTCCGTTTCTATAAACTTTTGTTTTGGACAGGCTATTTGCGATGTTTTTTTACTTAGATTTTTCTTGGAGTTTAGTATTTTTGTTGTTCCTTTATTTCCTTTTAGCGACTGATTCGTATAATCAACAGACCTCAAGTTCTTAAGGATTCATTAAAAATATGGCCATTTCAACATGTTCAAATCCTTTTTTTCTGTTTTATTATTTTTAGTATGTTTCTTCTATCAATAAATCAACAACTACTAGAAACTTATATATGATTAAAATAATTTATTAGCATAATAAATACATAACAATAAAATAATGTGATCATGTGATACATGTAAACTATGGAATAACAGAATACCATTAGCCAGGTCTGCCACCTGTTAACTGTTGTTGTCCTACTGGTAAATTACGAAAAGGGCTATTTGTAATAGGACCATGGTAAGGTGTTGCATAGGTACATTCTGAAAGCTGATTAAGTCTTTCATGTCTATACTCAGTGCATCTCAAACAAATGCAAACTGGTAAAATGTGCACTAAATAATGAGCATGACAGGTTTTAAGTTCATGCAATAACCTCATAAAATCTTCTGCACTTATATGTCCCTGTAAATTAACTCCATGTAAATTAAGTAAATAAAACTCATTAATGACAGAACGATACATTGGTTTGATATAAAGCGAATGAATTGCAACAGCATTTTTTGCACTGATTTTTCGTGGCAGAAGCAGTTTAACAAAGTCTGTTTCCAGTTGGAACTTTTCAATCAGTGGAACAAGAAGAGCTGTTTTGCCCTCTCTGCATCTTTTTACTTCACTATTGTCATTTACTAAGCATTTAAATAAAAAGCCCAATGTAAAATTGCGATTATACTCTGATAAAATAATTTCTATTTCTATTACATCATTTTAATTTAGCATTTGCATATAATTATTAACAACATCTAATAAAAACTCACTTCTTTTTAGTGCTAAATGAACTTTGGTCTGGGGAGCAATGGTAACCACACTGGGTTCACCATCATGACCAAAGTTTAAATGAAGAATTAGCTTATTCATGATAGAATTGCAATATCCCTTTTCCTTTTTTTCTCTAACTATTTAATTATAGTTCCCTATTAAGAATAATATTCTTGCCCGCCCCAAAAAGGAAAAAGGATAGAAGCAGATATGTTTTCAAGATGCTTCTACACCATAGCAAACCTTCAGACAATCATGTGGATAGTGTTTTTAAAACACTCTTTGAATGTCCAAACATTTGGTCTTTAATGTGAAGGTTAATCAAGAATGAACAAAATATAGTTTAATATATCCAATTATTTTTAACAATGACAAAATATAAACAGTTTATAACTAATTCTTATAATTCATCATTGCAGTGGGTCAAACAGCATAAAACTTCTATAGGCCACGGTGGACTGAATATTATAATATATATTAACTAGAGGCTCTAAAGAGCCTGTGTCGCTCACCTTGGTATATGTGAATTAAACACAGGAAGCAGACAGTTCATGAAAACATTGTGTTAAGGTGATTGGGAAGTGTTTGAACATCTTACTTTACTGAACATTTTTTGCTGCTTACAATTATCTGTCTATAATGAACTTGTCCGTGTAGTTTCAGTGGAAAATGTTAGTAAAAATTTACAAATTTTATGAAAAATTTAAAAAATTGATTATAAAGGACAATTACTTCTTAGGGGGTCAATTGACCATTTTTGTCATTTTGACTTATTTTTGAGTCTTAAATTGCTGTACATTATTGCTGTTTACAGTTTATCTCTATCTATAATAATATTCAAGATAATAACCCAAAAGAGCAAAATTTCCTTAAAATTACCAATTTAGGGGCAGCAACCTAACATCGCGTTGTCCGATTCATCTAAAAATTTCAGGGCAGATAGATCTTGACCAGATTGACAATGTTACTACCTGTCAGATTTGCTCTAAATGCTTTGATTTTTGAGTTATAAGCCAAAAACTGCATTTTACCCCTATGTTCTATTTTCAACCGTAGCGACCATATTTGTTGGTTAGCTCGGTCACAAAACACAATTTTTAAACTTAATAGCCTAATAATGATTCTGGCTATGTTTGGTAAAATTTGGCTTAATAGTTTCAGAGAAGAAGATTTTTGAAAAAGTTAACTCAGATTTACGAAAAAATTGTTAAAAATGGACTATAAAGGGCAATAACTCCTATAGGGGTCAACTGACTATTTTGGGTCTAGTGACTTATTTGTAAATCTTACTTTGCTGAACATTTTTGCTGTGTACAGTTTATATCTTTCCATAATAATATTCAAGATAATTACCAAAAACAGTAAAATTTCCTTAAAATTACCAATTTAGGGGCAGCAACCCAACAATGGGTTGTCTGATTCATCTGAAAATTTCAGGGCAGATAGATCTTGACCAGATAAACAATTTTACCTATTGTCAGATTTGCTCTAAATGCTCTAAATGCTTTGGTTTTTGAGTAATAACCAAAAACTGCATTTAACCTCCATATTCTATTTTTAGCCGTGGCGGTCATCTTGGTTGGTTGGCCGGGTCAAAAACACAATTTTCTAGATACACCAATGATGATTGTGGCCAAGTATGGATTAATTTGGCCCAGTAGTTTCAGAGAGGAAGATTTTTGTAAAAGATCATGGAGATTTACGAAAAATGACTAAAATTAACTATAAAGGGCAATATCTCCTAAAGGGATCAACTGACCATTTTGGTCATGTTGCCTTATTTGTAAATCTTACTTTAATGACCGTTATTGCTGTTTTCAGGTCTCTCCATCTATAATAATTTTCAAGATAATAACCAAAAACATTAAATTTCCTTAAAATTACCAATGTACGGGGCAGCAACCCAACAATGGGTTGTCTGATTCATCTGAAAATTTCAGGGCAGATAGATCTTGATCTGATAAACAATTTTACTCCATTTCAGATTTGCTCTAAATGCTTTGTTTTTTTAGTTTTAAGCCAAAAACTGCATTTTACCCCTGTGTACCTTTTTTTTTGCCATGGCGGCTATCTTGGTTGGTTGGCCGGGTAAAAAAACACAAATTTTAAGCAAGATACATCAATGATGATTGTTGCCAAGTTTGGTTTAATTTGGCCCAGTAGTTTTAGAGGAGAAGATTATTGTAAAAGTTAACGACGACGGACGACAGACGATGGACGACGACAGACGACGGACGACAGACGCCAAGTGATGAGAAAAGCTCACTTGGCCTTTTAGGCCAGGTGAGCTAAAAACATGTTATGAAAACATATTATGCCAACATGAATCGTGAAGCAATACAAATAATTCTAAAACTTTCTGATCACTGTGCTCTTAAAATTACATTCTGAGTTTTTTTTTAGTCAGTAAAATTTGAATGTATTTGCAGCTTTATTTGGATTCATTTTAAAATTTTGTAAAATTTAAACCATTTTAAGCAATGTATTGTACATGGTATACTATGTTTGATGTATTTTTGTACAGTTCATAACAAGCCTTTTTGCAATTATATACAAGTTATCACATGTACAATATTTCTGTACATGATATAACATGTACAAAATTGCAACTTGAATACAACATATATAAATATTTACATGATTTATGTACATATATATACAAAAAAATATCCTTATTACCGTTGATTCATTTTTTATCATTGTTTTCAGAAGTTAAAATATATATTTCTCAATCAATTTTGTTTTTAAATTTAACACTGTAGCATTTATTTCTCATCCTAGCTGTACCAGGTAAAAACTTACTCTTTCATTAAATCCAATAAAGAGACAATTTTGAGCATAATCTCTTCATCCTGGCTGAACATTAACAGTATGAAGATCATTAAACACAAGTATTTGTCTTTTATTCAATTCAATAATTAGACAACTTGTATATCCAAGCAGAATGATGAAGTAAAAGGATTATATCTATATACATTATGGTTCATATTATAGGTAAAGAAAAATAAAGTTCAAGATGCATGATGCGTGAATATTTTGACATTTATGTTGCAAAAGATTATCCACAAATTCTGAAGGTCCACAAAAAAACTGATAATGTAACAAAACATGGAATAAATAAAGAAACTATACCTATTCACAGAAACTTAAAACATTGTTTATATAAACAAACAACAACAATAAAATATTAAAGTCACAAGATAGTCATTATTATATCATTATCCTCACTGTAACTAAAAATAACTATAAGGTTCAATCTCTTTCACTGATCTATAACTTTCCTACTTTTCTCATTTTAAAGATAAAAACTCTTTCATTCAATCCAATAAAGAGACAATTTTGAGCATAATCTCTTCATCCTGGCTGAACGCTAACAGTATGAAGATCATTAAACACAAGTATTTGTTTGTTTTTTTATTCAATTTTAAAATTTGACAAAATTGATATCCAAGCAGAATGATTAAGTAAAAGTATTACATCTATGTATATATATCATTGCAAAAATCAAGGTCATCTTTGAATTGAATTTTCTTTATATATATTAAGTTCTTGCTAAAAAAAATCAGACTTAAGCAAAACTTTACTGAATTTGAACTTTTCGGATATGTCCCTGTTATACACATGGAAACTTTTTTCTCAAGCTTCTTATACTATGTACATGATATAGGGGTGTATACAATAAACAGTGAAAAACAGTACTCATAATTATGATTTTTTTTGTGCATAAATATGAACTTAATGGAAAGAACTGTGTAATACACTCTTTTGTTTTGATTTTTATTGTTTGCTTTGCATTTGCTTTGCATTTGCTTTGCATTTGGTCAAACTTATGGTAAAGTTGCATAACATAAAAAAGATCTGCTGTCATAGAACTGCATGACTAAACTAAAGGTCACACTATTTTCTTGAAGGGATTTTGTTATATATTAATATATTTTTTTATATTTTTACTTCACAGGCTTTTTTACTCTTCCTATTATCGATTTTCATCAATAAGACAAAAAAAAAATTACGACATTTTGCAATACCATAGTTTTATCATAAGTAGATATACATTCAACTTATTTGAAATATGACACAAAGTATCCTGAATTTGTTGTTTCATATCAGATGAACTTTTTTAAATCTTAATGGGGCACTAGCTACGAGATATATATAAAAAAAATTATATATTATTTTTTTTGCTCAATCACTAATGAAATACAATGGTGAAATAATAATTCGCTTTTAGCAGCAAGTATGATTTAGTTTTGTCAAAATAAGCTAAAATCATTGATAATGAATTATTCACTTGCAAGTGAATAATTCAACCTCATAGAATTTGTATTAATGTGAACTTCAATTTAACTCCTTAGCTTGAAATGGATAACACATGAATTGAATGTGTAAAATTATTTAAAGGAAAAGAATATCAACATTGAAAGTGAAACAAAGGTAAATCAATTGATTGACTGATTTGATCCACAGAAAATCATTCTTATACAGATAAAAACGATGATAAACATTAATGTTTCATCTATAATATAAAATTAAATAGACCTAGAATAATCCAAGAGCATGAATTTGCTTGATCTATTTATATCTATATTTATGTTTACATCGCTTATATGGTCATTGAAAGACTTTAGAGGTCAACTCAATAATTAATTAGATGGCGGTCTAGACTGCGAACACACGAAATGTAATTTTATACCGTGTCCTCTTAATAATTTTTTTTAGACTTTAAATAGGTTGGATAAATGTTAACATTATTCATTATTATAAATCAAATACTAGAAATTAAGTAAAGTCGGTGAACATGAATTTGACAGCTAGTGCCCCTTTAACATTTAACATTTTTTTTACAAGTTCTTTACACATATCTTCCTTCTTTTTCTTTTTTTCTCTGTCTTGTTTACATATGTTTTCAAGTTTTTTAATAGTACCAATATCAGTCAGTCTTACTGTACACTTCTTGGATTCTGCTGCATCTATTTTCTTATTTCCTGATCTTTTTCTGCCTACAAAACATCAACTTATTTTACTAACTAAAAAGACTATTATTATGCAAATACATTGCTTTTAAAACTAGAGGCTCTAAAGAGCCTGTGTCGCTCACCTTGGTCTATGTGAATATTAAACAAAATCTTACTTTGCTGAACATAACTGCTGTTTACAGTTTATAATAATATTCAAGATAATAACCAAAAACAGCAAAAATTCTTTATAATTACCAATTCAGGGGCAGCAACCCAACAACGGGTTGTCCGATTCATCTGAAAATTTCGGGGCAGATAGGTCTTGACCTGATCATCAATTTCACCCCCATGTCAGATTTGCTTTAAATGCTTTGGTTTTTGAGTTATAAGCCAAAAAATGCATTTTACCCCTATGTTCTATTTTTAACCATGGCGGTCATCTTGGTTGGTTGACAGGGACACTGGACACAATTCTTAAACTAGATACCCTAATAATGATTTTGGCAATGTTTGGTTAAATTTGGCTAAGCAGTTTCAGAGGAGAAGATTTTTTAACCAACTATTATTTTATACTAAATGATTTCTCACCTATTTCTGATTTTTTATCTTTTGTCGATGAATGATTAATAAGTCCTGTAATTGCATCTGAAATGAAAATCAGGATTTAAAAAAAAAATTCATTCTAACCTTCCCTGAAATATTTGTATGGAATTAAAACAATTAAAACTATTTTAAATTTGCATTATGAAGATGAAACTTCTTTTCACAAACTGTTATCATCCTTTTCCAAATCTGAATAAAATTCTTTTATCAGTCAAATCTTCAAAAGTATACAAGTTGCAATTCAGAATGTAAATAAGATTTAAAAGACAAACTGTGAAAAAAACAATCTTTGGACTGATATAAAGTTGTAAAAACTTTAGATTATTTACCCTTTTTAGTATTTTTACCAATCCTTTCATATTCTCCAGTAGTTTCACGGATCCTTTCTAAATTTTGGCAAACATCTATTGGATTATTTAAATCTGGAAAATTAAACAGTTGAGTAAAAATGTAAATGAAAAAGGAGAAAAAACAAGCTTATTCCACCAGGGATGATTCTAGGTGTTTTCAAATTGGTCCCTAAAACATCAAATTGGGATTTTTTTAGAATAAAATCTAAGACGAAATAACATTGATTTCCTGTAAAAACGTAAAATGTATATCATTAAGTTTAACCTTTACACTGATGTTCATGTAAGTTGTAACATTTTGAATAATTCTGGATGGGCTGTGTAACGAAGTAAGTTCTTTGGGAATTGTCAGGTGGCCAATGTCATACAAAACCAAATTAAAATATAAATTTAATTAACAAACAAAATAAAGTAAATTCAACAAAAAATGTAATATGAAATGAGAACACAAATGTAACTAAATAAACACACACGGAACAAAACAAAATGTCATGAAATAAACATAAATCAAACAAATTTCGGCCTGCACACTTTCCGCACACTGCCCGGATACGTTCCTCGTTGTACGTACTGTAGATGTAAATGATGAACTGGGTTGTTCCCCTTTAAATTTCTCTTTATAATTAAACGGACGAATTAACTAATTTTCACATATATTTGGTTGCTTCTAAATTGATTGAAGAGAACACTAAATTTGTATGAATAAATATAATGCTGAATAACAAACTATAACTGCTTTAAACTGCATAAATACTGCACGGACTTCTCGATTTCTCAACTAAAAATGTATATAATTTTACGGACTTTTTGCTCCAAATAAATAGAAACGGACTATAAATTTATCACCGCCTCCATGCGTTGTAACTCCAACCAATATATCACCGAGTTGTTACCATTTTTAACCCCGACACCATTAATTCATCGACACCATTATCTCCGACCAGTCGACAATTAGCAACGTGCCAACGCACACTAAAACCGGGCCTAAAAACCCCTGCAAAATAATAATTGAACCCAAAAATTACTTACGTTATCTATAAATATGAATAATATGGCAATTATCCGTACATTTGGACCGCGAGCAAGAAATATCATCTCGACAGCAAATTGACCTCAATGTACCATAAAATATAAGTAAAATAACTTACCTGAGTGTTGTTTCAATTAGCCTTTGGACATCCATGTCCTGTCCTGACAATTATAATGTCCAAATTGCTATCTAAACCACAAACCCAACTGCACAAACGTGTGCTACTCTCAATGATCATGTGCCGACTGATTTGAGACTCACCTGTTAAATTTCAATAGGTGCGTAATCACGTGATAAACAAGGTCTGCTTGACTAGATTACCGGTGTTAGTGAAAATAAGAGATAACATAAAATATAGTCCTAGGTGTAAAATAAATCATATAAATAATTAACTGAAGTTTGTTACAAACGTCCCTTTCCAGGAGACTAAAGAACATTTAGTCCGACCAGAAACAACAAACTTCAAAATCTAATCTGAAATTAAGCTATATCAGTAAAAAAAAAACAAATATGTACACATCAAACATAAAAAATTCAGTCCTGTAACACTAAAATAAAACCAAAATTAACACAATAACGCTGTAATAACGTCACACTCAGGGGTTATCTAAATATCGCCACATCTAGACAAAACATCTGCAACAATGTTTGTCTTGCCTGCAATGTAAAAAACTGTATAATTAAATTCCTGAAGTATCAAACTCCAACGGAGTAACCGTTGGTTACTGGTTTTCATCCTCTGTAACCACTGTAAAGGAGCATGATCAGTATTAATAGCAAACTCTTTACCCTCTAGATAGTTTCTCAAAGTTTTAACCGCCCACACTATGGCAAAGCACTCCTTTTCTACCACTGCGTAGTTGCATTCCGCTCCAGAGAGTTTCTTGCTGATAAACATAATTGGACGCCTTCCGTCATCAAATTCTTGCTCTAGTATAGCACCTAGACCCTTACCGGACGCATCAGTCTGCAAAATAAACTTTTTAGAAAAATCTGGACTCCGTAATACAGAGTCACTACAAATACATTCTTTAAGCTTGTCAAAAGATTTTTGTGTTGTGTCTGACCATTCAACTTTATTTGGTTCGTTTTTCTTTGTAAGGTCAGTCAAAGGTACGGATGTGTCGGAGAACTGTGGTATAAACTTCCTGTAGAAACCTATCAGACCGAGAAATGATCTCACCTGTTTCTTCGTGACAGGCACTGGAAATTCATGTAAAGCAGATACCTTGTCCTGAACAGGCTTAATCTTGCCACCGCCGGCAATATGTCCTAAAAACTCAAGCTCATCGTAGCCAAATAAACACTTACTCGGTTTTGCAACGAGGTTTGCCTGTCTCAGTGAATCGAATACTGCCCTTAAATGCTCAATATGGTACTCCCATGTATCGCTAAATATACCAATATCATCAATGAACGAGTCAGCAAATTCCTCGTATCCTGCCAGAACTTTATCCATCATACGAACAAAAGTAGCACCTGAGTTCATCATACCAAATGGAGTAACAGTAAACTGATAATGTCCGAACGGCGTTATAAATGCGCTCTTCTGTCGGCTATCTTTATCAAGTGGTACCTGCCAATAGCCCTTAGTTAAATCAAGTTTACTGATATATCGTGCTCTGCTGACTTTATTCAGTACCTCATCCATGCGTGGCATAAAAATCGGGTCAAAGATAGTCTGTTTGTTCAAGGAACGATAATCGGCACAAAATCTAAGTGTATTGTCTTTTTTCTTGATCAGTACTATCGGAGCTGCATACGGACTGTCAGACGGCTCAACTATACCTGCAGCTAACATATTGTCAATCTCTTCTCTGACCTTATCTCTAAGTGCGTATGGTAGTGGGTACGGACGTTGGTAAATCGGTTCATCTGTTTTTGTAACTACTCTATGTTCTATAATATTTGTTACCTTAGGTACGTCACTAAAGATGTCTTCATATTCTGATAGTAATTCTTTAAGCTGCTGTTTTTCGACAGTTGTCAATTCTGGTGAGATCGTAACGTCATCTACATTTTCTTTGCTTTTCAACACTGGAGTTATATCTGTAGTCATCTCACTATCATCTGTGCCTTCATCTGTGTTAAGACCTGAAATTACATTTAAGCACGCAGCAATATCTGTTGTGACATTATTATCAAGATCATTATCTACCCGCTCATGCCATAACTTCAACATATTTACATGAAATACTTTGTCTTTTCCTCTAACCTTGACCTTATAGTCAACAGGACTAACTTTATCAGTCACTATAAATGGTCCTTTCCAACTCGCTAACAGCTTTGATGTATGTGTAGGCAATAATATAAGCACCTTTTGACCAACTTCAATCTTTCTGTCTCTAGCTTTTCTATCATAATAAAACTTCTGTCTTTGTTTCGCTTTTGTTTCATTTTCAATGGCGTACTCAGCCATTGTTCTCAACTTTTCTCTAGTGTCTAATAAATAACTCAACACAGAGTTTTGACATGTACTAGGCTCTTCCCACTCTTCTTTAAGTACTGCTAGAGGTCCTCTAATGTGCCTGCCATATAACAATTCAAACGGTGAGAAACCAGTACTCTCATTTGGTACCTCCCGATATGCAAATAATAAGTAGGGGATATATGCATCCCATGTTTTTGGTGTCTGTCGTGCATATGCCTTCAACATTTTCTTCAGTACACCGTTAAACTTTTCACAGAGTCCATTACACATAGCATGATAAGGACTAGTGCGTAACTTACTTATCTTTAATAGTCTACATACCTCAACCATCAGCTCTGACATAAAGTTACTGCCTTGGTCTGTCAACAGCTCCCTGGGTATGCCAACTCTAGAAAATAAACTTATAAGAGCATTAGCGACTGTAGAAGCTTCTTGGTCTTTCAAAAGGAATTGCTTCTGGATATTTAGTGGAATAATCGACGCAAACAAGTACATAACGGTTTTTGTCATTAGTCATAGGCAAAGGGCCAACAAAATCAATAGCAATGCGCTGAAATGGCTCATCCATAGGTGGTATGCTAATCAATGGAGCACGTGGTACTCTACCCTTCGATGTACCTATCTGACAATCTGGACAAGACCTACAGTATTCGGCAATATCATTAAATATACCTGGCCAGAAAAAGTGCTGCATGATTCTGTCTCTTGTTTTCTTATTCCCAAGGTGACCTGCCAACGGAATATCATGTCCCAACGAAAGAACTGTTCCTCTCAACTTGCTTGGTAATACAATTTGCTGAATAACTTCACCACTTGGCTTAGTATACACTCTATATAGTAAATCTGAATTATATATAAA
The DNA here is from genome assembly GCF_036588685.1 of Mytilus trossulus. NCBI lineage: Eukaryota > Metazoa > Mollusca > Bivalvia > Mytilida > Mytilidae > Mytilus > Mytilus trossulus. Next base: position 81,770,206 of record NC_086377.1, on the reverse strand, counting down.
ATAAGATGCTGGGTTATCATGCACATCACTTACATAAGATTTTACCTTATCCAAAGTCTCATCTGTCTTCTGTTTCTCAATCAACTGCTTCCTATCACAAATCTTAAAATCATGGCATACGTCTGAAAAATCTATAGAATGAGATATAGGTATATCGCTACTACGCTGAACATTCGTCTGATCAATCATAATATCTGCTTCATCCTGCTTCTTCTTTCGAGATCGAGTCTCAACTGCATGACATGGGACTGAGTCACCTGAAACAAAAATATCTTCTCCACTAGTCACTGATAAACCATCGACACTATGTGGTACTGATGTGTTCACATAGTTTCCAACAATCAGATCTGCAAACGGTGTATCTAAGATCAATGCAATAATATCACCTGAAATATAAGGAGTAGAAATATTAATACATACTTCTGGACACTGCTTCACTGAACCATCTGCTAAACATATGTCTCTAGTCTGACCTGTAAGACAATCTGGGTTAGTAAACCTACTATGAACAAATTTTATCACTATCGATCTTACCTTCTACTATATCAAGTCCATGTACCTGTACCTTGTCGCCATTACATGAAACACCAGGCAACTTACCAGTCACACCACTAATATAATCATCTACTCTATACTCCTGTCTACTCTGTATGCACAAACCAAACTTACCTGGCTTAAAATTATCCTCCTTTGACCGGTTCGTCCTTGTAGGACAGTGCGTAGCTATATGACCAATGTTCTTACAAATAAAACAAGTCCTAGTGTCAGGTTGTCTTCCTTTTGATTGGTTATATCTACCTTGTTGTTTAGATTGGTCGGTGTCAATTCTCCCAACTGATTTAGAACTTACCTGTTCATCTTTATGTGCTTGCTGAAAAGCCTCAGCTTTGTCTACCAACTCATCAATTGTTTTCTGTTTCTGTTCCTTGATCCAAAGTTTGAGCTCTTTATTACAACTTACCATTAACTGTTCTCTAGTAACTAAATCAACAAATCTATCAAAATCAGTGCCTATCAACTCACGCTCCAACCAATGTCTAAGAAAACCTACTAGTCTGACTGAAAATTCCTTAAATGACTCATCCGAAGACTGGCGTTCACTTCTGAACTTCTCCCTGTATGCCTCGGCAGTAAGCTCGTATCTATATAAAATAGCAGATTTAATTTTATCATAATTTTTACTGTCCTCTTCAGACAATCTAGAAAATGCCTCTAAAGCTTTCCCACAAAGTAAAGGGACTAATCTAAGGGCCCACTCAGACTTGGGTATTTTATGCAAAACCACCAATTTCTCAAAGGACCTTAAAAATACATCTGGGTCTTCACCTTCCTTAAATTTAGGAAGTTTCGACTTCAAACTTGAATGTGTCTGTGGTGGTGCAACACCTTGAGCCATTTCTTTCTCTCTAAGCTCTAACTCTTTTAAACGTACCTCTTTTTCCATCTCTATCTTTCTCATCTCTCTCTCTTCCATCCTAGCTTCTCTCTCAGTAGACTGCATGTTTTTCAACATTTCTAAACATGTCTCCAAAGTTTCACCCTTCTCTAACATCTCCGGAACCCAAGCGGGTAATACACTTCCTGCCATACTGTACAATACAAATAATAATAAAATGATAATGTAAACAAATAATAAAACATAAAAGTTCAAACAAAATATATAACAGAAAAAAAATCCCTGTTGTCTATCTGACAATATTTTCTAATATAACAATTGGCACAGTGACAATCCCACCGCTGCCACCATTGTAACGAAGTAAGTTCTTTGGGAATTGTCAGGTGGCCAATGTCATACAAAACCAAATTAAAATATAAATTTAATTAACAAACAAAATAAAGTAAATTCAACAAAAAATGTAATATGAAATGAGAACACAAATGTAACTAAATAAACACACACGGAACAAAACAAAATGTCATGAAATAAACATAAATCAAACAAATTTCGGCCTGCACACTTTCCGCACACTGCCCGGATACGTTCCTCGTTGTACGTACTGTAGATGTAAATGATGAACTGGGTTGTTCCCCTTTAAATTTCTCTTTATAATTAAACGGACGAATTAACTAATTTTCACATATATTTGGTTGCTTCTAAATTGATTGAAGAGAACACTAAATTTGTATGAATAAATATAATGCTGAATAACAAACTATAACTGCTTTAAACTGCATAAATACTGCACGGACTTCTCGATTTCTCAACTAAAAATGTATATAATTTTACGGACTTTTTGCTCCAAATAAATAGAAACGGACTATAAATTTATCACCGCCTCCATGCGTTGTAACTCCAACCAATATATCACCGAGTTGTTACCATTTTTAACCCCGACACCATTAATTCATCGACACCATTATCTCCGACCAGTCGACAATTAGCAACGTGCCAACGCACACTAAAACCGGGCCTAAAAACCCCTGCAAAATAATAATTGAACCCAAAAATTACTTACGTTATCTATAAATATGAATAATATGGCAATTATCCGTACATTTGGACCGCGAGCAAGAAATATCATCTCGACAGCAAATTGACCTCAATGTACCATAAAATATAAGTAAAATAACTTACCTGAGTGTTGTTTCAATTAGCCTTTGGACATCCATGACAACTGAAGTTTGTTACAGGCTACTGTAATTACATGAATATTTTTGAACATGAGGCACTTGTCTATCATCTTAGCTGTAGTTACCTAGGCCTATTCCAAAAGCATTTCAGCTAACATAAATAAACCACTGAAAAAAATCATTCATCGGGTATTTTTTCAACAGCAGGTCATCTTTATAAATTTACCTTAATTCAAATGGAATAAATTATATGTTTATAGAACACAACCTTCAATGCCATGACAGGCAGAAATTGGTTTAATATAAAATAACATATTAAGGTGTATGCAGTAATATAAAAACAAGAAACTGGAAAACAATAACAAAATGTGACACATTTCTATTATTCAGATAATGAGTATTCTAATGCAATTTGGATGTAACAATTTTTTTTTCATTGGCTAAAATTTGCTGTCAAATCCACAGTTGGTCAGGCTTAACTAAGGAGGGACCCCCCCTCCCCCCCCCCCCCCATTTTGAATTGATTGAATCAACAAATGTTCGATTACTACTATATAATTGAAAATAGAACAACACCTACAAAAAACTGTACCTTGAATTTGGCGTTTTAATGTAATTTTATCGTAATTTGAAGCGTACGGGTAAGGTAATAACCTCCAGTTTGTAAGTTTTCATTTGTATGACGTCACGTTTAGCCATGACATTTTTGTGCCAAAATAATTCATTAAATTTCGCGTTTTTTTGTTTCTAATTGTCAAGTTTAGTCGTTTTTTAAAGTTTTATCGTACTTTTTCTTTTTGTAATGCATTAGAATCGGAATAACAGTACTGTACTTGAACAGTTGTCACTGTCAATTTTAATTTGATGGTTGCAAATCACTGTTTTACTGTCTCTGATACTGTCTACTGTGTAACAATTGACGGTGGCAACTCTTCAACTACAGTACTGTTATTTCTAATGTAACAGAAAGTAAAAAAAAAAATTGTTTTCTCTCATAAAAGTTGTACCTTTGTTTCCTGAATGATGTATTATGAATGATATAGTGTTGTGCATCATAGATGGAATGTCAGAACTGACAGATAGATTGAAAATGTCTTTATATGTCAAGCTGAGATCATCTCTCACTTCCTCAGATATGCCTCTAGTGTTGTCAACATAATGGTTAAACAGGATCTCCAACTTTTGGCAATGATTTAAATGGCTTATAATTCTGCAGATACTCTATAATTTCAGCTTTCATTTCTTTTGCTTTTATAACTAAAAAGGTGGGCATTCCTCAGGAAATATTTTTCATTTACTTCAATTAAAATAAATAAAAAAAAGTATATAGGAACATGTAAGCTGTATTACTGTGAATTCATTTATTTTCGTGGGTACCAGTTTTCGTGGATTGTGGAAAAATTGTGTTTTTTTTGTATATTTCATTTCATGGTTTTTATTATGTGTTGAAACAAGCCTAGAGAAATTCGTGATTCACCTACACCCACGTTATCCACAAAAATTGGTATCCCACGAAAATCAATAAATCCACAGAATCTTAAAATATAAGCAAATAAATTGTTCCTCCTATTTTTATTGCATACAGTTTAATATCTCATTTCAATTTCACTCATTTGACTCATGTGTAGATCTTACTTTGCTGAACATTTTTTGCTGTAACATTTTATCTCTATATATCTCCAAAAAAAAATTGAAGATAATAACCAAAAACAATAAAATTCCCTAAAAAATAACTATTTCGGAACAGTAACCCGACAATGGGTTGTTGGATATGTTTGAAAGTTACAATGCATATAGATCTTAACCTGATAATGACTTATTTTTATACCTAACTTCGCTGAATTTATTTACTTTAACTTCTCTCTATCTATAATAGAATTAACGATACAATGAAATAACCAACAAATCAACCATTTCGGGACGGTAACCAAACATGGGTTGTCCAATTGCACTGTTCATCTTATGGCAGATAGATCTTGTTCTATTACTTACATAAACCTCCATTATTTTTGCTATAACTGCTTTAGTGAGATATAAGCCCAAAACTGCATTTATCCTTTATATAAATAAGAAGACGTTGTATGAGTGCCAATGAGACAAATCTCCATCCAATTCACAATGAATTCAAATTTAACAATTGTAGGTCAAAGTAATGCCTTCTTCACAGAGCCTTGGCTCACATCCAACAGCAAGCTATAAAGAGTCCCAAAATGACCAGTGTTACACAATTCAAACAGGAAACAAAGGGTCTTATCTATTCACAAAACGAGAAACAATAAACATATATGAAACACACCAACAAACGACTTCCACTAAACAAAAGCCTCCTGACTAAGGACAGGTGCATATAATAAATGCAACAGGTGTGAATGTTTTAACAGACGCCAACCTTTACCCTAACCTCATTTACAATAGTATAACTTTACAACATGAAAAGACGCACTAAAAAATTTAATTGAAAATGGCATAATTCTATTAAAAAGACACCAATTTCACAAAAAACACTAAACTATGTTCTTTTTCTTAGCAACAGCACCAAGATTTGTTGATGAATCAAATCATCAATTAAAATTTATAAACTATATACCCTAAGGAACATTCACTTTAAGTCTTTTTGAAGTATTTGACACATTAATTTCAGAACGGAAGATTCTGGAAATAATTCATAAGGATTATAGCAAGTGATGGCATAAGCTCAAATGACTATCTGGATCAAAAACTAAATTTCAGGATTTTGAATGGTTAAAGTAATGGTATTAACTTTCATTGTCCCCTATGTTAGCTTCCTCTTTTTAATGGTAATAGGTATATAACATATTTATATTATCACTCACCTTTTATTGCTTTTAATGGAGAACTATCTTCACTTGTAAGGGATTTCCTAGCTTTTAATGGAGAACTATCTTCACTTGTAAGGGATTTCCTAGCTTTTAATGGAGAACTATCTTCACTTGTAAGGGATTTCCTAGCTTTTAATGGAAAACTATATCTTCATTTGTAAAGGATTTCCTAGCTTTTAATGAAGAATTGTCCACACTTCTTTTTCCTATAAAGAAATTAATTGTAAAGTGTTAGAAGTGAGTGTTACGAAGAAACTTGTGTATTCTTTTTTAAGTCAGCTTACTACACAGTTATGTCTAGAACAGAAAAAATATATCAACATACAAAATATAGAAAATACCTACCATTTCTTGCTTTAAATGGAGAACTGTCTTTGCTATTTAAGGATTTCCTAGCTTTTAATGGAGATCTGTCATCACTATCAAAGGACTTCTTATCTCTACTACTTACAATTATGTCATAGTTTATTGTTATACCTTGGTTGTATCAATAAGTGTGTATGCATAAACTGTTTCTTAAATTACTTAAAATGTTAATATTTATATGTTGTATCATATAAGAACAATGAAAATAGGCCTATTGTGTTTTATTTTTGTACTATCAATTCCAAGTTTACTTTCCACGGCAGTCACTGTGACTCAGAGTGAGAGAAAGTATATTCCACTTCGTATCTTATCACCTATTTTCCTACGTTAGTTCTAGGAGGAACCCCATTCCTAACTCTTCAAATAATTAATTTTCTTTGAGTCAGTGATCATGACTCCTTTCCGTACAAATTTATCGGTTCAAATTGCGATCGTTTTAAATAAAATACAACATTTATTGACAGAACGAGCTAATACTGGACATGTCGTTTGACTCAACATTTAAGGAAGTGAGACAACTCGAAACGATAATATGGTAGACTCCATTTCGCCTGAAGGGGTGTTCTATGATGATGACTACATTCATTTTTTTTAAATGATGCATATGATTTACAGATATGCAACAACAATAACCCTCAATAGCAGACCCCTTACAGAAAAATAAGGCTTCTTGCAAATATTTGCGGCAATGTTGCTGCAAATAGTTGCGGCAATATTGCTGCAAATATTCATTTTTCGTATGCAAATTAGTTTTCTTGCAAACAGTTGCTGCAACATTGCCGCAACAAATTGCGGCAATATTGCTGCAAATGTTTGCGGGAAAATCAGTAGCTGTGATTGTTGCAGCAATATTGCGGCAAGTTCATTAGCTGCAATGTTGCAGCAATATTGCAGGAAAATTAATTTCTTGCAATATTGCGGCAACATTGCAGCAAATCTTTCAACAATTCAGGTGTAAAATTTGGCATTAAAAACTAAACATTTAATAATTTATGATTTAATAATAAAAAAAAATGTGTCTGTCCTCTATAGGTGGAAAATGGTCTCTGTCCTCTATAGGTTGTCGTGTTACATCTGTGTAGCTTTCAGTTCTGTTTCTCTGTAAGTCTCACTGTCCTTAAAGTTGAATTTTCTGATTTCAAAAATACTGCAAAATAAAAGTTGAAGAATTTTAATTGGTAGACATAAAAAAAATAACTAAAATTATAAAGATACACAGATATAAGTTACTACTATATGGTTTAATTTTGGATGTAACATGTCTTCTGATTGGCTGACGTTATTTTGTTATCAGCCCATATACATAATTTAGTCTTGTGACCGTGACATCATCAACGTTTTTTCATAGCTTTTTACGGTTTAAAATGGAATTTAGTATTAAATGATAAGAAATGACTGCAATATTTTTTTCTGTCTATTCAAAATAACATAACAAATTTGGTGCTCACTGTTAAATGACTTGCTATGAATGAATTTGTTTCACTTAAAGAGTCAATGTCTAAAAGTGATTAAGTCCTTCTAGAAATTGCATATAACTATAGAATACATTTAACATCATGCCAGTACTAGGTTGTTATTGTTTTTTTTTGAATATTTGTTTTTCATTGAACTATAACATAATTGGTCTTGTCTATTCTTTAAAATGTTAATTTTTGTGATAAGTTGTGTATATATGAAAGCTATACATTGTTGCCATTTGTTGACAAACCTCTTATTGGCACAGTTAAATCACAGATCTCTAATTTAATACCAAACTGCTTTTATTAGAAGATTTCTTGTTTCAATATAAGTAATGTTATTTCTAAAACATACAGTAATTAAAAGATTTAAAAAAATATCTACTGTCTTACACAATTTTGATAATATTCATGTGCATAAATCTATTGTCTAATACTTTTGCCAACTCTATTAAATTAAGAAGACTCTTTATTTATCACTATTTGAACTGTGAAAGAGCATGCACTTATTCAAAATGGTGGACATTCAACTCCATTTTACTTACCAAAAGATGTTGTCCAAATTGTGTGTAAACACCAATCTTCCTGAATCCAAGAGTCATGTCAACTGAAGGCTATCATCTGCATTACCCAGTGTCAATAGAATCAATTGGATCTTTTGGATCTAACATGTCTAAATCCATTGTAAAATTCATATTACTTTGTTCCTGATAGAAGACATCTTTGTTTGTTGTATGCATGTTCATGTCCAGTTCAAATTTTGAATATATGTTGATCAAGGTTGCTTATGGTATTGTTTCAATGTGATCCCTTTGAAATTTGCCCATAATTATAAATATCCATTGCCTAAATCTTGAATATTTGTTATTTATTATAATAAATAAATAATTATAAATACATTTTGTTTTATCTTTGGTGTTATAAGTTATAATGGAAATATATACAAACAAGAAATGCTCTGCCCTTAATTTGGCCTCAAACTCTGTGTACATTAATTTATGGTACTTTCTGTCTTTACCACTCCACAGATAAAGAAAACCAGATGTGCATGGCACATTACATTTCTATCACCAGCTCATATTACTAATTGAGATGAGAAAGATAATTTGTGTATAAATAATTTTAAAATAATGATACTAGAAATTAAACTGCAGGTGAGGCTAAATTCATTTGATGGAAAATATTAGAATTAAAAATATTGTTTATAGAAAAATGTCACAAAAAAGTGACAAAAAGGCATAATAATACATATAGAACAAAAAGTATTTTGACTCAATTATTTAGATTAAATTTGTTGAAATGAATACCAAAGTATTCTTTCCTTACAAAATATCTAAAATTGTGATAAACGTGCAGTTTAGGAATTCTTTATAAGCATTAATTGTTATTTGAAGATTATTTCAAATAAATTATTCAAATATCCAGATTTATCTGAGTAAAATAAAGTATGACCATAACAAATTTAGATAATTTGAAGTAATTCCACAACCGAATGTTCAAAGAAATCATACGTTGTGTATTATTTGAACCTTAAATCTTTAAAAATGTAATATTTTAAAATGCTTCAAATATTGGTGCATTACTACATGTCTGACATTATTAAAGAAACTTTTCTTGCAAAGTTGTTGCAAATAGTCATTCCTTAAATAATAAAAGAAAAGGTTCCTGCAACTTTCTGGCAAACAAATTCTTTCTTGCAACATTGCAGCAAACTTGCTGCAATTTTCTTGCAAACAAATTTTGTTGCAGTTACATTGCGGGAATATTGCAGGTAGCTGCAACAACCTGCAACTTTCTTGCAAACACTTCTTGCAAACAAATTTGTTTGCCGCAATATTGCCGCTATATTGTTGCAATATTGCAGCAAACTTTTCATTTCTGTAAGGGACATTCATAGAAAAGATCCCATGAGATATAAATTAATTGAGTGGGAAATCCAGAGCTAAAACCCCTTGAAGTCAAGAAATCTATACGCATGCGCATAATTACCAAAACAAACCTTTGAGCAAGATCGTATATTAAATGTTGACTAAACGACCTAGATGGTTCTCTATTTCTTTATGGAATTACAATGATCTTAAATATCAGTTTCATAACAATAACATATAAGAAAAACTCCACTTCATTTCTTATATGACAAAGATAGATTTATCTGAATTCCGAGAACTATCGTATTTTATCAAAACTGGGATTCCCTCTGACGTGTTTCTAAATTTATAAAAACACTCAATATAAATACTGCTTAATTCTGATTTTCCGTGTTGTCCTCACTTGTAAAGGATTTCCTAGCTTTCCTACCTTTTAATGGAATACTGTCCTCACTTGTAAAGGATTTCTTAGCTTTCCTAGCTTTTAATGGAGAAAATTCCTCTCTTGTAAAGGAATATACACTTCTTTTTTCTAAAAAGTAATTAATTATAAGATGTTAGAAGTGACTTGTTAAGATGAAATGCTTCTGGCATGCAACATAATAAGCCTGATACATGTATAATTGAGTAGGAAATTTGTAGATGTGTACAACAACAGCAATAAGTATTTCTAAATACAAATATTTAAAAATACCTACCATGTCTTGCTTTAAATGGAGATCTGTCATCACTATCAAAGGATTTCTTATCTTTTTTACCTAAAATTTTGTCATAGAACTTTTTTTATAGCTTGGTTATCTATAAAAGAACTTAAGTTAAGTGAGCAGGATCACATACCCCACATCCCTATATTGTCACTAGGCAAACAAAATATAAATCTATGATTTTCATCCTTCCTCCCCCCCCCCTGACAAAGTGGTCCACCTTAACCGATATCCAGCACTTCATTGAAATTTATAGGAAATCCAACAAAAAATAAATGTGCTTTCTACATGCTCTAGGCATAAAGCAAAAATCTATGATCTTTATCCTCGTGAAAAAAGTCTCCCTCCTCTTATTTCTGTCAATAACAATCCCATCCAAGCTTTTTTGATACCGATGGACCAGTCAAAAATATTTTACCTTTCGTAACTTAAGTTGCATGGGGTATAAAAAATGTGTATAAATAAACTGCCTAAATTGTTAGTATTCTTTGTTATATCATATCTCCCCAGGTTGGCATAAACATGTTTCACAAATATTGAAACAAGATATCTACAGAAACAAGAGTCTCATTAAAGCCTGAAATTAATCACCTTTAATTTTTAGGGGCAGATTTTTTATAAATGATTATATATAATTCATGATGCCTTAAGTACAATTAAATACATTTAAAAAAATTATATTTCATTTTTCTGCCAAAAAGCTAAAAAAATAGATCAAAATCATCTTTTAAGAGAAAAAATGGAATAAGAGGTGAATTTTCAAATTTCAACTTACACAAATGAACAACCTATCTGGTTTTATACTAAATCAATACAAATATAAAAAGTAAATAATATACTATGCAGAGTTCACATCTTGCACTATCAATGTTACTGGAGCATATTGATAAATATGTAAGATGGTTCAGACTTATCTGTAGAACCCAAACTGTTGTATGTTCAAAGAAATACTTGTGCAGTAGAAAACAGTACTAATCAGAACATTATAAATTAAAATACTTACACAAGTCAAGAATTACTTACTTGATTTAATCTGGTCTGATGTCCTTTTTGAAAACTTTTTGAATATTCTTCCTACATTTTTTTTTAAAAAGTGCTTGAATACGCGTTATCCTTAAAACAATGGTGAAGTTATTACAAAGTCTTAACATAATGTCACAAAGTCTTCATAACTTCCTACATTTTAAAGATTTTGCTTATTGTTGAAGGCCAAACAGTAACCAATAGTAGTTTACATCTATGCAAATTGGTCTCTAGCTCATTGTTGTCTCCTTGACAATCTTTTACACATTTTATATTTTCATTAATTAACTTATTGGAAATAAAATCAATTTGCTCTTAGGTCCATGGCCAGTTAAACACGTTTCTACTATAAACCAGCAGAAACCAGTCAAAAGTCAACTTTATAATGATGTCAAACTTGAACTCGTAGAGAGCTTATTTAATACTTGTTCAATGTCGTAACTGGGTTTGGTACCAATGGCAATTATTCCACATATACGTACTTACGTTCAGATGTTTTTTTCAATATTCATTAATATGAAACTCACCTTCAACTGGACCTATTAAAGCTTTGCCTTTTCTTGTCTGGCATGGAGAAATCTTATCATAATACTTCGGAGTGTTACTAATATACATATCTAAAACATAAATTAGAGGCTCTAAATACCCTGTGTCGCTCACCTTAGTCTATGAAGGACACAGATGGATTCATGACAAACATGTGTTTGAAGATCTTACTTGACTGAACATTCTTGTTACTTACAATTGTTCTATCTATAATAAACTTGGCCCTTTAGATAGAAAGGAAAGTATTTTGTAAACCAATTTACCAAATTAATGAAAATTGTTAAAAATTTACTATAAAGGGCAATAACTCTTTCAGAGGTCATCTGACCATTTTGGTCATGTTGACTTATTTGTAGATCTTACTTTGCTGAACATTTATGCTGTTTACAATTTATCTCTATCTATAACAATATTCAAGATAATAACCAAAAAAGGAATTTTTTTCAAATTACCAATTGAGGGGGAGGCAACCCAACAATCATTTCTCCTAATCATCTGAAAATTTCAGGGAAAATAGATATTGACTAGATACCAATTCAATCCTTTGTCAGATTTGTTCTAAATGCTTTATTTTCAGAGTTATAATCTTCATTTTACCCCATATGTTCTATTTTTAGCCATGGCGGCCATCTTGATTGGTTGCCTGGGTCACTGCACACATTTTTTTTTTCAAAAAGATACCCCAATAATGATTGTGGCTAAGTTTGGTTAAATTTGACTCAGTAGTTTCAGAGGAGAAGATTTTTGTAAAAGTTAACAACAATGTCGACGGAGACGAACAAAGGACGAGGAACGCCAAGTGATGAGAAAAGCTCACTTGGCCTTGTGGGCCAGGTGAGCTACAAAGGCAATGAAAATTCTTTGATTGCAGCAGTTAAGTTAAAATTTAACCTTAAATAGTGACAAACGTTAATGACTGATGAATAAAACTGAAAGTGCAATGCAATGTGATATATGTGGAAATGCCAATGTAAAAAAAAACCTGCATGTTTAACCCAGCCACATTATCTATGCATGTGCCTATCCCAAGTCAGGAGCCTGTAATCAGTGATTTGTTTATGTGTTACATATTTGTTTTTTGTTCATTTTTATATTTAAATAAGGTCGTTAGTTTTCTATTTTTAATATTCAGACTGGTTACATTTGTGTACCTTCTAATACTTTGAGAGTATTTAAAACAAGCTGCCATGCATCTTTTCTAAAGTAGGTCTTCGCTGAAGTTTGTGTTTCGGGACATATTAAACAGAATATCTGTATGACTCAACAGATTTTCTGGCTTTGTTTCCACTTCTTCTTCAATCACAAACAGTACAGACTGTGCTCTTAAAACAGCATCTAGATCAGCCATATGATGTAAAAAGCCTGAAAAATTAAGAAATAACTATGTAGTTGAAACTTTTAATAAAATTTTGAAAAAGAGGCCATCAATAGGATGTGCTATTTCAAACAAACACTGAATTCAAAAGTCCTCCAGGGGCAGGTAGGAAAAAGTGGATATGACATTTGAAATCATGCAAATGGTTTAATCATTCAAAACAAATAAAACTTAACCTTAAATTGTGAAAAACGTTAATGACTGATGAATGAAACTGAAAGTGCAATGCAATGTGATATATGTGGAAATGCCAATGTAAAAAAAAATTTGCATGTTTAACCCAGCCACATTATCTATGCATGTGCCTATCCCAAGTCAGGAGCCTGTAATCAGCGGTTGCCGTTTCGTTTGTTTATGTGTTACATATTTGTTTTTTGTTCATTATTATATTTAAATAAGGTCATTAGTTTTCTTGTTTGAATTGTTTTACATTAATATTGTCATATCGGGGCCATTAATAGCTGACTATGCAGTATTGGCTTTGCTCATTGTTGAAGCCCATATTTTTGTCTCTTGTGGACAGTTGTCTGATTGGCAATCATACCACATCTTCTTTTTTTTTTATATATATAACAATATCATTAGTGGTTCCCCTTTAACAGCTTATATCTACAGTTTTCACATTTGAAATAAGTTTTTTTGAAGAATATTATACTTTTTCACATAAAAATAGACTGTCCATTTCAAACATACTTTTTAAGACAACTAATTTCTTTCAATGGCCACTTTTGTCCTAGCTTACAAAATTGGAATCAACCATATTTCCTATTTTCAATCATTTGGTTTGACCTTATGGTTGTACAGTCACAAACAAACTAAATTGGAAGAACAAGGATGTGTCCAAAGTACACGGATGCCCCACTCGCACTATAATTTTCCATGTTCAATGGACCATGAAATTGGGTAAAAAATCTAATGTGGCATAAAAATTAGGAATATCATACCATAGGAAACATGTGTACTAAGTTTCAAGTTGATTGGACTCACTGATTGGACTTCAACATCATCAAAAACTACCTTGACCGAAAAATTTAACCTGAAACTCACACTTTCATTTTCAATATCTCAACCATAACTCCTGAACTGTTTTCAGCTGGACCAAATCACTACTTTCTTGTAAAATTCTGGACCCAAATTTTTTACAGTGTAATTTCACCCCCTACTTACAATTTGAGGCATTAAACATGGAGAAATAAACTTGGAAGGGGTATAAAAATTATTGGCAAGTAACCCACTGTTAACACTAGGGACTATATTAATCAAGGGACGACAATTGTGGTCTCGGACCTACTTACCAAATCCCATTGACTTATCACAAGTAGTTGCCTTTAAACAAATCTAAACACAAACTAATACATGTAAACTAAGCAAAATTTCAAAGTCAATATTCTTCTGACAGAAATAAAAGAGAAGCAAAAACAGACAAACCTGAATCAAAGTTGGATGGTCTGTGTATCAAAGTGCATGTAATAGTGACATGAATTAGACTTGGTACATGTACATCTAGGTGTTGCAAGGTGATTGGATGAACATTGTCACATAAATATTTTAGGATTGATGATCTTTGCTCCTAAGTAAAATTCCTAGTTTTATCAGCATAGTCCTCACAACTATTCGCGGGGTCTCCTACTTTTGGCATTAATTTAATGTAGTTGAACAATTTTGAATATATTTCAAAATATCGAGATGCATATTGCTTCTATCCAGCATTAATTTTGAAAATTCACCTTTAGTAAATTTCGGTGCTTGATCTGACGTATTTTCGGGACAACATAAGAGGTTTTTGTGTTGTTTGTCCTTTGTTGATGAGTTTCATCAATCTTTTGTACATTAGTTGATTTTGTTTCAGAATTGTCTTTTCTTTTAGGAGGTTCCTCTTTACATAAATTTCTGATGATTTCCCCCTACAAATAAATTTAGATCTTTAGATACATTAAAATTGTAGAAAAAAATTTAGAAACGTTAAATGGAACAAACATTATAATGATAGTTTATGACTGAATATAGATCTTTACAAATCTTTAGGTTGTAAAAGTGATGTTGGGTTTCCTCTCTTCTTCATTTAAACCCACATACAAGTTTATAGATAACACTTACAGGTTACATCTTCATACTCTGAACATAATGCAAATCATCTGATAAATAAGTATTGTTGAAGCGCAGCAAAATGTGAAGTATACATTGTATCAACAGAACTTATGAGAAAGTTTTAAGTTTTAAGAATTTTCAATTATGAAAATAATGCAAAGTTCATTTCTGTAATCTGAATGTTATTCTTCTCTTGTGTGATTTTTTCATAATGTTGAGCTTCAATATACATAATATATAGATTTGAAAACAATATCTACATTTATTTCAGTGTTTTTGTTTTTTACTCTGTAAATGTTATATAATAACAATTTCTTACATATTTAAAGAGGTTAACATCGTAAGCTGTAGGACTGTTTTTTCCTGAGGCCCATAAGAATATACATGTATTACTTAGGTGTACACACATTTTTATATCAATTTGTAGTCCTTATTCAGCTCCTTCATTTCAAAGATTAGTGCAAGAAAACTTTAAAGTTCATACCAAACTACATGTACATTATCATATCATTCACACTACCTTGGCAGCTATTTTAATTACTTTATTCTGCCATTAGCACGAAAATTGTTTGAGGACGATGTGCAGAGCTCACAATTTTTCACATTCACACTGTTATCATTTGTCACTGTACATGTACAATTTATAGCCTCTGAAAAAAAAATCTATAGTATTATCATTTACATCTATTTTACATAACTAGTACGCACATACAAATATTTTGAACATAGGCTAGCTGAATATATAAAATATACAAATAACCGTCACACTATAAAAGATAAAAATGATAAAGACATTGATGGACATCCATCTCTTAGTTAGGGTTTATTTTATCGGCTTCGGTCAAAAAGCGATCTGTATAGAGTTTTGCTATTTTGCCGGTCTTATTAAGACAAACAATTTTACGAACAAGTAAGAACATCCTGACCTCAAATGTTGATGTGCTTGAAGAAAACCTCACATATAAAATGGCAATACAAGTATTAATGGACAAAACAAGCATATAAACTGTTTACTGAGTCACATCTGACCTGATATCTCAAAATAAAATTCCAATCAAGAAGGTCAGTGTTCCTTATACATAATGCGCGATATCAACTGGTGATGTAAGACCAAGCAAACAAAAAAGATGCACGAAGAGTGGGTCCAAGGATGGGTGTTGCAGCAATGAATAATTAAACAAACATATGAAAATCTAGTCTACTTAATACAATTTTCAAAAGTATAATCCTTTTTATTAAATCTTAAAGTCTCAGTTAATGAATATGTGAATTAACATTAAATAAGTCGTTTTTTTCTATTTACCCTCATAATACGCAGTAAATAAATTAGTGCCATATTACTTTAAAGATATAAAGGTCAATTCTTAAAGGTCAAAGACTATGAATTTAGTTTTTTTCTGAATTACGAATTATCTAAAAAGAAATTATGTAATTTATTCTGTAAGTGTTATTACATTAAATAGTACTATACCAAAATAAAACAAACTGCTTAAAGTAAAAAATCAGAAATATTCTTAACTTTGTATGTAAAAAGTCTTAAAAATCTGTAAACTTCCCATGTCAAAGTAAAAAAACTGTAAACTTCCCATGTATAAAGTCATTAAAACTTAAAGATCCTTATGTAAATAGTGAACATAAGGTTGTTGTGTTAGGATTGTTAATTAAGTTTTCCGTTTATTATTTGGTGGTGGAACTGTTCGACATACGAAAGTATGGTTATCCTTTATCTAGTCGAAGACTAAAAGATTATAGAAATCTCACCTAGTAGCCACATATATCATGTGTGTTCATGATAATTTTTTTCAATAAAATGTATTTCATATAGTCCGGAGCCGGCAACATAGCCACTGCCTTTTACTTACCTTGCTTTCGATCGGTAGTTATATCCTGCATTCCTTGTTTACCTTTATATGTATTAGTCTTAGGACTGGTGTGAAGCCTCATATAAAATCAAACTAGTTGTTATATTGTATAAAACAGAATCCCGGTCCATTAGCCCTTATTCATGTTCTATCTAGTACATGTTTGCCCTGATTATTATGTTTTGTTGTTGTCTAGTTGCATAATGTTTATTATTAGAACAAAGTATATTAAAGTTTGTTGACAAACAATCGCTGAATATTTGTATTGACGCAACCAATTAATTATTTTCCTGTGATTTGCATAGACGAATTCTGGAATACAATGTATATCTTTATTGATATTTATTACCAATTTGATCTATTCAATCAATTTATGCATGCAGTAAAATAATAAATGACCTTTCGATAAAATATCCAAATTTCCTGATCTTTTGTAAACATATATGAAATTGTTTCACATTCAATCCAGTCACTCACTAATCCCCACTGTTACGTATATTTTAGACACGAAAAAATTTAATGAAATTAAAAATGTTTTTTCTTTCTTAATAAGTTAAGGTAGGCTGTAGTATCTATTCGAAATAACATCAAACATGTGATCCAAACTTTAATTAGAAAGAAACAGATATTACAGTCATTCTTTAAACATTGTTCAAGTATAGATTTCAATTCTTGAAACTTGTACGCACAACTTACAAATTGTGCCCGAAGCGCTAGCCTGACCACAACTACCTAGTCTCTAGACAAATTTTACCAAATATTGAATTTGAATATATAAAAATAAATCGATGAATTATTGTCTTCCTACTTACCAATTGATAATTGACATTTTACATTTAATTTAGAAGCGACAGAGTTATCCGGTCATTCAAGGGTTTCCTAGAATCCTATCTCTCAAGGTCTATCCATAGTCCAAAACCAATTCTGTATCTTTCGGTATATTAACTTTAGACACCAAGAAAAGTTTCTCACAACTTTTTCCTTTTAAATTATCATGCACCACAGAAATAAGTTTAAAACTCGGAAACTGTTACGAAAGATTGAAATATCGTGCTTAATTTTCCTCTTAATTAAACAAAACTCCACGCTTATCCTTTTAGAATCTAACACTAAATTCGTTACAGGATCAAATACTGCTACTGGGGGCAAATTTTTCTCTGTATATTCCTTCTCGCGATCTTCATTTTCGGAACTTGTTCGGCGATGAAGGTCAACCGCCTCAGTTCAAACATTTACGTATCCAAGGTATATATCTTCAAATCAGTTCTTTTAACTGCAATGACAGACGACTTCAATGATTTGACAAAATCCTCAATACATAGAATAACTACCAACACGTCCCTTTGATGGCGATTTATTACTTTTTATTCGGGATTCTTAGGCATTTAGCGTGACGGTTTTCAACACATATGTACTTGATTAACTCGACGTTCATAGTAAACTAATACACAGTTTAATTGAAATGTCAAATTTAATTTAGTCATTGTATGTCGAAAAGTTTATACAGTGCTGGTATCGATTGTTAAGTCGACGCAAATATATATGAACCATTATGAATAACAAACAAAGGATGGGTTTATGAAGTCATCCCGTTAGTTTTGCTGTAATACAATTTGTGACCACAGAAGATCTATACAACTCCATTAAAATCTTCCAGACATTAATGAACCTCTTAACTTGAGGCACGAACACATACATTTTGTATAAAAGGTGACATTGTGACAATTGCCAAACCTTTTAGAATACGTATTAACATTTGTACCTCCCTTTTAACGCTTTGTCATCACTTTGAGTCCGTTCATTCGTCCGTCCGTCTGTCGTCCATAGATCTCTCAACTTTAAACATTTTGTCTTCTCCACTAAAACAACTACATGTAGAGAAAAATGGAAATAAACTAAGCAGTAAGTCTTTCATATAATTTGCCCATTCTGACCAGATGGCCAATCGTTGTTACTAATTAACTGACCAAATTGCAATGGCTTCCGTTAAATTTACGAAGGGATGATTTCAACTTCACCAATTGGAACTCTTGTTTTAATAGCTTCCTTTATTAACAATTGGTTGAGGCAAACTCAATGTTGACAAGGGAAACGACAGAATTATCACTTTTCCATTAATAAAGGACTTAACCTATGAACTTATGAACTGTAAAAGTGACGCTCTTCAATTACAAGTTTGATTGTGTTTTGTGGTAAAAAGTATAACGTATAAATATTGTAACATTTGGTCAAATTGTTTCAGCGAATAAGACTTTTTATTTAAAACAGCAACAGGTGCAACCTAAGGGGAAAATCTCACATTCTAGTGTGGGTCAGGTGTGCTAAACATCTGTGAAAATGATTTTTAATCAGAAATCATAAATTACTAAAAAATGATAATTACTAATTCAACGAATTTAAACCGTTCTAACCAATTAAATAATTCGTTATCACAAATTACAAAAAATGTTTTGCACTCTTTTTACACAAAAAAAAACCTATATTTCCGGCCAGACGCGCGTTTCGTCTACATAAGACTCATCAGTGACGTTCGTATCAAAATATTTATCAATCCAAACAAGTATCGGACACGTAACTAGATACCCCAATTATGATTGTGGCCAAGAGTGGTTAAATTTGGCCCAGTAGTTTCAGAGGAGAAGATTTTTGTAAAAATTGACGGACGACGGACGCAGGACGATTGACGCAGGACGAATGACGCCAAGTGATGAGAAAAGCTCACTTAGCCCTTCGAAGCATGCTATCGCTGTTTTCATTTTGAGCTAAACTGCAAACCCTTTGTTATGTTATAGCAAAATTATTGAAATTAAATCAAACATCACTATAGTGATCGCCCTTATGTCCGCGTCTCACTGTCCTGATTTTTACGCCGATGGCAACTCGAATATGGGAATTTTCTTAATCGGGACTAATCGTTTCCAGATCGGGCTATTCGTGGTGCCATCTTTAACCATCGTAGAACCATTGGTCACTTTTTCAAGCCTCCTGGGACAACTTCGGAAAAGGTTTTTAATTTTTAACATGTTCGTAATCTCGTCGTGTTGCCATCAAATACAAGTACGAAGGCGAAAAGATGGAACTACGACGGCATTAAATCCAGCAAAATGTAAGCTTAATTTTCGCGCTAAAATACATTTTAAGTGCCATGCGCGATATGCACAGCTGGTCAGTCTAAGACCACAATTAAAAAAGACGTTCACAAAAAATGGAACTCATATCATATGATTCTATGAGATTCTAACAAAAAAAGGGAACTGCATTGTTTCTATTATTTCAAATAGAACAAGAAGAGCAGATATTACAGGCTCAGGATTTACATTTACAAGTATTATATTATTTTTTGTCAATTTTTCATATCAAGTAACATAATGAAAATCATAAATGCGCCTCGTACACCAACACTGCAGGTACATGTATATAGGGAAACCAA
The DNA here is from genome assembly GCF_036588685.1 of Mytilus trossulus. Lineage (NCBI taxonomy): Eukaryota > Metazoa > Mollusca > Bivalvia > Mytilida > Mytilidae > Mytilus > Mytilus trossulus. Next base: position 81,750,076 of record NC_086377.1, on the reverse strand, counting down.
CTTTTTCTTCGTTATTCTGATTATTTATGTATCGTTTGAGTTGTTGTCACACGAATGTTTACTCCATAACCATTTTGTTTTCTATATGTCATATTTTGTCGCATTTGATGATTTCCCCACATCCTTCCGTGTGTCTATATTATAATGATATTCAACTGGAAAGAGCTCGTTTTGCATTACCTTACCTTTAAGATAGACCAGAAAACATGGGCATAAATATGGGTGATTATTCAGACTAGTAGACACATTTTACAGTTCAAACAAGGCAATGCCGAGCCTGGCATGTCCTCGTATATCACATATTGTGGAAAAATATGGACACTATATGTGTCATATACATGCAGAAAATGGTAAATTGTACGTAAAAAATATCAGATCATTACAAGGAGGAAGAACATACCAAATGTGTTTTGAAGCATAATGGTTTTAGAGTGTCCACAAGGGTGATATTGCCATGTATTACAACTGCCACTGTGACCTTGACCTTTGAACTTTAAAGTCAATAGTGCTTAAGATTTTCTTAACGAGTAACACCATACCAAGTTTTGAGCATTTTTGTTCTAGAGTGTCCATAACAGTTAATCTACACGCAACTTACATGTAGTAGGCGAGGGGACAATAAACTAAGTTTCATAAGAATTAGACAAACAGATCGATTTCCCCCATGCATGGCAGCCTTGTACAGATACGATATGTTGTCGAAATTATGTTCGTACCATAAAAAAATCAAAACAGGTAGAACGCCGTTTTGATCGTTTTCATACATTTATTATGTACATACATGTATTTTACCTTTATGCATCTTGTTTGTTTTCGCACCATCGTCGTAATCAATCGTGTAGCATTCGTAATCCATCGTGTACATAGCCTTCGTGATCCATCGTGTAGGCTTCGGCTGAGATATGAAGCTTAAATACACGTCTTCGGTAACCTTCAAATGTCCATCTTTTGCTATCATATATAATTTCGGCACCATCGTATAGACTTCGTTATTCATCGTTCTTGCTTCGGTCTCTTTTTGGTATTTTAACGAGATCGGGAACAACTTCGTACGAACTTAAAATTTTCCCATTCGGGTGTCCATCGTATATAATAATCGGGATAGTGTGACGCAGGCATTAATAAAAGAGGGAAGAAAGATACCAAAGAAACAGTCAAATTCATAAATCGAAAAAAGGGACAACGCCATGGCTAAAAATGAAAAAGACAAACTGACAAAAAAAATACACACGACACAACATATAAAACTGAATAATAAGCAACACGAACCCCACCAAAAACATTAACTTGATGTATTTCAGAGATTGGTTGATTGATTGGAGGTTAACGCCTTTTTTGGAAATATTGGACTATTTAGTGGCAAAGGCGGGTCCAAGTAGGACCTTTTGTATGACAATTTGGTTGATTATATATGGAATGACCGAAGCATGATTGCCCCCCCCCCCTTTTTTTGTTTGCTCAGCCAGCGGCCTGTCCCTAATAAAAACTATAAAAAATGAAGATGTGGTATGATTGTCCATGTAACATCTTATATATAACATAAAGACACTAAGTACAGATCTGAGAGTACTTGCAGTTACTGAAAATCATTTCAAAGCCACTGGTATATTTCGGCCCTTTTATTTATGTAATTGTGTCATGAAACCCTTACTGAATAACTTGAAGCTAAAGATCGCTCTTTCTTACGTACATGTACAACCGTTTACATCATTTCTTAAATTCCAAACTAAGAAAATATTCAGTTGACGATCGCACTTTCCTACCTTCCGTGCAAGTTTAATATTTCAAAGTCTTTAACTTGCACAATAATGCAGTGATCATGCAATAACTACCCAGAAAGAGTATTCTCAAATAAAGAGCGAACTTAAGCAGAATTTAACAAGAAAGATAATGATGTGTAACTATTGAAGTTGGACATTGAAAGAGAGTTGGATGAAAAATGCGGAAAGCAAACATTATCTGAATATTTTATTTTGTCAAAATTAATGTCCATTGCTAAAATAAATTTAAGTTGTTAAAATGTAAACGTATTTTTTCTCTTGACGAAAACAACGTTATTCATAACGAAATGTTCCTTCCGATTAAAACAAAAAAGGAGGTTTTTGTAGAAAAAAACATACAAACAAACTATCGCTGTGTTCATTCTTAACAGAACTCTAAACCAGAGATTTAAACGGTTAAAACCAAATCAAACATATTTAACCAATGATCGCCCATCACTTTTAAAATGTATAGGATAGTTTTATAGATTTGCTTTAAAGATAACGACTATAAAATTACAGATACGAATACACGATTTATATCTTGTTATTCTATCATAAATTCCCATACGAATGACATTCCTTTTGTCGAACACTACACATTGTGACACAGAGTGAGACAAAGGTTGAAATAATACATAGAAACATGAAAATATATACAACTATCGCTGTCTACATTTTTATAAGCAGAACGTCACAAGAAAGATAATGATGTGTGTTAAAGTTGGAAAAGGCAGAATACCAAAATATTCATAATGTAATCATCCTGACATAAACTATTCTCTAGGTAAAAATTAAGTTGTTGATTGATCTTTTGTACCTTAAAGTAAATTAATATTCACTTGCAAACAAAAAAAACCAATCACACTAAGTTTTTTTTTTTCAATTATGACATAGAAAAAAGATTATTAGCAAAAACAAGAAAACATATCGCTGTCTTTGTTATTAGAACAACATCATATCGAACGTTTAGCCGCAAACATAGATAAAACCCGATCGCCTTTCCTATCATTAAAAATAGGATAGTGATGTGCATCAAAGAAAAAAAGCTGCAAAAATTATCTTTTTTACCCACAACCGTTAATTATGTCACAAACTTCATACTTAGAAGAAAATTTAAGTTGACGATCGCTCTTTCCCACCTTCACGCCTTCGATTTAGTGTCATTTTCACTTGAATAAAAAAATAAACTTTCTTTTTACAATTATGAAACAGAAAAATAAAAGTTGACAAAAAAACCAACAAGAAGCTCTCAAGAACTTGAATCTTTCACCTGTAATTCTTTTATCTATGATTTTTGTTTGTTTTTCAATATAGTACATTAATCAATGACTTAAAATTTGTATCTGTCTTATTTTCTTCAAAATCAAAGAAATGCACTTTACCCATATGTTCCATTTTAGTCCTAGTTGCTATGGTTCTTGACAAAGAAATTAAATATAAAATTTATAGTAGATACTTTGAAACTCATTCGGCCCAAATTTGGCTGAAATTGTTCCAGCAGTTTCAAAGGAGCAGATTAAATGAACAAATTGTGATTTTTTTAAAAGGGCAATAACAACTTTAGGGGAAAATTGACAATATTGGTCATTCAACTTATTTGTTGATAGAACTTTGTTTGAAATAGAATACACTAGACGCACAACGACGACAGACGGAAACGACGACGACAGACGGAGTCGATGAACGCCAAGTAATGGCTAAAAAAAGAAACAGATATTTCTGTCTGCGTTATAAAAATAACTTGAAATCGAATTAATATTGATATATATATTAATAACAATCGCCCTTTCCATCATTCACAATATGACGTAGAGATGCATCAAGAAAAAAAAGCTGAAAAGGTGGAATGCCAAAATGATCAATGTTCTTCAACTGCGTACTTTATTTGACCTTTTAAACATTTTTGAATTAGAGCGTCACTGATGAGTCTTTTGTAGACGAAACGCGCGTCTGGCGTATATACTAAATTTAGTCCTGGTATCTATGATAAGTTTATTTGATGTTATTGAGAAATGAACCCCCCCTCCCCCTCCCCCCCCCCCCCCCCCCCCCCCCCCGCCGCCCCACTGACAGACTTACATTGTACATTTAAAGATCGCACTTTCCTACCTACTTCTTTTTAAATTCCGTCATAATGTTTTTTTTTAATATTCAAGTTGCCGATCGCTCTTTCTAGACCATCTAGATTGAATTAATAATTTAGCTTCCGGTGGCCTAGTGCTTGTTCTAAAAATGATCAAATTGATAAATATGTATATATATATATATACAACTCGTCTATACATCAACCCAACAATGTTAGATCTGTAAATTTGCATTCGCAAATCTTCTGTTCTTCCCTCGCCGGGATTCGAACCCATGCTACTGTGATATCGTGACACCAAATCGCCTGCACTGCGGCCGTCCCGCTAGACCACACGGCCACATGGGCTCTACAAAAATAAAGCTTTCAGTGGCCGTGTGTTACCTTTCCTCGTCAGTTTTAATCTAGCGTCGTACTACAGTACATGATATATAAGGCATGGAGATGTTATTGTTACTTATATATGAATATCAATTATATGGTCAGTTTTATAAATTTTCTGTATACAAAACTTTGAATTTTTCGAAAAACTAAGGATTTTCTTACCCCAGGAGTAGATAACCTTAGCCGTATTTGGCACAACTTTTTGGAATTTTGGATCCTCAATGCTCTTCAACTTTGTATTTATTTGGCTTTTTAACTATTTTGATCTGAGCGTCACTGATGAGTCTTATGTAGACGAAACGCGCGTCTGGCGTATAAAATTATAATCCTGGTACTTTTGATAACTATTTACACCACTGGGTCGATGCCACTGCTGGTGGACGTTTCGTCCCCGAGGGTATCACCAGCCCAGTAGTCATCACTTCGGTGTTGACATGAATATCAATTATTTGGTCATTTTTATAAATTTTCTGTATACAAAACTTTGAATTTTTCGAAAAACTAAGGATTTTCTTACCCCAGGAGTAGATTACCTTAGCCGTATTTGGCACAACTTTTTGGAATTTTGGATCCTCAATGCTCTTCAACTTTGTATTTATTTGGCTTTTAAACTATTTTGATCTGAGCGTCACTGATGAGTCTTATGTAGACGAAACGCGCGTCTGGCGTATAAAATTATAATCCTGGTACTTTTGATAACTAATTATATATATATATATATATACAACTCGTCTAAACATCAACCCAACAATGTTAGATCTGTAAATTTGCTTTCGCAAATTTTTGGTTCTTCCCTCGCCGGGATTCGAACCCATGCTACTGTGATATCGTGACACCAAATCGCCTGCTTTGCAGCCGTCCCGCTAGACCACACGACCACCTGGGCTCTCAAAAAAAGAGCTTTCGGTGGCCATATGTTACCTTTCCACGTCAGTTTTAATCTAGCGGCGTACTACAGTACATGATATATAAGGCATGAAGATGTTATTGTTACAGATCAGCTAAATTATCTATAGTAAAGGATCCTACAAATTAATGTAAGATACAGTCACAGAAAATAATTATATTCATAAGTACGTCTGAGTCAGTGACAACCCTACAACAGATGTATCCATCGGATCGCCATCAATGATGGTGATACATGGCTGTGTACATAATGTATATACAACTCGTCTAAACATCAACCCAACAATGTTAGATCTGTAAATTTGCTTTCGCAAATTTTTGGTTCTTCCCTCGCCGGGATTCGAACCCATGCTACTGTGATATCGTGACACCAAATCGCCTGCACTGCAGCCGTCCCGCTAGACCACACGACATATATATATATTTCTCTAATTCTTCGTCAATTTATCCCTTTCTGCACCCATTGTATACCAAAAATTTAATCAACGTGTGGTTCGTTTGATCTCAGTACTTCATTGGTTAAAATCAGATTGTGACGTCGAATTTTCTTGCTTTCCTCTGAATTTCCTATTGTGACGGCATGAAAAAGGCGACCATGCCTGACGACGTCACATAGAAAGAACACATCTTTTTGCAGATCATTCGAAAAGAAAGAATATGTTTGCCTGCATAATGTTAGAAAATCATTAGAGAAACAGATTCCACCACCAAATATCGTGTAATACGATATTTATCCACTCTCAACAGTTAAATTATCAATTTAAAAGTCCTTACTGAGGCGGCTCGGACTTAAAATTTGAAAATGTAACTGTCTCGAATGGATAAATATCGTATTACACTCGATGCAGTGGTAGAATCTATATACAAATCAAAAAAAGAAACGATACCCAACATTTTTTCATAATATTTTTTATTGACAAAATAATATTTATTGCGACTAGTTATATGTTCGAAAAGAGTCATAAGTCTGTAGGGTACTGCACTTTTGTTTTTATTTTACCGGACAATAACGTCATTTTAGCGTCTTTTTGAATTCGAGCCGAACCACATTTATGCCGTCCGAACAGGGGTTTTCAATTTAATGAGGGTGATTAAATATCCGGTCAACACAGGTAAACAAAAGGTGATTGAAGGTGACATTCACAAAAGGGAATTTCATATGCCTCGCAAACATGAGCGTGATAGAGCTGTGGGAATGGTACAAGCAGATATGCGTCATATTGACGTCGCAAACAACGTTGGTGTTTCTAAATTGACAATAACAGGATCAATGAGTCGTCTAAGACAGACTGGGTTCTCAAATGACAGACGACGTAGTGGACGTCCAAGAGAAACGACGTTACGCCAAGATCGTCGAATAAGATTCACACATCTCAGGAATCTTTTTTTACCAGCTACAATTACCGCTAGACAATCACCTGGAAGCCATTATCCAAGGATATCAGCCCAAACAGTACGTAATAGGCTAAGAGAGGCTGGTTTACGTTCACGACGTCTAGTAGTAGGAGCCATTCTAAAACAGTGTCATCGAACTGCACGCCTACATTGGGCAAATGCACATTTGTATTGGAATCGTGTAAGGTGGCAAAACGTCATTATAAGCGATGAGTCAAGATTTCTCTTACGTAGAAGTGATTGCAGAATGAGAGTGAACCGACGTCAAAATAAACGTTATGCAGACGCGTGTGTACATGAATGTGATCGCTTTGGTGGTGGTGGTGTGATGGTTTGGGCAGGAATCACGCATTGTGGACGAACTGACTTGACGTTCATTAACGAAAGCCTTACTGGAGTTCGTTATCGTGATATATTTCTCTCTCCCATTGTACAACCATTCATTGCAAGGCATAGAAATCGGCATAGTTTCCAACAGGACAATGCTAGGTGCCACGTGGCACGTGTATCAACACAATATCTTGGACAAAATAACATTGACATTCTTCCATGGCCAGCTTTATCACCAAATCTATCACCCATTGAACATTTATGGGATGAACTTGATAAACGTTTTCGCAGACGTCATCAACCACCAGAGTCAGTCAACCAGCTACGAGCCGCTTTAGTGGAAGAGTGAAATAACATTCAACAAGCATTTATTCAACGATTACTTGGATCAATGCGTCGGCGATTAACTGCTTTTATCGACGCAAGAGGTGGCCATACGCGATATTTACTCTTCAACTTTTGGTTTTGACAACAACAACTTCAACAGTCCGTGCAATAAGGAAAATTATTTTTGATTTGTTATCTTTGTTAAGTTTGTGTGCTTTGATGTTATTGTTTCATAAAATACAAAACAAAAACAATATTGTTGAAAAATAAAGTAGATATTTTTGATAAAAATCAGGTATCGTTTCTTTTGTGGCTAGTATATATATCATTCCTAAATACTGAAAAAAAAGTTCAGTTGACGATCGCTTTTTCCTACCTTTTCTACCTATGAGTATTTTAATTCTAATCGTTGTGTTCATAAAAGATCAGTAACTGTATATTGCCCTGCAATTCTGAAACAAAACAAAAAAGACTGGTATAATTCGACCATAATCAAAACAAGGGGAAACATACTGCCGTACAATCTAACTATCAGTCAAAATGTAACCATTGGAAAGTATATACACAGTGTACGGTTTTTAAATATTTTGGTAATTCGGGAGACTGTACATGTCAAGCGGGGTTCCGACATTCGACAAAAAACAAGTTGCTTGATTAAAACTTTTATGAACCAGTATAGAAGTATAGTATGGATAGTATAGTTTGCCAACGATTGCAGAGTAAAGCTCTCAAGTGATTGTACAGGAAAGTTTCAAGTGATTGTACAGTTAGATCGCAAGCGATTCAAGAAAACTATTCGACATGGATAAAAATAATGTATTTGGGTTTTTACTGCGACAATGGTTTTAAATCATCAAGACAGGTAAGACTATAATATACCAGAAATGGTACACGTGAACATTCTGGTAGTAACGATTGTTTTCTTGATGTTTTTTTGACATTTTGTATCGCTTTTGTGTGGCAGTTTCGATCGTTTTACTCGGAGCTCCTCCATCCTAAAGAACACGTTAGGATGGATATTTTTTTTTTACCATTTGATTGATTCATATTTATATGTTGAATGTTTTAGCTACCGAAACCTGAAGCAGAAACGTTAAACAGTAAGATGAATTTCATAAAAATTTTCATCAAGCAGCTTCATATGTCATATGTCGGAGCCCCGCTTGAAAGTCTCCCGAATAACCAAACTATTAGAAAACCATACAGTTCCGTCCCCAGCTTCCCACACTGTAATATACAGTTGATACATTTACAGATCGGACTAATGGTCTAGACTTTATTTTTAAATATCTAAATGAGTTGACCTTAACGAGACGTGGGTGTTATTGGCAGAGCCCGGAACTGTATCAGTGGAGCCTAGGGCGACAATACATTGGTTATGTTTTAAGAATGATAAGAGCAAAAACTATGTTTGCATATTATTTTATTTGAAGAATTCATAAGTGTTTTTTTCTTGTTTTTTGCTTTGATTTTTATAAGAATTTGCGTTTTCCTAAAAAAAAAACTTTTTTCCGAAAATAATAATAAATAATAATAAAACAACAACATTTTCCTGGTTTAGATTTTTTACCAATTTTTGTTTGAAAAAATAAATTTTCAATTTTCAGAGAAAGTCATGATATACATGTAATTCGGTCCATTCTCATTTTTTACACTTCTGGTCTGAATTAAGATTACTGAACTCTTAAAAATAAGAAGTGTGTTGGTCTCGTAAGTTATCTCCAAATGAAACATTGTTAAACTTGTTAATTCTCCAAACAACGTAAATAGTTATTGGAGTGCCGTGTTTCTGTAGATATAAACGAACAATGACTTTTCCATATCTGGTTTACAATGTTAATTTGATATCTGCATGCTACAAATAAAGTCTATAATATATTACAGAATGAGATTTAGAACGATTTGTATTAAAATAAAGACCTTACAATTGCCCTTTTGTTAAATGATAGAGTAGTTAATTGTAGTAGTTGACAGGTAAATGTTAAACTTTAGTGCACTAATCATATAACTTGCTGGCCTTGCATCGTGGTGAAATTGATTTTATACAAATAAAATTTAGGGATGATTGTCTACCTAAATAGAAAATTGCGCAAAAAGATGTCAACACGGTCGATTAATGAAAATTTATGTCACGTATATTATAGATGTACATTTTTGTATTTAAAGAAAAAATATAACATCAAAAATATCAATTTTCATTCACTAGAATAGATAACTGGTTATTGATCGAATGATGACCGTGAAAGAAAATGCATGTGTGTTCTACTGACCGTTTATGAATGTACACGCTGAAGGGTCAAGAAGAATTCCCTGACCAGTTTTAACAAGAAAATTTCACAACCTGTACATTTATAGAAAATATTTAAACCGCAACATTTTCGATACATGCGATAGTCGGTTAAAGAGCTCTCGAATGGTGCTCATTTGTTGTCTGGTATTATGTATATCATATGTCAGCTTAAAATAAAACTTACTAACTTTCTTTCGCGTTATAAACAGTGAAAAACATTTGTTTATCTCTTGGACGATTCATTCATTGAATCTTCCGTATGTCATATTTCCAGAGTGTTCGCCAAAGTACACCCCAGTTAGGTCACGCGTCTACTTAACACGCTGGATCACACATTCACGATTTGTACGTCCGTCCTGTTTAAAATTAAAACTTTTATTAAAACTTGAAAAACCTTCATTTAATCACAACAACAATCAGTTTGTTCTGGAAGCGTCAAAACAATTATTTTCCATCCAAACTTGTACCGATTATCCCGTCCTCCATCTGATTTTAGTCCGATTTGCATCTTTCCCATGGTTAAAAACGACCGAATATATCTCGACAGCGTCCCTATTAAGCTGTATGCGACGCAACAGACATCAGACAGTGACCAGACAGTGAACCGACGCTGATGGAAGATATCCGTTAGAAAACTGTCTCTATATTTGGGATGATCAGGTACAGTCGGAACACAACCCTATCACAGTTTGCTGGACAACATTTCAAACGGCTTTGTATAGACTCGTATCGTGTTCTGTAATTTTCAGGACTCAGACGAGGGTCCTATTGCTAATTTCGTATTAATAACGGGACTGTTCCGGAACGGTTTCGTCACAGACGGTTCGTATTCAGGATGTGGATTCAACCGGCAAAACATAGCAATGACAAATCGCACCAGATCATGCCCGGTCCATAGGACAAAGTCTACATTGTAACTCAGAACATTGTTACGATTTTGATCCGATACAGCAGAGTCTGTCGTGACATAATCAAGATTGTAATCCGACTAGACAAAATCGGATGAGTGTTCCCGAATGTTACGAGACGCATCTAACTATTTGGGGTGCTTCGATCCGTTCGAATATGTAACGAACGTTTACAACAGCATTTAGCCAAAAATAGGACACTCCAGATCATTGTGGAATCCGACTTTTTTACTTTTCGTGTTTAAACGATGTCTGATTTCAAACGGGAGCAATAATCGGCACTGTGTGAACGCCGCGTAAACGTTTCAATTTTCAGTTACAATTCACAGGATCTTAATCAGACTTGGGACAAATTCGAATCTAGAATTGTCCTGTCAAGGACAACAGTAAAAATCTAAATTAAGAATCGTGAATGTGTAACCCTGGCTTAAATCGACTCTATTTTAATGTTTCCGTGACAAATTGTCAGCGGGGCTTATTTTTTTATATCCCTGTCTTTCCGCCTGTAAATCTAATTAACAATAACAGTGGTATATATATTAAATGCTACCTCTCTATCAGCATATATGCTAAATCCCAAGTTAAGTTAAGTTTCTGCTTCAATGTAAATTTTTTAAACATTTTTGAAATGGGTTATCTAAGCAAAAGCAAATTCAGGATATGATTTAGATGTTTTTCTTTCTGTAGAACCTCTAGTTTTGTTTTCATTCTGAATTTTGCCCAATATTGTAATTATCTATAGGCGAGCGCCAAAACACGGATTCTGAGGTTTTTAATGCACCTACCGAACACTATATACTAGAATATATATAATTGAGTTGAATTTTGAATAGGGAAGTATAAATCCAGAGTACTTCATGTGGCTGTTTCATATCTCTATCTTTGTTTCGGGTTGTCTTTTCTTATTTGAACAACAATATTGTATGTTTCTATAAGGGCAACTACAATACTCAGCTTATATTGTTATGTAAAGTATTTGGAATTTTCTTTTATGCATTATAACAAAGGGACAATCAAACTCATTACCAGAAGACAAACTAACATCGCACACACGTCATAGCAAAAAATCAAACAATAAAAAAAGACCAGCGCCAGTCTTCAAAGCACTACACAGAAACCTAAGGATCAACAAATACCTAACAAATACTGGAAGAGGTCTTAGGTGCCCCTAAAGGGTTAGCAGATCCTGCTCCACATGTGACACTAGTCTTGATGGTCATGTATAATTCAGCTGACAAGTCTCGAGCATTCTAAGTGATGTCATACTTGAAAAAGATTACAGAGGAATGTGGTATCAACACTTGGAAAATATCCGTGTCTCAGATATCCCCTAATGTTCAACCAACTCGTGATGGGTCCGTAAATCAGTCAAAGCAGGACTGCAATTTTATCTGGTCGATACCCTAGGTTTTATGAGCTTCTTTGTAAGCAGCAACCCTCTACCACATAAATCATGTAAACTTCATAACATGAAATCAATTTGGATATTTCCTCCATATAAAGGAACTTCATCCATAGAAAATGTAATGTTCACAATAAGGAAGCTGAAACTATAATTGTGAGTCTACTCACAATAGCATTCCCCAATTCCGCACTACTCTATGCACATCCTCATGTCTTGTACTATAACCGTCCATCCTTCTATACCAATCCATTCGTTACGGAGGAGCTGCGTTTACCAGACAAATTAACAGACATGCAGACCAAATGACAGATGGACACGGACACACGAATGGATGGACATGGTGATTCGTATATACACCTAAAGCTTTGCTTACAGGAGGTATACTCATGATTCCTTTTGTATTATTCACAGCAGACCATATATAGCTCAAGGTTAGATAAGGTTTGTAAACAATTATATCTGTGTTAACCTTGACGTTAATTTAATGTACGACGAATCCAGAGTCACATATTTGAAATGTTTAAACTTAGATGATTGGCCATGGCCAAATTATTTTTATTTCAAAAGTAGTCAATTATATTTTTAGTTAACGTCGCTCGACTCTGGTAATCTATGAGTAACGTGAATGCTTTGCACGTATACGTATGAAGTACTAGGGTCGTTCTTGGTCGGCTATTGGTATTTGCAACCCGATCCCAAGCACGCACTCAGTTGGGGCGACGTGTCATTTCCCAGATAAATTATGGGATAACCTTTGTACATTCATGGTTTCATGAGAAATAAACTATCTAATAAACTATTTATCAGCAGAGGGATCTGTGTCAGTCCTCGAGTCTTTGCGTCGTGGGCTTACATTGACCGAAGAATTATAATACATCTGTGGCTGTGTCAACGAAACTGTCATATAACTAGGAAGTGTCTTAGGATGGTCTCAGAACAATACATTGTTTACTTAACTATAGAAACCACTAAATAAATAACCAGCAAAGCCCCTGAATGACTGCGGGTACTAGGCAGAATAACCAGTGGCAGATCACGAGGGCCGTAGCGGGTGTACGCACCTCTTACTTGCACTTTTCTTTTTATTAGGACTATACTATAATTAATCCCACTAGATATCGTTGTTAACCTTGTCATTTCACGTATATCTATTTTGTATGGGACAATTCGTTATATATAAATAATTTGTTTGTTTCTATTTACGTGTAATAAATTATTGATTAATATTTCAACGTAACATGATTTGGCAAATTGCCACCGTGGAGTTGACCAACGTCCCTCGGTCATAATTAAAGTTAATAAACTCATCATAGATACCAGGACTAAATTTTGTATATACGCCAGACGCGTGTTTCGTCTACAAAAGACTCACAAGTGACGCTCGAATATTCAGAATTGCTTAGGTTAAAAATGACAGGCATGATGCCTTTAAAGCGACAAAGGATGGAACAAGGACGTATTGACCCCTATTTCACAATTCCACCCAACAGAAGGTAATACTCTATTACAGTCACATGATAACAAAATGTTCCACAGCTTAAGTATTTACATACAAAACATGTTTAACCACACACGCCCCAGTCCATTTGTGCCTGATTGATAATAATCCCCAGTCAGTAATTCCTTTTTTTAAATTTATTAATTTATTATTTTAAATTAAAAGTCAATAGTACGGACCATTTGTTTTTCTCAGAGGGGAAGGAGAGGAAAGGGTAGGGATAATTTTGAACTTGTTTGTTTTTGAAACAACTATGATTGTACCTTGGTTGAAAACAGTAATCTAGTCCATTTGTTTTTCTATAAGACAAAATTAATTTCAAACAAATTCATTATTTGAATTTTTATTTTTACTATTTTTATAAAAGAAGACCAACGTATTTTTTTTTTTCGCATGTAAATCCCAGGCAATCCCCCTAAAAATCAAATGGTACGTGCCTTAACATTTGTTGGTTTTTGAATTACTTTTCTTCTTTTCCTTAATGTTTTTAACAGGATATGACTGTAACCGGAAAATCTGTTTCGCCGAAATGTTATACTGAGTCCTTTTTGCAAGGACCGACTGCAACTTGCCTACTGGGAATCCCCCTTTCTCAACCGTCATTCACAACTTAATTGTCATTTAAGACTCATTCGTATAAAGCCTTTGGTTGATATTGAACCACTCATTTCCCTTGTTGGGTGAAACATTTCAACCGTACATTTGAATAAAAAATGCTTGTTTGTCTTCCTTTATTTAAGTCGCGGTCGTATCTTACATTTCATTAAATGACCGTAAATCTTGTTTACAACAAGAAACCTGTGAGGTTATGCTAATTAATCTTACAACAAACGTCAGTCACCGTTGCAATAAGTCATCTCTCCTTCGACTTGACTAGGATAGTGATCCGGTTTTATCCTGCAATATTGTGTCCTACACTGTAAAAACAGTGTTTAGATCCTAAACACTTATCTAAACACTTTTTCTGTGTACGTTTTGAAACGCGTTTAGCATCTAAACATGTTTAGATTTAAACAAGTGTTTAGATTAAGTGTTTATATGTTATATGTTTAGACCTTCCAACGGTTAGCCTACTAGTACTTTGATTTCACAGGAACTACTTGTGCGGTACAGCACTACAGGTTGAATAGTCCACACTGTTTTGTAAAATATACTATGCACGTGTACATTTCTGCTTTCATGTTCTTGCAATGATTTTTACCCTAATAAAATTATTTTACTATACAGATACAGCCTACAGCCCTACATATATCGCTATCTTGTATCTGTATACTATACAGATATTGCTGTAAAGCTCCGCCCACTGATGGACTGAGTATTGTATGAACCTGCGTGACCTCAGAATGTGTATTGCAGTCGCATTCCAATGACGTATTGTTTGACCTTATGCGAATTAACGATTACTTTTATACGTTGTGTTTGTTTTCAAACATTGCATAAGAGCAATACGAATTACCTCAATTTTGTGATAACATACACACACGAACAGCAGATGACAATTGTCGATTTCAAAACTTGAATGTGTAACAAAATCAACCATGTAAATTTTAGCATGCATGTTTAGTGAATGTCAAGTCTGAAGCGTAAGACAACTCATACACTTCTGTTTCAAATTGGACAATGTTTTGTTATTTGTTTTTACTGTTAAAATAAGTTGTTATGTTAATAGTTATCAAAAGTACCAGGATTATAACTTAGTACCCAGACGCACGTTTCGTCTACATAAGACTCATCAGTGACGCTCAGATAAAAAATATTTAAAAAGCCAAACAAGTACAAAAATGTACAAAGTTGAAGAGCATTGAGGATTTAAAATTCCAAAAAAGTCGTGCCAAATACGGCTAAAGTAATCTATGTCTGGGATAGGAAAATCCTTAGTTTTTCGAAATAAATTAAAGTAAAAGAGATAACTATTCACCTTGAGCGATGTATTATTGTTGACCATTCCAGATTCTTTTTTTGATAACCAATCTCCAGCTGAATATGTGATTTAATTTTACTACTCTTGCCTCAGGGGATTTCAAATCGAAAATAAATGCAAAATAAAGTGATTGTTTGTGTCATTCAAAAGACAAACAATAACAGAATTAATTTCAGGATAAAGTTAATAACTGTTCAGTGTCTTAAAATATCAGCGGTATTTGTACTCGGCTCGAAACAGAAGTAATAGCTGGGTTATGCTCGCATTACACCTGTTTCTTAGCCTCGTACAAATACAGCTAATATTTAAAGACACTTATATTATATTTATTGTCTATTTAACTTCACTTTTACACTATATGTTCACGTAACAAACCGTCAAATATGTGCTAATTTATGTTTCGGCCAATAAAGGGTTAGTAAGGTTTTTGCTTTGCTCCGCTAGCCGAAAGATTCTATTCTACGTCTCCTTTCCAAAGTCCTGATTATACCATTTCTTGTATCCGAGAAAATATGATATGTCATAGAATGTATATCAAAGCTGTCCTAAGATACGTAGTCATACCTCTGCATGATGCTCGTATGGCTGTCATGACTAAGGGACACATTTCCATTGGTTTAAATAGACGAAAAACAAATAAAAAAATGACCATTCTCATTATTTACGACTCTGCGTTCATGTTTTTTCGAACCGGAATGATTATCTGATCGTGAATATATAACGACTCGTACATCGAGTACCTACATTTGTACTTAACGAAATGCCGCGCAAAAAACGTTTATAAAGTACTAAATAAGGAAAGATATAATATGTATAGTAATTATATACAAAATCATGGGTAAGAAAAATAGTCTAAGATTTACGTAGCAGGAAATCCAAATTTTAATTGACGAAGTGGAGAAAAACAAATCTTTACTATTTAGCCGACTGAGCAACACAACTATTATTTCTATCATAATTAACATGAAAATAATCACCGAAAGTTACTTACATTTTAGTTGATAACCATAAGGCCATCACCAGACGGGTCAGTCATATCGGGAAAACTCTTCAATTCTTCAATTCTCAATTTAAGATTTACGAAAAATGTTATGACATATCGTAACTTTGGACAGTTTTGAAAACAAATCTTATGACTATGGCATGTCCTACAACTATCATAAGAAATGGCTCAGTCAAAAGATATTTTTGAAAACCAAGCCCTTTGTCAATAAAAATATTAAAAGACCTGATTATCATAAAAGCGACCACTAAAAACATAATAAATATATTATTGATTATGGACTTTTTGCACTTGCAAGTATATATAGTCTTACATTCCCAGTGCGAAATAATAATCTAAAAGAGTACAAGATATTATACTTGAAGTAAAGAATGTCAAAAAACATATATGATCGCACATCTAATGACTTATCAAAACCAGCCGGTATTTAGGTTATAGGAAGATGTGGTATGAGTGCCAATAAGACAACACTCCATCCAAATAATAATTTATAAAAGTAAACCATTATAGGTTAATGTACGGCCTTCAACACGGAGCATTGGCTCTTGTCAAACAACAAGCTATAAAGGGCCCCACAGTTACAAGTGTTAAACCATTCAAACCAGAAAACCAACGATCTAATCTATATAACAAAAACGAGAAACGAAAAACACGTATAATTACATCAACAAACGACAACTACTGTACATCAGATTCATGACTGAGGACAGGTGCAAACATTTGAAGCGGGATTAAACGTACAAAACCTTCTCCTTATTACTGAGACAATAGTCACAACATAGAAAAACACGCGATAAAATATCAATTGGAAAGCTTGACTCAATCAAAATACGTAAATTAACACACTATGAACGAATAAATTTGAGATGCGATAACTGAATGCATATACATAGTACATTGTATAGATCAGCAACACTGCAATAGACATATCTTGACGAAAATTGCATCTGGTGCAATAAATTTGTATCCATAGTCATAGTACTAGCATTTGTTCATGTTTGGATTTTAATAGCATGCAATCTGTATTGTTTGTGGTTTGTTCTTGGTTGAAGGTCAAATAGTGACAGCCCATTGCTTCTACGGGTGTGTTTAACAACATTGACTACTCATGAAAGTCCTGTGAGTTGTCAATTTGACTATCATATCACATTTTCTATATCTTTCTATCAGATTTCCTCCATTTTTGTACACAATATTTGACACTGAACGTTAGACGCCCATTTGTCACTGTCAGTATTGTGGTGTCTTTTTCACGTTTTTGCATGCCGTCTAATATATATATATATATATAATCATGGTGGAACTTTCTAAATCATGATTTTTTTTTATGTGTTTTGTATTTCAAAATCAATGAATATATACACATGAAAAAAGTAATGCAACGCCGTATTTTCTTTTTAACCTTAGAGACTAGCCTCCTTTTTTTTGGATAAGATATGATAAATTATTTGTATAATAATAAATAAACATTGTTTTAAGATAACTGGATTCGATTTAATGGTAGATTTTTTTTTATCGTTTCTGTTAAATTTATACTCAATTTTTATATAAAAAAGTGACGAAATTGTGTAGAGACCTCTATTGTTGAATACTACTATATGTTGCCCCCTATATATGTCCTTAACTTGTGTTTGTTGTACGATTGCTGTCCTATTGACGTATAATCTACATCTCCAGACCTACAGTTTTAGTTCGGTTTGGTGTAATTTTTGAATATGTTAGAAAAATCAAAATTGACAGGGTTATTGAGTTAAGATAAGTTGCATTTCATAGATATACATCACAGTTTTGCCAGAGATTACCAAAAAAAATGTGTTTTTATCGGTTGGACTTTTAAACACTGATTTGGATTTACATTGAATACAAAAATAAATCATACATTAAGTTCCCACCTATTGAATGGAAAACAAATACAGTGTTTAATCGTAAAATTGTCAAAAATTTTGCTAGTCTCGCTACACACGATGATGTTGTTTTTTTTTTGTTTTTTTTTTTTGTTTTTTTTTTTTGTTTTTTTTTTTTAAATCAAATGGAATTACACACCTTTCAAAATCCAGGGTCTGCTCCTACAGGTCAGAGTATTTTACACTGTGCAAAATATCTGATGTAGTTTATGCACACTTTTACTGTGCATTATCCATATTATAGCACAGTAATAAAAAAGAGACTTTACCCAGGTTATGTGTTGAAAACAATGAGGATAAACGCAGTTGTTATGCTGTTTACGGGAACAGTAAATAGAACTTATCGAGTCGACATTTATTTCGATTAAACTCAAGCGATGTTTAAATAATGTTTAAATAGTCCTATTTCAATAACTTATATCACAAAACAATATAGAGCGTTTTTTATTTTCAATTTCAAAATACCTTTTTCCATGTGTATTTATAGACTGTTCAAGAATCTTAATGATGAAACTTATTTTACGGCAGTTTGTAGGATGTTAGACTAGAAGTAAAAGTCGAAGTCTTTTGGGCTTCAGGTATATAGCTAGCTAGGACACACAAGATGTTGTTTCAAGGTTAATATAGTTAAACCGATTTAAATAGCAATTACAGTCAATCTTATGAAAAGACAGAGTCACTGCGGATTATTAGAGAAACTATGATGAGCTGCGTATTGATAGTACAAATGTATAACATTGTCATTTTGTAACATTCAAATAACATCGACCTAATAAACATTTTCGTAAATTCCATATTCTACAAGCCGTGCACTTGCCTGTCTAAACTGATTAGTGTATTAATATGCAATGTAGGCATTTTAATTACATCATTTTGAAATTGGCGTACCACACGGCCGTTTCTTCATTGAAAACGACACATTGTATTATCATAACAAATATTAGGTGAACACAAATTTAAAATAAACTGAAAATAGGTGCATATCCCTTGTTGATGTGTGCAAATGTTAAATGCTTATTCAGCAAAGTGAAATTGCCTTTTAAATTTGTTACACACTATATTTTCTAAATAAAACGTATAGTTGTCACACATTATTTTGGTACTAAATTTTATATTTCAAACTATCTAATTATATTGATTTCTATTATGTACATTTCGTATACTGCATGCGTATTTAATTTATTCAATAATAAGAATGATCTCGAAAGTCGCTATGAATTTACATGTCCGAAATATTTGTTTACATCTGAAACATGTAAGATCATAAATTTCTGTTTGTCAATAACCTTTTAAACTTTAAGCTAATGCAAACATGTTACAAGTTCGTTATGCAACTTTTATACGGTCATATCAAATACATGTATACACATAATTTAATTCACCGATAGATTGATCACCTATCGTAATTCTCTTTGATAAACGTATTCAATTTGTTATCTAATTTCTGTTGACGAAATGACCATTACAAACTTTGTTGTAAGCAACGCTATTTGGTATTTAAAGAAAGATAAATGTATATTCAGGGACTCCGTTTGGATATGCCAACAAGAGCACATGAACTGCGTTCGGATTTTCCATCGCATTCATATACATTGTTTTTGATTTAAAATAACTAAGTTGTAATACTGATACTTTATATTTGGACTTAATAAAATGAATTTGGACTTTACCAATTTGCTTATGTTTACTGTATTGAACTGCCGACTTGTGTGTGAATAAAGAGCTAGTACCCCGCATTGTGGATCGTTCCCAAAGACGGAATCCCACCCAAAGCCGTTCTGGCAATAGTTATTTAGAAAGTATCAAAATCTTTCTTCATAATTTGGTGAACTTTCTTAAACCTATACGATTGTCTTTTCTATGAAAAAGAAGCTTATTGTGCACGCCGCTTGATATGCATTACACAATTATGTAAGTATTGAATAAAGATGTAAAATATTTATCACTGAGACAGCAAACTAACAGACAAAATCAAAACAAAACACATGCGTTTGGTACCCATCTTCTGATTTTCTTTGTTGGAATCAATATAGTTCAGCTCTAAATCGATTAGGGTGTAAAAAGGGAGTCGTATCATCTAAAGGAGCGATATTCCATTTCATAAAGAACAAAAACCTTAAGTTGATATGACGACTTTTATTGTCCACGGTTTTTGAGATTTTTTTCGAGGTTTATAAATTTTGATGATTGATAAACTATAACAAGGTTAATGAGAGAACATTCATTGAATGCATGTGCAATATTTACCGCGCTGAAGTATGTTCATTATTCATTTTTCATTATTAAGAATTCAATAATGACTAATGAAATAGTTCATTATTCACTATTCTATGTTAAATCATGAATAATAAATAATGATATAGTTTATATTTAATTATTCAAATTGAAAAATGCCTTATGAAATAAAATAAAAAATGACTGTAACACTAGTACTTAGTCTTTATGCCGTATTTTGGAACTCGTCGATTTGGTGCTATCCAACAAATATTCAAACTAATATACTAGAAAAAAGTCACTCTTTGAAATTTTCCTCTTTATCTATTTTTTTTTACTTTCGGAGCTTAAACGAGGTGATTTCCCTATCTATTTTAACAGAATTTTCTTTGTAAATGATAATAAACGATATAAACGACCTACATATATACCAAAACATTGAAAAAAAAAATATCATACATTGTCTTGTTTTTAGTTTACAGATATATCTTATATCACATTCGAAGCTCACCAAAAGAGTAATAAAAGGTATATAATAAATATGTTCCACGACGCCTATTAGAGGAGTTACGGAAAACCTAAATGTCGAAATACGCGTGAACATTAAAAAATAGCTTATTTTGAATAATGGACTGCTGCGACCCGCCATTCCTTACGGACAGAACACTTTATACACCTTCTGAAAACTTGTTGATAGAAGAACAAAATAGATATAAAACAATATGTGCCACAATGACGCAAGATAGGTTATGGAGGACATAAATACTAAAATTCGATTGAAAATTCAGAAATAGCCAATTTTGAATAATGGAATGGACATTTTAGATAAAGGAACGGATTGCTGTGACACTTTAAAATTACATATATGTCTTATACCTTATTTGCAAGCTTATCAATAGAGGAACATAAGGTACATAGTAAATATGTTCCGCAACGCATATTAGAGAAGTCACGGAGAACATAAATGTCAAAACACGCGTGCATTTAAAAAAAAAAAAAATATTTTAAAGAAAAGAATGGATTGCTGCGACCAGTTAGCCTGTATTTTCATACATATATTTTATAAAAAAGAAGATGTGATATGACTGCAAATGAGACAACTACCCGCAAACAGACCAAAATGAAACAAACATTAACAACTATAGGTCACCGTACGGCCTTCAACAATGAGCAAAGCCCATACCGCATAGTCAGCTATAAAGGGCCCCGATAAGACAATGTAAAACAATTCAAACGAGGAAACTAACGGCCTTATTTATGTAAATATATGAACGGAAAACAAATATGTAACACATAAACAAACGAAAACCATCGAGTTACAGGCTCCAGACTTGGGACAGGCATATACTTAAATAATGTGACGGGGTAAAACATCAACGGTTAGCGGGATCCCAAACCTCCCTCTGACCTGGGACAGTGGTATAACAGTACAACATAAGAACGAACTATTAAAAATCAGCTGAAAAAGGCTTAACTCATCAGATAGACAATAGTTATCAAAAGTACCAGGATTATAGTTTTATACGCCAGACGCGCGTTTCGTCTACATAAGACTCATCAGTGACGCTCAGATCAAAATAGTTAAAAAGCCAAATAAATACAAAGTTGAAGAGTATTGAGGATCCAAAATTCCAAAAAAGTTGTTCCAAATATGGCTACGGTAATCTACTCCTGGGGTAAGAAAATCCTTAGTTTTTTGAAAAATTCAAAGTTTTGAAAACAGAAAATTTATAAAAATGACCATATAATTGATATTCATGTCAACACCGAAGTGCTGACTACTGGGCTGGTGATACCCTCGGGGACGAAACTTCCACCAGCAGTGGCATCGACCAAAACATACAAAACATACAAGTGGACGTGGCCGGGTACTTATACATCCCGACACAAAAAGACACAATGAACAGATCTGAGAGCACTCGCAGTTTTCTGACAGCTAGTTCAAAGCCACTTACAACTAATAAAAAAATCATGCCTCTAAGACTAAACAATCAATCCGTACACATCCAACATACAATGGATTTAGGGGAAAGACGTCACAAACAAACAGAGAAAAACATTATACCCAATTCGAAAACTCATCAATAGAGATACAATAGGTGAATTGTAAATATGTTCTGCAACGCCTATTAGAGGAGTAACGGAGAACCTAAATGTCGAAATACGCGTGAACATTAAGAAATAACTTATTCTAATAATATAACAGACCCATCAGCCCCTAGATACAGAAAATGTCGTACACCTTTTGAAAGGTTGTTGATAGAGGAACAAAATGGGTATAAACAATATGTGACGCAACGACAATAAGGGGTTACGGAGGACCTATATGCCAAAAATTACGCATGAAAATTCAAAAATATCCAATTTTGGATGATGGAATGGATATATTAAATAATAGAATGCATGGACTGCTGCGACTCTTCATCCCATAATTAAAAAAATAGTGTTTACACCTCATTCGAAAGCTAAATAATAGAGGAGCAAAATATATATACATTTAGGTGTATAGTAAATATGTTCCATAATTAGAGGAGTCACGGAAAACCTAAATGTCGAAATACGCGTGAACATTAACAGAAATAACTTCTTTTAAATAATGTAATGGACTGATGCAACCCACTAGTCCCTTTGTTAGAAAAGTTTATACACCCTTAGAAAGCGTGTTGATAGAAGAACAACATGCATGGATATGATAAATATGTGCCGCAATGACTATCAGAGAGGTTACAGAGGTCATGAATACCAAAATACACATGAAAATTTAGAATTAGCCAACTTTGAATAACAAAAAAGACTGCTGCGGCACTTCGGGCCATAATTACAGATGTATTTTATACCTCATTCGAAAGCTTACCAATAGAGGTACACAAGGTGTAATTGTATATAGTAAATTTGTTCCGCAACGCATATTAGAGGAGTAACGGAGAACCTAAATGTCGAAATACGCGTAAACATTAAGAAATTGCTTATTTTGACTAATGGCATTGACTGGTGCGAGCCTCTAGCGCCTATATACATAACAGTAAATAAACTTTTTAAAAGCTTGTTGATAATGGAACAAAATGGGTATACACAGTAAGTGACTTAATAACAATATTAGGGGTTATGGAGAGCATGAATGCCAAATTTAAATAAGAAAGAGCCATTTTTGATTAATGGAATGGACTGCTGCGACTCTTCAGCCCCTTATTACTTATATGTCTTAGACCTCATTCGAAAGCCAATCAAAAGAGGAACCAAAGGCATAAAATTAATATGCCCCGCAACGCCTATAAGGAGAGTCACGGAGAACCTAAATGTCGAAATACGCGTGAGCATTAAGAAATAGCTTATTTTATATTATTGATATAAATCAACACATCGTATTAATCCGGATTGTTACCGACTTCCTAATCTGTCCCAGTCAATGTGATAGTTTAGGTCGTCAATCAATTGCCAGGACCACACTGTTTTATGATTCTAGTATGAAACATCAGCTCACTTATCAGACCTAAACAAAAATTATATGCTTTCTCCGAAAATTGAAGGTTTTTTTTAGCATTGATAGCATAAAGAACTCGCATTACATTTCATAAACAATGCGCCTCTGGAGTACTTTTATGAATGCTTCTTCAGCAGGAGAGCTTAAATGAGTTAACAAATGTCTATGCACAGATTTTGAAATGTCGACTACTTTTTTTTTGGCACTTATCTCTAAAGTTTGATTCCTCCCACACCAATGAATGAGAAAGTGAGTTTAACATGCTTAAGTGGAAGAATCGGAGTTACAAATAAATAATCATGCATATTATATATACATTCGGAAGCATAGGTATTTCCTTCCAAAAATCCTAACTTTGCACGAGTTAACAAATACTACTGTATCATTTTGTCCACTATCGCAATTGCTATTGTGACTATATTGAACGCATCTATCCCATCGAGCAAGAGATAACGGATAAAACAGATACAGTTAAGTCGGCCTTTATCTTGACTTACATCTAAACATTGACAATGAGGGTCTTAGTAGTGCACATTCTAGCAGCCAGCGCCTGCATACTGAGTATATATCTCTAAATTGATACGGTTTTCCCGATCTTGTATTTCCTATCAATACAGGATTTTCTTGGTAGAGGATTGCTGCTCACAAGGAAGTTATTAAACCAAGAGTTCCAAATGGTGAAGTTAAAATCATCCCTTCGTTAATGTAACAGACGCCATCACGAGACGGGTGGCCGTTATGGAATAACAGTTTCACAGATGATATTGTATATGTTCCTTCAGTGGTAACATTAATCCCCTTTCATTTGTGCATGAATATGACCTACCGAAGTAGACTATATACCGGATGTGTAATAACATAAACAACACGACGAGTGCCACATATGGAGCAGGATCTGCTTACCCTTCCGGAGCACATGAGATCACCTCCAGTTTTTGGTGGGGTTGTGTTGCTTAGTCTTTATTTTTCTATGTTGTTTCATGAGTACTATCATTTGTCTGTTTGTCTTTTTTTTCTTTTTTAGCCATGGCGTTGTCAGTTTATTTTCGATCTACATGTATGAGTTTGAATGACCCTCTGGTATCTTTCGCCCCTCTTTTGCAAACAAAGTTTACCTTATATCCTCCTCCTTGCGTTGTGTCATACATTTCATATTACAGCACTTATGAAAACAGTTTGTTACTGAAGTCAGACTAAGATAACTGTTGACAACAAAACAATGAAAAAAAGGTATATATATTGCATGCGTCCAAAGCGCTTTTCCGGGTTGATCTTAATCATTTACGCTCAGAGCCTGATATTTGAAAGACGAGAATGTAAGAAAAACAACAGAAACAGTTGAAGAGCTATTCGACCAAAAGAGCAAAAAGATAAGACAACAAAGTTGACTGTCAGCTGCACTTGGTGGACTGAAATATTAGGTTTTTTTTTATTTAAATATTTATTATTGGACAATTCTAGGGAATCAAAGGAATTGCAGAATAAAAACTCCTTTTTTTTGCTGGCATGGTTTCTTAAAAAAAATCGAAATAATATCTGTTATAACAAATGTAATTGCAACTGATCTTACGCTTTAATTTGCATATGGACAGTCTATTTGAGCATGTGTGTGATAGGGATAATTGTCGTTACAACTATTATTGATTTTAATCACTTATCAGTGTCACCACGCGGATACGTAAAAGAACTGACGGTATGATACTAGTATGGGACAAATAGTTGAACACTAATTAATGAATTTATCTCAAAAACCTGTATATATACGGACTGGTCCGTGATGACAGGTAATAACATCAGAGCAGTTAAAATTAAATTAGAAATATATTATAATTGCTTCCTTTGTTGAAACACCATTTAAAACAAATAATATAAAAGGTCAAACACTTATTCAAGCATTTAGGAGACAAAAGTCAAAACATAAAAGCGCTTTAAATGCTGAAATCACCTGAACGTTTGAAAAGTCCTTGATTTATCCTTTGTCTAAAGCGTTTGAAAGATAAAGAATTTTGAAGACTTCAAAATGGCGCAAATTTATTTTTTATTTATAGTTAAATGGCAAAAACATCATTTTTTTCTGTTTTATAAATTGCAATAAGAATTTTATTTAGAGAAAGAATCATACCAAAACAGGAGGAAACATCAGGAATCTTTTACGTGAGTATTTCTTTATATTTGACTTGTTTTTCTAGTTGTTATAGGTATGATAAAATGTAAACAAAAAATCTACTGAACCCATATGGTCATGTACAAGTTCTATAGCTGATATATATGTGTTCAAACAGCACAGTCAACTGTTGTTTGTTATACATTTATTCAAGTATTTTTTTATTCATATTTTGGACATCTTCACTCGCCTGTCCAAAGCCAAACTGACCCCTCTTTAAGTTTGTCTTGTCTTGACTTAATCTTAATGGTTTACATATTGTTATTAAAACAAACGACGTATCATATATGTAGACACAAAATTAAATAAACAGTACTGGTATACAATATGAATTTGAAGTATACAAAAGGAGGATGATAACAAAGATTTAGCGATAATACCGTGTCATAAATATGCAAATGCAGCTATTGTGTTTCTTTGAAACTTTCATGTAAACAAGTACCTGTGTTACTGAGTATTCTGAAATCAAGATACAGGGGCAGATCCAGCCATTATCAGAAGGGGAAAAAGGGGGGTTGTCTAATAAAATTGAGAATGGAAATGGGGAATATAATATAGTTATAGTACATTGTATAGTAACAGGCTGCTGATACCTAAGGCAAACTCAGAATTCAATTGGCGAAAACATCGACAATACCGTGTCAAAAAACGTGAAATATCGAAAAGAATACCAAACCTTCTCAAACCACATCATACCTACAGATTAGAGCAATAAAATCCCACAAAATGTCGATTAGTATAATTTGATGATAGACTATTAAGCATGTTGATGCCAATTTATGAATTTTGTGAGAAATGCGGTACGTTTAAGTGCTTTTCAAAGGTACCAGGCTTATAATTTACAATTAAGTATATTACAATAAAATCAAATTGCAATTTTTCGAGCAAAATGTAATATTTTTTTTTTCTAAAAATTTAGCATTTTTGTTCATGTATTAACTGTTCTTGTCCAAATTGCTCAAACAGTTAAAACTCGAGCCAATATCATTGAAATGAGAATCTTTGAAAGCTAAAAATTTAGCACTGAGTTTTGAATGTAAAATTTCAGTAGGCTAAAAATTTAGTTTATTGTATAATTTAAAATGTAAAATATAACTTACAAAAAGGAATGCTAAAATTTTAGTATGTATATTATTCATTTCTTTTTTTATTGCAGGATGCATTTGAAGGATGTTGAGAATTGCCTTTTTTTCTAAGATTGATATAAAGTTGTTAAAACTCCTAGATTTAAGGCAAAAAACCCTAGAATTTTAGCCAATTTGCAAAGATTCAAAACAATCCATTTTGAGAACGAATATTGCAGAGTATCAAAATTTATTGCAGTCCGTTATGAGTGAATTATGGCGTTATTCAATTGTGACGTTATATGTTACTCTTTCCTCCAGATGTGCCATAGATTTGGAGAAAACAAAAATCTGCCATAAATTTGAGTTCTTTGACGTTTGTAACGTCACATTTGCCATAGATTAGGAATCTGTCATAGATTTGGAACTCGCCATATATTTGAGTCCTAAATATATTCACTACACAATGAAAAAACATACTCACCTGTGATAAAAGATCTCATAACTTCCACCATAAGAAGGGGGTTGATCATGACATTATCTCTCAGCTGGGGGGTATCAAAATAAACAATCTTCCCCAGAGAATGATGAATATGTAGAAAATCAGTCAACTGCTCAGGAGACAGGACAGACACCTCGCTGATAGCATTTAATTCTTTAACTTCAGCCAATGACATTATTTGTTTTCCTTCTGCCACTAGTTCAGCGATCTCTAGCTCTAGTGGAACACAAGCATTGGGCATTCTTTCACCCCAGCATGGGTGGTCGAATGTAAGTTCTGTTATTGTTTTCTTTAGAACTTCTATTTCTGGGTCGGCTTGATCTTTGGCATTGACAAATATTAGAGGTCGTAGGACCAGATGATGTTTTCCCTCGTGGTCTTTAAACAACTCCTCAATTCCTCTGTTAAGCTCTTCACGTGTGATCTCAATATTCTCCTGTTAAACATAAAAAGTTGATAGAATAATACACTGTAAAGATACTGTATCACACACCTGGTGATTTATATGCATCTTCAATGGTGGAATATTCCACTGCGTACTACATTAAGATTTATCTCAAATTTTTGAATGACATACACCTTCTCTTACAGGTCAATTTTACACTTTTAACCTAGTTCTTATACTTTCAAAGATAACAGAATGAAACTGTTATCAGTTGTTAAATATTGCATTCCAAGGCGAATACAATAAAAAAGGTCTTTTGAAAGAAAAACTTGTTATTGATACTTTTGTTCGGTAATTCACTTTACCTACCTAGTAAAGAAAAACAAGTTAACAAAACAAGTCACATTTAATAAGTTGGCAATAAATCTAAAACAGGTCAAGAGTGTATTTGAGACAATATCTGAAAAAGTATAATTTTTGGCAATAAGAAAAATCAAAAACAAAATCTTTAGACTCGGTATTTTAATAGCACGAAGAACACACATTGGGGATCTATAAACTGTTGTCTGTAATTCAAACAATTGTTTAATAAGCAAACAATAGCAATTTTAAATAAAGGGCTGCGCTTTAGCGCATGATACGCACGTTGCTCTTTTAACTTGTCTTTTATGCTTTAAATGAATTTATATGATCAACTAGAAATAGTGTGAGCCCTGTCAAATACCCCCCCCCCCCCCCCCAAAAAAAAAAATGCAAAAAAAAATTGGCACTATCAAGGCTACCTCAAATTTAACTAAGTTTGTTGTCTTAATTTTTCATCCATACATTCTATCTTGTTCACAACACACTTTCTGAGTACCAAGTACCTTTTATATTTATTAAGGCATATACATTATATAAAAGTTATAGATGAGATAAAATAGACTAAGTTATTCTAAATATTAGCCTATGTCAATAGATATAAACAATGTATCAAAGTTGCATAAAATTTTGTGAAAGTGTTAGTTATTGTCCCAAAATTGGAAAATCCTCCCTTTTTTAAGCATAAAAATTCATAACACGGAAATGTAAAATCTGAAATTTATAAAAATGGAAAGGGAGCTTACATCAATAGATATAAACAATTCACCAAAGTTTCATGGACATTGGTGAAAGCCTTTGTGGGTTATTGTCCGAAGTGTTGAAAATCCCCCCTTTTTTATGAATAAAGCCCCATAAATCCAAAACTTAAAATCTGAAATTAAAAAAAAACGAAACGGAGCTTACGTCAATTGATATAAACAATTCACTTAAGTTTCATGGGAATTGGTGAAAGTTTTTTTGAGTTATTGTCCGAAGTGTGGACGATGGACGGACAGACGGATGGACGGACAACGGTATACCATAATACGTCCCGTCTAAAAGACGACGGGCGTATAAAAATGGTAAAAAAAAAATTCCAGTTCTTTCCTGTTACCAAAGTGAATCAATTTTAAAAAGTTTCTAATGGGAATAAGGAATTAGTTTAAGACACTATTTGTGGTTTACTAGTATATACTGCAATAGTTTATCAAATGCCAATTATTGATTTTAGCATTTGCAATACAAAAGGTTTAGAAATATACTTAAATATAGTCAGACATGTCGGTAACATGAACGAATCTATCTTGAGTAACAGGACAACGGTAACAGGACAGAATTGGTAACAGCAAGGATTTTTCTGCTTTATTTTAAAGTTTAAGAAAAATACATCATTTTAGAAACTGTATTTGCAAGATGAAATATCTGCCTAGGTAATGAAAAATTCTAAAATAAATTCCTTGCTGTTACTATCTACTATACTAGAATTGCACAATGTTCTCTGCTGTTATCAAAGGGAAAAAACCTATTTTTTTATTCAATATACTTTATATTTTTTTGAAATTTATTTGATAAGGTGGTGATAACTTAAATATTAAATAAAATGGTTGGCATATAGTAGATTATCTTTTCGATTCTTGAGTGAAATTGTCTTGAACATCCTTCCTGTTACTGATGATGGTTATGCTGTTACTTTTTATCAGGTAACATGACAGAACATAACAGAAAGGAATTACGCGATAGTTTTTGTCCTTTTTATCACATTAAATGTAAGTGTATTTCCTGTGACATATATTTTTTAAAAAGATGATATAAACACACACTTAATGTGTGGTGCACACTTAAAATTATTCTCAGAAAGTGTAAGAAAAGGCTATAACAGGATAGAACACCAATAAGTATTTTTTCTATAAATTCGTATCTTGGATGGGCTTGAATTTTCAAACCTGGCCGCCTTTCCATCTATTTCTTTGTACTAATGCATTCAGGAAATGATGCTCTTCAAAATACTTAATGGGATATAACTCTTGGTCTTGTAAACGTTTCCTCAGGTAAAAAAAAACTTAGTGGTAACAGGAAGGAAATCACCCCTGGGGACCATTTTTTTTCTCTTAAAATTTGCAAAATTTTATTACATGCTCTAGTTATAATATAAAAAGACAAATTAGGGGCAAGTTTATTATATAATATATCATATATGTGAGAATCAGACGCCTGTTGAATTAATTTGGGTATTATTTGAATGATTTAGTTTTCAAAATAACACAGGGGACAACATGATTTTAGGGGCGGGGGGGGGGGGGGGTTGAACATTTAAATTACAATATTTTATTGGAAGAAATACAAGAATGAGTGTTTAATTGGCAGGAGTTGGTGCATTATATAATTTAGTTTATACTGAAACTTAAAATATTCAAAAAAGATGGTTGAAAAAAAAAAAAAAATTGCTGGACATGAAAATTATACTTTTTCAGATATTGTCTCAATTGCATTAACATATGGATATTGTTTAAGTTAAATTTTTTGTTGATAAACAATTGAACTTATTTTAAAACAAAGCATGAATTGTCCTCATGCATTCCCTATCCCCATTTTTGATTTCACCAACCAATCAACATTTGTTTTACATTTTGGAATTTCAAATAGCTTGGCCTCTGACATCGCTAAAGATACATTTATTGTTAAGACCTTCATCTGGTGCAGTACCACTAAATGATGAACTTTCATATTGTCAACATATTTGTTGAAATAAAACTGACTTAAATACAACTTTATCATTTAAACTGAGCAATTGTTATAGTCAATAGACAATGACCGAGAGTGACACGGCAAAGAAAATTATACAAACTTTAACATTTAAACAGAGCAATTGTTATATTTATTTTAGTTATTTTGGACGTATAGCTCTTCCACAATTTTCGGTACAAATCCATCTTTGGATTTCAAATGTTGGGCTTTGAGCGTTCCTGACGAAAGGTAAATGCAGAAAAGCGCTTCAGACGCAATTAATTATTAAATGTGTTGTTTTTCATTTTTCTAAAGTCAATAGACCATGACTGAGAGTGACTAGACAAAGAATTTCCATGACAATGAGATGTATCAAATTGAATATTAATACAAATGCAAACCAAATATCATATTCTTATCTATAAGTAAAGGTGGTTCTTAATATATTCTACTCTAGTTATAGGCCCTGTAATCTGATCTTAAGTCAAAATAAAAACCTTGCATTAATTTCTTAATTTACAGTAACTACTATATTTCTAACATAAGATCACTTACCGTTAGTACTTTGTCCTTGTGAGTGGCAACAAACAAGATCTTTGGAATGCCTGCATATACAACCTTACAATAGGTCAAGATGGAATTGACCCAATATTGCAAGAATACTAGAAAATAAAATCAAAATCTGTCATAAAAAAGTATAAAAAATTAGGCTGAATTGCTGTTTAAAAAATGAGGTTGATAAAGTTCATTTATTTAAACAGGTACTTTATCAACCATTTGTCAACCTCATTTATTTAAACAGGTACTTTATCAACCATTTGTCAACCTCATTTATTTAAACAGGTACTTTATCAACCTCATTTATTTAAACAGGTACTTTATCAACCTCATTTATTTAAACAGGTACTTCATCAACCTCATTTATTTAAACAGGTACTTCATCAACCTCATTTATTTAAACAGGTACTTTATCAACCTCATTTATTTAAACAGGTACTTTATCAACCTCATTTATTTAAACAGATACTTTATCAACCTCATTTATTTAAACAGGTACTTTATCAACCTCATTTATTTAAACAGGTACTTTATCAACCTCATTTATTTAAACAGGTACTTTATCAACCTCATTTATTTAAACAGCTGCATGATAATAGTCTTCCTTTAAGTTGGATTCTCTGTCAAAAAGTGACAACTGTTTCAGTGTTTATGTTTATTCTATATTGTTGTATTTGTTCTTCATACTATTTCATTAGCGCATAGTTAAAGGAAGACATATTAAAACTAGAGGCTCTCAAGAGCCTGTGTCGCTCACCTTGGTACATATTAAACAATGGACACAGATAAATTCATGACAAAATTGTGTTTTGGTGATCGTGATGTGTTTGTAGATCTTACTTTACTGAACATTCTTGCTGCTACAATTATCTCTATCTATAATGAACTTGGCGCAGTAATTACAGTGAAAAATATTTTCTAAAAATTTACAAAAATTTACAAAAATTTATGAAAATTGTTAAAAAATTACTACAAAGGGCAATAACTCTTTAAGGGGTCAACTGACAATTTTGTCATGCTGACTTATTTGTAGATCTTACTTTAAACTTGCTGAACATTATTGCTATTATCTCTATCTATAATAATATTCAAGATAATAATTACCAAAAACTACAAAATTTCCTTAAAATTACTAATTCTACAATTTTAGCCCCCCCCCTCCCCCCCCTCCGTCAGATTTGCTCTAAATGCTTTGGTGTCAGAGTTGTAAGCCAAAATCTACATTTTATTCCTATGTTCTATAATTAGCCATGTAGCCATCTTGGTTGGTTGGCAGGGTCACGCCACACATTTTTAAACTAAATACCCAAATGATGATTGTGGCCAAGTTTGGTTAAATTTGGCTCGGTAGTTTCAGAGAAGAAGATTTAAAAAAAAATACTAAAATTTTAGAAGAATGGTTGAAAATTGACTATAACGGGCAATAACTCCTTTATGGATCACTTGACAATTTTGGTCATGTTGCCTTATTTGTAGATCTTACTTTGCTGAACATTATTGCTGTTTACAGTTTATCTCTATTTATAATAATATTCACGATAATAACCAAAAACAGCAAAATTTCCTTAATTTTACTTATTTGGGGACAGCAACCCAACAACGGGTTGCTGTTTTGTCTGAAAATTGCAGGGCAGATAGATCTTGACCAATTGACTTTTAGACCCCATGTCAGATTTGCTCTAAATGCTTTGGTTTCAGAGTTATAAGCCAAAATCTACATTTTACCCCTATGTTCTATTTTTAGCCATGGCAGCCACCTTTGTTGGTTGGCAGCGTCACGCCACACATTTTTAAAACTAGATACCCCAATGATGATTGTGGCCAAGTTTGGTTAAATTTGGCCCAGTAGTTTCAGAAAAGAAGATTTTTGTAAAAGTTTACAGATGACAGACGCGGGACCACGGACGCCAAGTGATGAGAAAAGCTCAATGGACCTGTCAGGTCAGGTTAGCTAAAAAGGGTAACAATGGTTAAGACCTGCATACAATTCAAACTTATACAAACTCATATTTCACACCACCAAAATACAGTTGAAGTTGAGGTCCTGTGTAAGATTTTATGGAACAGCCCTTGGATTTTGTGTTTGTTCTAACTGCTATCTTGCTTTTTTAATTATCATAGTGCATTTCTTTTAAACACAAAAATGCAATTTAAAAAAATCCCACCGGCTCTATCCAAAAAGGTTTGTATAGTATAGTGTACATTGTACTACTTTTGGTACAAATTATGTCAAAATTATTGAGATATCCATCAGCTCTAACTCAAAATGTGGACAATTTAAGGTTAAGAGGGTCTTAATTCAGTGAAACAGCTTCAGATATACTAATTATTGGCCTTTTCAAAATGGACCAAATCCCTACTTTATCAAATTAAATGCTTGCTGAGCGCATTCTGATACGACTGCAGAGGCAATTACTTCCAAAATTAATCCCAGCCTTCCCTTTGTGGTATGGTACCTTGCAGTACAATTTCAGAGAGATCCATACACTTGAACACACGTTATAGTCTGGAAACTAGAAAAATGCTTGTTTTCTGCCCCTTTTTGGCCCTTCATTCCTAAACGTTTTGGGCAATTACCCCCAAAACTCAATTCCAGCTTCCCCTTTGTGATAAGGAACCTTGTAGTACAATTTCAGCACGATCCATACACTTACAAACAAGAAATTGTCATGAAACTAGAAAAATGCTTGGTTTTTTTTGCTTCTTTTATGGTCCTTAATTCCTAAAGTTTTGAGGCAATTACCCCCAGAATGAATCCCAGCATTCCCTTTGTGATATGAAATCTGGGTAAATTTGGACACAATATTTAAGCTTGATGCTGTCTGAATTTCGATTGTGATCAAATTTTGAAATAGTATAGGTTTCTGACACAAAATGAATGTGGTAAAAGACCTTAAAAATCTATTCTAAAAACTTTTCAAAAAAAAACTTGTAGTACAATGCCAGAGAGATCCATACACTAACAAACAAGTTATTGTGTGGAAGTTACAAAAATGCTTATTTTTGGCCTCTAATTCCTTAACTGTTAGTACCAAAATCTATCCCCACCTTTCTTTTGTTGTATTGATCGTAAAATTTCATAAAAAATCATTTACTTAAACTAAAGTTATTGTGCGAAAACCAATGTGTCTTCGGACGACAACAACACCACAAACGTCATAACAATATACGACCTCAAAAACTTTTTGCAGTCGTTTAAAAATATGATGTTGCCTGTCAATAAATGCAACAAAAAAATCATCAGCTCCTTTTTTGTGAGAATTCACTCATTCAAAATCTAAAGAAATTTTCAGGAATAAGCTTTATGATTTTTGTGTATACAAAACACTTTCGGACGTACAAAAATTTAAACCTGGTATCTTTGATAAATATTATTGTCTTACCTCATATCAATGTTTCAAAATGCAAGACATATTGAGGTTAATATGGTAGTTTGTGACAAGCTCATAGTGGCAATGTAAACAAGTTACGTAAACATTTAGGTTGGCTTTAATATTTAAAAAAGACAAATTTAATTGTTTTTTGAATTATCACCTTGCTGTCATAGAAATGTATCCTGTTTGCATTATCGGAGTGTAAATAATATGCATATTACCTGCTGGAGTTGGCGTCATGTGCTGCCCTGGAAAACACATCACATCAGGGACCTGTTCGTGCAAATCTTTGCTCCCATCAAATACTACAAGAAACAATGCCCGGAACGTCATGAAGGTCTGATGTGTTGTTAGATAAACATATTGTCCACCAAAATCCCAGAAGATAAGACGTCCAACTTTCATCTTATACTTCCCACTTTTGAGGACCTTTTCCATTTTCTTTCTTATTTCTTCTTTAGTCATTCTTGTTCTCATTTTCTTTTCCATCTGTTTTACCATGTGAGGCACATTGGAGGATTTGGTAGATGGTAGATATTGTGCTGCTGCAGACTGTTCTGAGGGCAAAGAGGAAAGTGTAGCTTTGGCATAACCAGTTGGGCTTGTATCTGAAGCTTTGTTGGTAAGTTCACTCTCCTCCTCTTCTTCCAGAGAGGTCATTAAAACCTTATGGTACACAACATCCAGGGCATTGTAAGAGTCTGAAATTATATTTAATACATCAGGCAAATCAAATCAAAAACAGCTGCAGGCTGTCAAAACCAAGTGAAGAATGTAAGAAAAATCAGAATTAAGATAAAAATCATATCTTATCAGGCGTACCATTCATACAATGCTATTAACAAATTTTAAAGAGTCATATTTTAACTGATTGATGATGACATTATTGAATATGGAAAATAATGTTAATTCATTGAATAATTTTAACATTTAAATTCAATTTCAAAATATAAAACCTTAACATCTTTCTAATAAGATTAGTAAAATGTTAAGATTTTCATACACAAATCAGATTTGATATTGAATTAATATGGTGCGTGAATAGAAGGCACAAAAAATGGCTACAATGTGAAACTATTTAAATCAGTGCTATAACATGTCTGCTGATAGCGCAGTCCATGCAATAGAGTATATTTTTAATGTGGTCAGATATTCTACTTGTGCTCTTTCTCACCTGGATCAACAAGAATCCACTCTTTTGACTGAATGTCGAGGCCACAGCGACCTTCTACCAGAGAAATCCCATCAGTTGGATGTCGCCCTTCTGGTAGGACATCCCCAGCTAACAGCTTCACAAGAGTCGTTTTCCCAACAGAAAATTGACCGGTTACCATGCATCTCATATCAAATGATTCATAGCTGCCCTTCCCTAATAAACGATTTAACATGGCAGACTTTTGCCCTTTTCCGATGGAATCTAAAAAAAATAAAAAAAATTGGAAAGTTTTGATGTGTTCATGTTGAGAAAAAAAATGTATCCATACACAAACTCATAGATAATTTTTCCTCATTTGTTGGTTAATATGTTGATATGTCATTTTTCGATATGTCAATGTGTTAAATATGTCAGAATGTCTTTATGTCTTTGTGTTGATGTATTAGCCTGTTTGTGTATTGATCTGTGAGTGTAATGATGTATGTGTGCTAAAGTGTTGATCTGTCAATGTTTCAATATGTCAATGTGTTAATGTACGAGTCTGTTAATGTATTCAGCTGTCAGTGTATCTATATGTCAATGTGTTGATGTTTGAATCTGGTTATATGTTGATATGTTAGTGTTTCAATATGTCAATGTGTTGATATATCAGTGTGATGACAAATGTGTGTTTAAGAGTTGATCTGTCAGTGTGTCGATATGTCAATTTGTTGAAGTTTGAGTCTTGTAATATGTTGATCTGTCAGTGTGTCAATATGTCTGTTAATGTGTTGATCTATCATCCTGATGATGTATGAGTGTAAAAATGTTGATCTGTCAGTGTTTCAATATGTTATTGTGTTGACGTTTGAGTTTAGTGATATGTTAATCTGTAAGTGTGCCAATATGTCAATGTGTTGATGTAGGAGTCTATTATTATGTCGATCTGTAAATGCATCGATATGCCAATGTGTTGATATATAAATCTGTTAATGTGTTAAATCTGTCAGTGTGTCAATATGTCTACGTGCTGATGTATGAGTCTGTTTATTTGTTTATTTACGGACATGCACAGATTAAAAAAAATTATGTGATCTGTAATCAATCAATCTTCATCAATAGCCTATTTCACTTTTCCCATCAATTTGCTGGGTTTTTACAATTATAACATTATAAGCAGATATCAAGGTTTCCGTATATTAGAAACAAGTAATTATAAATCATTTCAGCCAGTATCTGAATAATTAACATAAGAGCATTACCTTCAACTACTGGTGCTGCCGGTTCCTGTAAATGGGTGTCAGGAGTTACTTCTGGGGATGTCTTTGACATGACAGTCTACAAAAGAAAAATATGCTATAAACTATCATGCCCACTGTGAAAACTTGTCAAATAGTTTAATACATATATTAATTCTAATAGCCTTTCTATCTGCCAGTAGATTTAAAGAGGGTTTCATATAGTCGAGTTACAAGTTGCGAGTTAAGATAGTCGAGTTGCGAGTTAAAAAAGTCGAGTTGCGAGTTAAAAAAGTCTAGTTGCGAGTTACGAAAGTTGAGTTGCGAGTTACAAAAGTTGAGTTGCGAGTTAAGAAAGCAGAGTCGCGAGTTAAGAAAGTCGAGTTGCGAGTTAAGAAAGTCGAGTTGCAAGTTACAAAAGTCGACTTTTGAGTTAAGAAAGTCGAGTTGCGAGTTACAAAAGTCGAGTTGCAAGTTAAAAAAGTTGAGTTGCGAGTTACAAAAGTCAAGTTGCGAGTTACAAAAATATTTTTGAGAATCGATTCACATTTGATAAACAAAGCATGCGTGTGTAAGTGGTAAATTTGTCCTGGTAAAATATGTCTGGGGGACAAATATTGCTAGTATAAAAAGTCCATGGTTACAGAAATTACTAGTATTTTTAGTCCGATGTTATTTATATATGTCCCCGGACTAATTTTCCTAGGTAATCATGTCCTATAAAACCCTATAATATTTAATTACATTTAAACCATGGAAATTTAGATGTTATGTTTTAGTAATGTTTAAAAGAGTTGCATAGTTATATTTTTGATAAAATTTATGTCCCCAGACTAATTTTCCTATGGAATCATGTCCATGCCATTAATAGTCTTAGGTTAAAATGTCCATGCCCTTAATTTTAAAAGGTGAATATGAATGTAATATGTTTTAATATTGTTAAAGACAAAACGAAAGAGTTGTGTATCAATCTGTTTAAGAAAATTTGTCTCCAGACTAATTTTCCTAGGAAATCATGTCCATGTCATTAACTATTCTAGGTTAAAATGTTTTAAATGTAATATGTTTAAATATTGTTCAATAGTTGTGTATCATTTTTTTAAATTTTTTTATATAAATAAGGCCGTTAGTTTTCTCGTTTGATTTGCTTTACATTGTCATTTCGGGGCCTTTTATAGCTGACTATGGGGTATGGGCTTTGCTCATTTATGAAGGCCGTATGGTGACCTATAGTTGTTAATTTCTATGTCATTTTGGTTTCTTGTGGACAGTTGTCTAATTGGCAATCATACCACATCTTCTTTTTCATATAATACGAATAATATAGTTTGATGAGGTAAATAAGCGGTTTTCTTGACTTTTGAAAAACATGATATTCACTGAGGCCGACGGCCGAAGTGAAAATCAGTTATTCCAAAGTCAATTAAACCCCATATTTACCGAAACAAAAGACAGTAACTGTTTTGTTCCATATTCCGAGAAAAGAAAATGTATTTAATGACAAACATATACCAAAACAAATTTTACATGAAACATTTTACCATACATTACGTTGCATGTAAAAGTGTGTGACGTTTAGCGCGGTGAATAACACTTTCTGAAGTGAATATGCTTTTTTATTCAAAATCCAATTCATAACGAGAAACTTACTAAAATGATACCAATATGGAATAACGCCATTTATTTGGACCAAACTTATGATGACACTGAACAATATTGAAAGCAAATGGCAAATGGCACGCAATAAATCGGGCCTTCTTTTTCATGTTTATATACTAGCATTTCAGAGTCAAATGTACGAGTGACACACGACTGTTGTGCGACAGTTGTTCGACAGTGACGCAACGGTAACACGCATATTTCCATGACATGAAAATCTGAAAAATAGAACCAAAAACTCACGATTGTTATACGACAGTCGCACGGCTTTCACAAGACTCATTTGCGACAAACCCACAACAGTATAATTACAATTCTTTTTTCCTGTACTGTACCCATTGTGGAACCATCGTAGACATGTCGTAGCTGATGTGACCTCTCTACATATTTTTTTGACATTTGATTTTGCACGACAACTTTTTTATTGATCTTCCACGACAAAAAATCGTACGATCTGTTGTGATCGGGGCTTTACATTTCGAACATCTCTATGGACGTCATGGCAGTATGACCGTTACCTCCTGCATCAGATGTTATTACCATAGTATCATCTTTAGTTTCCCGAATATGGAACAATCCAAATTGAATTCTTAGAAAACTAACTGAAACCGTTTTACTAATTAATTCATAATTGACAATCTCAAACGTGTGAACACTATATAATTTTAAACCTAAGTGACTCAGTTTTATATGTTACTTATAAGTAGGAATATATAAGTTACCCAATACCCAGGAGGAATACTTTTAAAAAAATCTTATTCAAGATGTAGCAATAAACATTTTAAATTTTCCAATTAAACCTTACCTGTAAAATGGCGCAAATGTAGTTTTTACAATAGTATCTTTGATGGCTACATGCATAGACCAAAGAATCAAATCGGGGAATGAGTCAAAAAGACAGCATTGAGCAACCCAACCAAAATATGCAATTCAACCGAATGTCATTTGGTCTTCAACACAACGAGAAATCACACACCTAGAGGGAGCCCCAAACAGGCCCCGAAACACAGTGTTATATATCTTTTAATTAGATCAAGAATATTTACGCCATTCTATGCTCCTAAATATAAAGATGAACCAAAATAAAAAAAATATACAAGAGCAACAAAGGCTAAAGGTTCCTTTTTCTTTTTTTTTATTTCTTTTTCAGTAGTCAGGCTTTTACAATCCCTTTACATCACCACCTGACCATGGTGTTAAGAGGTTTGATATATATATATACAACAAAAAATTGACTACATTTTTTTCTTCTAATGTGAATATATATTATTTAAATATTAACATTATAATAAAAAGTGGAAAAGAAACAATCACGCACACATACACACACTCTCGCACTTGCATTAACATAACATAAATCAACTTGTGTATTGCAAAGAAAAATGTTATCTTTGTAAAGATCTGCTCTTTATGAACTGTAAGTTTCATTTTTTATTTTATATGATTTGATTCAAAAGTAATGGTGACTAATCAGTAAAAATGTAATCTAATGGGGCCCAGAATTTTTGAAAATAAGGTGTGGTACCATTTTTCTTTGCTATATAATGTTCATTTTCTTGATATTTTCTTATTTTTGCTAATAACCCTATAATACTTGGTTTCTTTTCATACAATTTACATTTGTATATATAGTTCTTTGCAATAATAATAATAATCAAATTCAACAGTAAACTCTCATTTTGAAGACCAAGAAAAATGTGCTTCTTAGATAATGTAAAGTTCACAAAATATCTTTTCAGTTTTTGTGCTAAAGGTTCCTGACTAAGGTCAGACACAAAAATGCAGCGGGTTTAAACTTGTTTTATGCACGCACATCATTTCCCCTGTATCTCTAGCCAATGTAGACATATATAATTTTAACGTCCACAATTTTGAGTGTCTGACTGCCAAAGAATAAATTTTGCGGTCCCTAACGATTATTGCCAGGCTCCGCAATTCGACTTTCGTAACTCCCAACTCGACTTTCTTAACTCGCAACTAGACTTTTGTAACACGCAACTCGACTTTTTTAACACGCAACTCGACTTTTGTAACTCGCAACTCGACTTTCTGAACTCGCAACTCCACTTTCGTAACTCGCAACTCGACTTTTGTAACTTGCAACTCGATACTCGCAACTCGCAACTGGATACTCGACAACAAGTGAATCTCAGATTTAAAGGACAATAACTCTATATTTTACAGGAAGTTGAAATGCGCAATGCAATCACAACTTATTTTGACTAGACACAGACAATTATCTTGAATTGACCGTAATTCTTTGCTTATTTCCACCTTTGATTCTGTTGTTTGCATCTATTTGTTAAAATAGGTACAGTCATTGTATTGAACAAAATCATTTCTCGTCGCCACATAATTTATAGATAATACATAGTGATGCACGTTGACTAAATATGAAAGTGCATATGTAGTTGTCTCCCTTACTAGTATAATCAGTTTCAGAATGTTCATTGTTATTTCCCTTTTTTAAAACTATAAATTTCATGTTTCTTTATTT
Source organism: Mytilus trossulus (assembly GCF_036588685.1). Lineage (NCBI taxonomy): Eukaryota > Metazoa > Mollusca > Bivalvia > Mytilida > Mytilidae > Mytilus > Mytilus trossulus. The sequence goes on along the minus strand of NC_086377.1, from coordinate 81,708,622 downwards.
AATGATTTACATGATGTTTATTCAGTACCTATTTGTGAATTTGAATAGATATTAGTATTTTGAATTCATTGGTTAACGTTATTCATTTATATTCTAAAATCTAGTATTTGCATTGTCACAAATCATTTATAACCTCCTTTGACAGACTTTAGGCCTATATATTTTATATGACTGGTTTGGTGTAATTGCATTGAATTGTCTGATGTCTGAAGTATACAGTCCAACCAATGAAAGCTGTACTGAATGCAGATCTTCCTTTAACTTATTGGAAATCCGAAATAAACTTTTTTATAATTGAATCAGTGTTTATAATGTACAGATTGAAAATATATTATTGATATTGAATAAATACTGTATCATATGCAGTTTATACATGTATTTCAACCAAAAACAAGGATATTTTTTTGGTCAGGTAAATTAATCAATGAACGATAGATTTCTCCAAGAGGAAATTTAAGGTCTCAAATGAATAAACTACACAGAGAGCAATTGCTATAGTATTGATTCAATGGGACAGGTAAACTTACAAAAGTTTAAATACCTTGGTCAAGAGCAGACAACTCTGTGGTTCGCAATAACACATAATGAACGGGTATATAATCTGTTTATTGATGGCATTGTAAAAAAACAATCTAAATAAAAAAATATTATATTTAAACTTGCCAAAGTTTGTCAAGGGCAATGCCTCCAACTACACCACAATCATCAATACTGGGACCAACTACCGTATCCCCAGGACCAACCAATTTCACCTCTGGACCAACAACCTCAGGGCCGACAACAAATTCCACCTCTAGACGAACAACCTCAGGGCGGACAACAAATTCCACCTCTAGACCAACAATTTCTGGACCGACAACAAGTTTCACATCTAGACCAGCAACCTCTGGACCAACAACAAATTAATAATTATATATTCATTTAGAACGCCGGAATAATTGCTTGCTAATTCCGTTTCAGGTCTTCATATTTAGAATTTAAATAAAAATTAAGTCACGGTTATATATGATGAACCAATTTATTTGAATAAATAATTTGTTATATATATGCATAGATAATCTATAATTATAGTTTATATTTAAAGAAAAATATTCAAAAACTAGCCAGGATCGTTTCTACAAAAGCGTATTAGGGATGTAGTAAAAATGAAATCGGATTACTGATTGTATGTTGACATCACATATCTTAAAATCTCTGTGAATTATATTTTTGTTTCAATTATTTTGATAATTTACCAGTTTAGTACACAATTATCTCTATCCAATAATATATGAATATTTGGCGGTTACCCTAAGAAGTCCAATTATGCCACGCGTACCTGCATGACGCAGACACTGCCTTTATTATAAGCTGAATTTCACTCGTTTCATTTTCTGTCCTGGACAATCATGGGGTGAATTTTCAGCCTCGTTACTCCTTTCATCTACCGTTTTTCGTTTTGAAACTGACGAAGTTCCTGGGGTTCCCATACTAAAATATTAAGAAATATTTTGTTGCATGGTTTTGTGCTCAACAGCTGTGCAACAAGACAGGTCAATACCAATCAATACATCATACCCCCAAATACCATTAATTGAAAATCTCGGCACGATAAGCAATGTACAATACCCCAAGCCATGGTATGAGAAATCGATATTTAAAGTACGAGAATTGCGATCAACACATGATACCAGACAACCCAGACATGCCAGAGTTTTTTGTTCTAATTTTAAAATATGTACAACAGGACCTGTACAAACCAGTTCAAATTCTTGGAATGCCAGATGATTTAATTGAATCGAATTGGCTAACATAGAATTCTGATGAAGGGATTTTTCACTTTCTATTTTGGAAACATCAAGAATTTTTTGTTACTAGTCAGTTGGGCATATCGGATTACACATTTTAATTGCCGAGGCATAAATGATCTAGTCCCGGGCGTCGGGCTAGTGCTAACCCCTGCAGCTGATGACACAAAAAAAAGAGACATCAAACAGATGAGAACACAGATTTAAAACATTTGTCTTTCACATATGCCAACATGTATATTAGGCAACAAGCTTGGAATTGTCAACTTACATTGTTAACTGACAACAAATACTACAATGACATTGAAAACTACAGGCAACCGTTTTATTGTAATTTCTTTGTACCAAGTCTGTTTTGTCTCTTATAATCTGTGAATATCTTTTAAAGTAAGACAAAACTATTTACCTTAAGGAATTCCATCACTTCTTTCTTCTTCTCTTCAGAATAAAAAAATGATGTTTTCACCAGATCATAAGGAGTCTTACCCTGAAATACAATCAAATAATCTTTCATTAATTATACACATATATATCTTTTATTTCAAAAACTGTAAAACATTAAATAATAGGTAACTGTTGCATTAATTTTACCTATGCAATGCAGAATGTTGTCTTATGTATATATACTTGAAATAAAAACCAGTGAACCTAAACCAACAACAAATATGAAGTGTCATTATAAAGAGATCAATGAATAATATTTGAGATTTTGCTGTTAAAGAAATTATTGAATGATTGGTGTAGGGTGTGTGGGTGAAATGTGATAAGATGGTAGTTATATGTGTTGCTTGAGTATAATCAAATGGTAGTTTTGTTAATAGTGTATGATTGGTGTAAGATGTGTTGCTGGAGTATAATTAAATGGTAGTTTTGTAAGAAGTGTATGATTGATGTAAGATGTGTTGCCGGAGTATGCTGAGATGGTAGTTTTGATAAAAGTGTATGATTGGTGTAGGGTGTGTTGGTGGATGTGATTGAATGGTAGTTTTGTTGATAGTGTATAATTGGTGTAAGGTATATTGGTAGAATGTGACTAGATGGTAGTTTTGTAAACAGTGTATGATTGGTGTAAGATCTGTTGGTAAAATGTGATTAGATGGTAGTAAAGTGTGTTGTTGGAGTATGATTAGATGGTAGTTTTGTTAAATAGTGTATGATTAGTTTGAGGTGCATTAGTGGAATGTGATTAGATGGAAGTAAGAAGTGTTGCTAGAGTATGATTAGATGTTTGTTTTGTTAGTAGTTTAGGATTCGTGTTAGGTGTGTTGGTGGAGTATGATGAGATGGCAGTTGTGTCAGTAATGTAGGATTGGTGTTAGGTGTGTTGCTGGAGAATGATGAGATGGTAGTTGTGTCAGTAATGTATGATTGGTGTTAGGTGTGTTGGTGGAGTATGATGAGATGGTTGTAGTGTCATTAATGTAGGATTGGTGTTAGGTGTGTTGGTGATGTATGATGATATGGTAGTTGTGTCAGTAGTGTAGGATTGGTGTTAGGTGTGTTGGTGGAGTATGCTGAGATGATAGTTGTGTCAGTAATGTCGGATTGGTATTAGGTGTGTTGGTAGAGTATGATGAGATGGTAGTTGTGTCAGTAATGTCGGATTGGTGCTAGGTGAATTGGCAGAGTATGATGAGATGGTAGTTGTGTCAGTAATGTAAGATTGGTGTAAGTTGAGTTGGTAGAGTATGATGATATGGTAGTTGTGTCAGTAGTGTATGATTGGTGTAAGGTGTGTTGGTAGAGTATGATGAGATGGTAGTTGTGTCAGTAATGTAGAATTGGTGTTAGGTGTGTTGGTAGAGTATGATGAGATGGTTGTATAGTCAGTAATGTAGGATTGGTGTAAGGTGTGTTGGTGGAGTATGATGAGATGGTAGTTGTGTCAGTAATGTAGGATTGTTGTTAAGTGTGTTGGTGATGTATGATGAGATGGTAGTTGTGTCAGTAGTGTAGGATTGGTGTTAGGTGTGTTGGCGGAGTATGATGAGATGGTTGTTGTGTCAGTAATGTAAGATTTGTGTTAGGTTTTTTGGTGGAGTATGATGAGATGGTAGTTGTGTCAGTAGTGTAGGATTGGTGTTAGGTGTTTTGGTGGAGTATGATGAGATGGTAGTTGTGTCAGTAATGTAGGATTGGTGTTAATGGTGTTGGTGATGTATGATGAGATGGTAGTTGTGTCAGTAGTGTAGGATTGGTGTTAGGTGTGTTGGTGGAGTATGATGAGAAGTTAGTTGTGTCAGTAGTGTAGGATTGGTGTAGGGTGTGCTGGTAGAATATGATGAGATGGTTGTAGTGTCAGTAATGTAGGATTGGTGTTAGATTTGTTGGTAGAGTATGAGGAGATGGTAGTTGTGTCAGTAGTTTACGATTGGTGTAAGGTGTGTTGGCAGAGTATGATGAGATAGTGGTTGTGTCAGTAATGTAGGATTGGTGTTAGATGTGTTGGTAGAGTATGATGAGATGGTGTAGTGTCAGTAATGTAGGATTGGTGTTAGATGTGTTGGTGGAGTGTGATGAGATGGTAGTTGTGTCAGTAGTGTAGGATTAGTGTAAGGTGTGTTGGCAGAGTATGATGAGATGTTAGTTGTGTCAGTAACGTAGGATTAGTGTTAGGAGAGTTGGTAGAGTATCACGAGTATGATGAGGTGGTAGTTGTGTCAGTAATATAGGATTTGTGTTAGGTGTGTTGATTGGGTATGATGAGATGATAGTTGTGTCAGTAGTATATGATTGATGTAGGGTGTGTTGGTTGGGTATGATGAGATGGTTGTTGTGTCAGTAGTGTAGGATTGGCATAAGTTGTGTTGGTGGAGTAGGATGAGATGGTAGTGGTGTCAGTAATGTAGGATTGGTGTAGGGTGTGTTGTTAGAGTATGATGAGATGGTTGTTGTGTCAGTAATGTAGGATTGGTGTAGGGTGTGTTGGTAGAGTATGATGAGATTGTGTAGTGTCAGTAATGTAGGATTGGTGTTAGATGTGTTGGTGGAGTGTGATGAGATGGTAGTTGTGTCAGTAGTGTATGATTAGTGTAAGGTGTGTTGGCAGAGTATGATGAGATGGTAGTTGTGTCAGTAACGTAGGATTAATGTTAGGTGAGTTGGTAGAGTATCATGAGTATGATGAGATGGTAGTTGTGTCAGTAATGTAGGATTTGTGTTAGGTGTGTTGGTTGGGTATGATGAGATGATAGTTGTGTCAGTAGTATATGATTGATGTAGGGTGTGTTGGTTGGGTATGATGAGATGGTTGTTGTGTCAGTAGTGTAGGATTGGCGTACGTTGTGTTGATAGAGTATGATGAGATGGTAGTGGTGTCAGTAATGTAGGATTGGTGTTAGGTGTTTTGATGGAGTATGATGAGATGGTAGTTGTGTCAGTAGTGTAGGATTGGTGTTAGGTGTGTTGATGGAGTATGATGAGATGGTTGTCGTGTCAGTAGTGTAGGATTGGTGTTAGGTGTGTTGATGGAGTATGATGAGATGGTAGTTGTATTAGTAGTATATGATTGATGTAGGGTGTGTTGATAGAATATCATGAGATGTTAGTTGTGTCAGTAGTGTAGGATTGGTGTTAGGTGTGTTGGTGGAGTATGATGAGATGGTAGTTGTGTCAGTAGTGTAGGATTGGTGTAAGGTATGTTGGTGGAGTATGATGAGATGGTAGTTGTGTCAGTAGTGTAGGATTGGTGTTAGGTGTGTTGATGGAGTATGATGAGATGGTAGTTGTATTAGTAGTATATGATTGATGTAGGGTGTGTTGATAGAATATCATGAGATGTTAGTTGTGTCAGTAATGTAGGATTGGTGTTATGTGTGTTGGTGATGTATGATGATATGGTAGTTGTGTCAGTAGTGTAGGATTGGTTTTAGGTGTGTTGGTGGAGTATGATGAGATGGTAGTTGTGTCAGTAGTGTAGGATTGGTGTTAGGTGTGTTGGTTGAGTGTGATGAGATGGTAGTTGTGTCAGTAGTGTAGGATTGGTGTAAGGTGTGTTGGCAGAGTATGATGAGATTGTAGTTGTGTCAGTAGTGTAGGATTGGTTTTAGGTGTGTTGGTGGAGTATGATGAGATGATAGTTGTGTCAGTAGTATATGATTGATGTAGGGCGTGTTGGTAGAGTATCATGAGATGGTAGTTGTGTCAGCAATGTAGGATTGGTGTGGGTGTGTTGGTGGAGTATGATGAGATGATAGTTGTGTCAGTATTATATGATTGATGTAGGGTGTGTTGGTAGAGTATCATGAGATGGTAGTTGTATCAGTAGTGTAGGATTGGTGTTAGGTGTTTTGGTGGAGTATGATGAGATGATAGTTGTGTCAGTAATGTAGGATTGGTGTTAAGTGTGTTGGTGATGTATGATGAGATGGTAGTTGTGTCAGTAGTGTAGGATTGGTTTTAGGTGTGTTGGTGGAGTATGATGAGATGGTAGTTTTGTCAGTAGTGTAGGATTGGTGTTAGGTGTGTTGGTTGAGTGTGATGAGATGGTAGTTGTGTTAGCAGTGTAGGATTGGTGTGGGTGTGTTGGTGGAGTATGATGAGATGATAGTTGTGTCAGTATTATATGATTGATGTAGGGTGTGTTGGTAGAGTATCATGAGATGGTAGTTGTATCAGTAGTGTAGGATTGGTGTTAGGTGTTTTGGTGGAGTATGATAAGATGGTAGTTGTGTCAGTAATGTAGGATTGGTGTAAGGTGTGTTGGCAGAGTATGATGAGATTGTAGTTGTGTCAGTAGTGTAGGATTGGTTTTAGGTGTGTGGGTGGAGTATGATGAGATGATAGTTGTGTCAGTAGTATATGATTGATGTAGGGCGTGTTGGTAGAGTATCATGAGATGGTAGTTGTGTCAGCAGTGTAGGATTGGTGTGGGTGTGTTGGTGGAGTATGATGAGATGATAGTTGTGTCAGTATTATATGATTGATGTAGGGTGTGTTGGTAGAGTATCATGAGATGGTAGTTGTATCAGTAGTGTAGGATTGGTGTTATGTGTTTTGGTGGAGTACGATGTGATGATAGTTGTGTCAGTAATGTAGGATTGGTGTTAAGTGTGTTGGTGATGTATGATGAGATGGTTGTTGTGTCAGTAGTGTAGGATTGGTTTTAGGTGTGTCGGTGGAGTATGATGAGATGGTAGTTGTGTCAGTAGTGTAGGATTGGTGTTAGGTGTGTTGGTTGAGTGTGATAAGATGGTAGTTGTGTCAGTAGTGTAGGATTGGTGTAAGGTGTGTTGGCAGAGTATGATGAGATTGTAGTTGTGTCAGTAGTGTAGGATTGGTTTTAGGTGTGTTGGTGGAGTATGATGAGATGATAGTTGTGTCAGTAGTATATGATTGATGTAGGGCGTGTTGGTAGAGTATCATGAGATGGTAGTTGTATCAGTAGTGTAGGATTGGTGTTAGGTGTTTTGGTGGAGTATGATGAGATGATAGTTGTGTCAGTAATGTAGGATTGGTGTTAAGTGTGTTGGTGATGTATGATGATATGGTAGTTGTGTCAGTAGTGTAGGATTGGTTTTAGGTGTGTTGGCAGAGTATGATGAGATTGTAGTTGTGTCAGTAGTGTAGGATTGGTTTTAGGTGTGTTGGTGGAGTATGATGAGATGATAGTTGTGTCAGTAGTATATGATTGATGTAGGGCGTGTTGGTAGAGTATCATGAGATGGTAGTTGTGTCAGCAATGTAGGATTGGTGTGGGTGTGTTGGTAGAGTATGATGAGATGATAGTTGTGTCAGTATTATATGATTGATGTAGGGTGTGTTGGTAGAGTATCATGAGATGGTAGTTGTATCAGTAGTGTAGGATTGGTGTTAGGTGTTTTGGTGGAGTATGATGAGATGATAGTTGTGTCAGTAATGTAGGATTGGTGTTAAGTGTGTTGGTGATGTATGATGAGATGGTAGTTGTGTCAGTAGTGTAGGATTGGTTTTAGGTGTGTTGGTGGAGTATGATGAGATGGTAGTTTTGTCAGTAGTGTAGGATTGGTGTTAGGTGTGTTGGTTGAGTGTGATGAGATGGTAGTTGTGTTAGCAGTGTAGGATTGGTGTGGGTGTGTTGGTGGAGTATGATGAGATGATAGTTGTGTCAGTATTATATGATTGATGTAGGGTGTGTTGGTAGAGTATCATGAGATGGTAGTTGTATCAGTAGTGTAGGATTGGTGTTAGGTGTTTTGGTGGAGTATGATAAGATGGTAGTTGTGTCAGTAATGTAGGATTGGTGTAAGGTGTGTTGGCAGAGTATGATGAGATTGTAGTTGTGTCAGTAGTGTAGGATTGGTTTTAGGTGTGTGGGTGGAGTATGATGAGATGATAGTTGTGTCAGTAGTATATGATTGATGTAGGGCGTGTTGGTAGAGTATCATGAGATGGTAGTTGTGTCAGCAGTGTAGGATTGGTGTGGGTGTGTTGGTGGAGTATGATGAGATGATAGTTGTGTCAGTATTATATGATTGATGTAGGGTGTGTTGGTAGAGTATCATGAGATGGTAGTTGTATCAGTAGTGTAGGATTGGTGTTAGGTGTTTTGGTGGAGTATGATGAGATGATAGTTGTGTCAGTAGTGTAGGATTGGTTTTAGGTGTGTCGGTGGAGTATGATGAGATGGTAGTTGTGTCAGTAGTGTAGGATTGGTGTTAGGTGTGTTGGTTGAGTGTGATAAGATGGTAGTTGTGTCAGTAGTGTAGGATTGGTGTAAGGTGTGTTGGCAGAGTATGATGAGATTGTAGTTGTGTCAGTAGTGTAGGATTGGTTTTAGGTGTGTTGGTGGAGTATGATGAGATGATAGTTGTGTCAGTAGTATATGATTGATGTAGGGCGTGTTGGTAGAGTATCATGAGATGGTAGTTGTGTCAGCAGTGTAGGATTGGTGTGGGTGTGTTGGTGGAGTATGATGAGATGATAGTTGTGTCAGTATTATATGATTGATGTAGGGTGTGTTGGTAGAGTATCATGAGATGGTAGTTGTATCAGTAGTGTAGGATTGGTGTTAGGTGTTTTGGTGGAGTATGATGAGATGATAGTTGTGTCAGTCATGTAGGATTGGTGTTAAGTGTGTTGGTGATGTATGATGAGATGGTTGTTGTATCAGTAGTGTAGGGTTGGTGTTAGGTGTGTTGGTGATGTATGATGAGATGGTTGTTGTATCAGTAGTGTAGGATTGGTGTAGGGTGTGTTGGTAGAGTATGATGAGATGGTTGGTGAGGGTCAAGGACATTGAACATGTGACTGGCGGAAACTTCGTAACATGAGGCATCCATATACAAAGTATGAATCATCAAGGTCTTCCTCCTTCTAAAATATAAAGCTTTCAAGAAGTTTGCTAACGCCTCCGCCACTGCTTGATCACTATCCCTATGCCGAGCTTTCTGAGATTAAAGTCGCAGGCTCGACAAAAAATATTCAGTTTTAAGGGGGCTTGCGGGTCTAAATCATTTTTTTAATTTAAAAAAAATGGGGTCACCGTTCATTTACGCTCACAATCTGCCTTCAAAAGAAGTATACATGTTTGTTAATGTCCATTTTTCTGTTGCCTCAATAGGGGAGATAGTTGTAATATCGAAATAAAAAAAGAACTAAATTACAGAAATCGCTAAAATTTTACAGTTATTTAGTTTATGTACAGCTTTTTCGAAAACAACAATAAAAAATATAGGTCACCAATGAGTAAATTTAAGATATTTCTATTTTAATGCCAAAAAATGGCATTTTTGCACCAAAGGGAGATAATTTGGAGCTTTTTCAATGATATCTACATTTTAAAAGTCATCTGAGGCCAACAAGAATTGATTTTTTGGAATGATTCTTGTACCATAATGATAAAGTAATAACTACTTAAAGTAATAAATGAAATTTGTAATGAAAAATTATTGTTTAATTTTTTTTCTGAAAATCTTATACTTGTGAGCCTCCTTAAGAAAACTGTGTTCATTCATTAAGTGTATGAATAAAAAGGTTAGTCCCTCCATGTAAAAGTAACGCACAGACTGATTTCTTCATATTTAGTTTAACCTGTTTATTATACAGGTATTTTATCATAAACTTAAAAGTTGTACTTTATTATATTTTATCTGCAGCTGTTTACTCTCAACTATCATGACTATTGTATTTGTATTTATATTGTAATTGTACTTTCTCTGTTGACTTGTATTTAGTTTTTAGAGAATAAAATATCTATCTATCTAATAAGAATAAAACTGAATGTTACCTCCAATGTTTTCACCCAAGGACTGCATCCTTGATCTATTAAACATTTTGTTACATCAATCTGTCCATTCTCAGCAGCATAATGTAAAGCTGTTCGTCCACTCTATAACAATAGAAAAATATAAACATGTTAATGGTGTGTGATAATAAAATCATGAGAGGAGTCAAACAATTTATTGTAAGAAAAATAACATCGGGTAAGAATATATCCAATTATATTTGTGTATAAACTATTAAATGGTAGATTAAGATATATAAATTCAATGTATATTTTTTCTGATTCAGTGAAACAAAGCAGGTAAAAAAATAGTAAACTCTTAATTATATAAGTGTTACAAGTCAAATAATAGCAACCCTCACTTTATATAAGTCTCACAAGTATTTGTTGTCCATTTAACATGTATGATTAACAACATGATTTTATGTTGATTCAGTAGAATGATCAAAGTTGAAAAAAACCACTTTTTTCAAGAAACATTAAAAAGAGTTATATTTTCTGATTCAGTTTGAAGAGACAAGAAAAATAAGACCCCAATTTATATAATTCTGTCAAGTATTTGTTATTTTTAAAAGATGTTTAACATAAGATCTGTAGAGTTAACATTATCTGACTAAAGATGTTTACACAACTTGTTCTCATCAACTTCTCATTAAAATCGGATGTTTACAAATAATTTTTTGTCAGGAAACAAAATAAAACCTAAACTATCTGATTCAGTTCTGTGTTACGAATAAAATGAGACCCCACTTTACATAATTCTAACAAATATTTGTTGTCCATTAAACCTGTCTGATTAACAACATAATTTTTACCAGGTTTGTAGCGTCTAACTGACTGCCGTGAGTGACCAGGTAGGTCACCACCTCCAGGTGTCCTCTCACAGCCGCCCACATTAATGGTGTCCTTCCTCCCTGTAATATCAACATATAACAGACATCAAAACTTGTGTCATAAACTGGACAATGTTGTGTAATAAATATAAACAAAATATATATCACATGAATCAGTAGTCAAAACTGAATAAAATGACCAGTCACACTTTTATTTATATTCTACATAAACAACAAATAAACAACATGTTTTATTGTGAGATGTCAGAACTTCCATCAGAACTGTCAGGTTAAAAAAATAAACTTTTTTCTAGAAACATAAACAATATTTATATCAATGGACTCACCTGGACAAGACAATTAAAATGAGACCCCACTTTATATAATTCTAACAAATATTTGTTGTCCATTAAACATGTCTGATTAACAACATGATTTTTACCAGGTTTGTAGCGTCTAACTGACTGCCGTGAGTGACCAGGTAAGTCACCACCTCCAGGTGTCCTCTCACAGCCGCCCACATTAATTGTGTCCTTCCTCCCTGTAATATCAACATATAACAGACATCAAAACTTGTGTCATAAACTGGACAATGTTGTGTAATAAATATAAACAAAATATATATCACATGAATCAGTGGTCAAAACTGAATAAAATGACCAGTCACACTTTTATTTATATTCTACATAAACAACAAATAAACAACATGTTTTATTGTGAGATGTCAGAACTTCCATCAGAACTGTCAGGTTAAAAAAAAACTTTTTTTCTAGAAACATAAACAATATTTATAACAATGGACTCAGCTGGACAAAACAATTAAAATGAGACCCCACTTTATATAATTTTATCAAATATTTGTTGTCCATTAAACCTGTCTGATTAACAATGATTACGTAGAATGGTCAACAGTTTAAAATTTTTGTTTTTTTCAAGAAACATTAAAACGAGTAATATTTTCTGATTCAGTACGAAGAGACAAGAAAAATAAGACATCACTTTATATAATTCTGTAAAATATTTGTTATTTTTAAAAGATGTTTTACATTAGATCTGTAGAATTAACATTATCTAACTAAATATGTTAACACATTTTTTTCTCATCAACTTCTCATTAAAATCAGATGTTTACAAAATAATTTTTCATCAGGAAACAAAATAAAACCTTAACTATCTTATTCAGTTCTGTGTTACGAATAAAATGAGACCCCACTTTATATAATTCTAACAAATATTTGTTGTCCATTAAACTTGTCTGATTAACAACATGATTTTGTGTAGATTCTGTATAAAGTGATGTTTGGTCAGAGTAAGGTGATTATATCTATCATGACCTTGGATGTAGCGTCTAACTGACTGCCGTGAGTGACCAGGTAAGTCACCACCTCCAGGTGTCCTTCCCAAGCCGCCCAGATTAATGGTGTCCTTTCATACTGTAATATCAACATATAACAGACATCAAAACTTGTGTCATAAACTGGACAATGTTGTGTAATAAATATAAACAAAATATATATCACATGAATCAGTGGTCAAAACTGAATAAAATGACCAGTCACACTTTTATTTATATTCTACATAAACAACAAATAAACAACATGTTTTATTGTGATATGTCAGAACTTCCATCAGAACTGTCAGGTTAAATAAAAACTTTTTTCTAGAAACATAAACAATATTTATATCAATGGACTCAGCTGGACAAGACAATTAAAATGAGACCCCACTTTATATAATTTTATCAAATATTTGTTGTCCATTAAACCTGTCTGATTAACAATGATTACGTAAAATGATTAAAGTTAAAAAAAAAAATCAAGAAACATTCAAACAAGTAATATTTTCTGATTCAGTACGAAGAGACAAGAAAAATAAGACCCCACTTTATATAATTCTGTCAAGTATTTGTTATTTTTAAAAGATGTTTTACATTAGATCTGTAGAATTAACATTATCTGACTAAAGATGTTAACACAACTCGTTCTCAACTTCTCATTAAAATCAGATGTTTACAAAATAATTTTTTGTCAAGAAACAAAATAAAACCTTTACTATCTGATTCAGTTCTGTGTTATGAATAAAATGAGACCCCACTTTATATAATTCTAACAAATATGTGTTGTCCATTAAACCTGTCTGATTAACAGTATTTTGTGTCTTTTCAAAATAATGATCAAAGCTTAGAAAATATTTAGTGGTTTTTCCGTGTAAAATGTTGGGTGTCTTCCAGCTGCTTCCTATCATATGTGTTGTTGTAAGTATAAGGGTAATATAGCAATGTTGAATGTGTGTGGTGATTATAAGGGTAATATAGCAATGGTGTATGTTTGTGGTGAGTATATGGGGTAATATAGCAATTGTGTATGTTTGTGGTGAGTGTTAGGGTAATATAGCAATGGTGTATGTTTGTGGTGAGTATAAGGGTAATATAGCAATGGTGTATGTTTGTGGTGAGTATATGGGGTAATATAGCAATGGTGTATGTTTGTGGTGAGTGTAAGGGTAATATAGCAATGGTGTATGTTTGTGGTGAGTATAAGGGTAATATAGCAATGGTGTATGTTTGTGGTGAGTATATGGGGTAATATAGCAATGGTGTATGTTTGTGGTGAGTGTAAGGGTAATATAGCAATGGTGTATGTTTTTGGTGAGTATAAGGGCAATGTAGCAATGGTGTATGTTTGTGGTGAGTATAAGGGTAATATAGCAATGGTGTATGTTTGTGGTGAGTATAAGGAAAGAACAGCAATAAGCCATCAGAGTGTCATTGCTATGTCAAATGTTGGTGTTGACTATAAGAGTGTCATTGCTATGTCACATGTTAGTGTTGACTATAAGAGTGTCATTGCTATGTCACATGTTGGTGTTGAGGTAGAGTGTCATTGCTATGTCAAATGTTGGTGTTGAGGTAGAGTGTCATTGCTATGTCACATGTTGGTGTTGAGGTAAACAGTGTCATTGCTATGTCACATGTTGGTGTTTACTACCAGAGTGTCATTGCTATGTCAAATGTTGGTGTTTACTATCAGAGTGTCATTGCTATGTCACATGTTGGTTTTGACTATAAGAGTGTCATTGCTATGTCACATGTTGGTTTTGACTATAAGAGTGTCATTGCTATGTCACATGTTGGTTTTGACTATAAGAGTGTCATTGCTATGTCACATGTTGGTGTTGAGGTAAATAGTGTCATTGCTATGTCACATGTTGGTGTTGACTATAAGAGTGTCATTGCTATGTCACATGTTGGTGTTGAGGTAGAGTGTTATTGCTATGTCAAATGTTGGTGTTGAGGTAGAGTGTCATTGGTATGTCACATGTTGGTGTTGAGGTAAAGAGTGTCATTGCTATGTCACATGTTGGTGTTTACTATCATAGTGTCATTGTTATGTCAAATGTTGGTGTTTACTATCGGAGTGTCATTGCTATGTCACATGTTGGTTTTGACTGTAAGAGTGTCATTGCTATGTCACATGTTGGTGTTGACTATAAGAGTGGCATTGCTATGTCACATGTTGGTGTTGACTATCAGAGTGTCATTGCTATGTCAAAAGTTTGTTTTGACTATAAGAGTGTCGTTACTATGTCACATGTTAGTGTTGAGGTAAAAAGTGTCATTGTTATGTCAAATGTTGGTGTTGAGGTAGAGTGTCATTGGTATGTCACATGTTGGTGTTGAGGTAAAGAGTGTCATTGCTATGTCACATGTTGGTGTTGACTATAAAAGTCATTGCTATGTCACATGTTGGTGTTTACTATAAGAGTGTCATTGATATGTCACATGTTGTATGATCAGGTGTCACATGTCATGTTCAGTACAGGAGTAGTAAAGGCATGTTGTATGATAAGGTGTCACATGTCATGTTCAGTACAGGAGTGGTAAATGAATGTTGTATGATGTGGTGTCACATGTCATGTTCAGTACAGGAGTGGTAAATGCATGTTGTATAATCAGGTGTCACATGTCATATTCAGTACAAGAGTGGTAAATGAACGTTGTATAATCAGGTGTTACATGTCATGTTCAGTACAGGAAGGGGTAAACTGGAATGGGTAATGAATTATGCATGTCACATGTCATGTTCAGTACAATAGTGGTAAATGCATGTTGTATAATCAGATGTCACATGTCATGTTCAGTACAGGAGTGGGAAATGTATGTTGTATAATCAGGTGGTATATGTCATGTTCAGTACAAGAGTGGTAAATAAATGTTGTATGAGCAGGTGTCACATGTCATGTTTAATACAGAAGTGGTAAATGATTGTTGTATGATCATGTGTCATGTCTTGTGTCATGATGATGCAATATTTATGTATTTTTTTGTAGAATACCATGAAAGTGTATCTTAAGTGTCATAAAGTATAATAAAATAAATCTCAATATTTCAGTTGTATACAGTAAGGAAGTTTCATACAGCAACCCTTTGACATACAAACTGGAGTGGTATTCATCAGTGTAATGAAGTAAATCACAATATTTCAGTTGTAAGCAGTTATAAAGTATCAGACAGCAAACTTTATGACATACAAACTGGAGTGGAATTCATTGGTGTAATGAAGTATGTCATGTTTGTTTGTGGCTGTTGTGTGTCTTTTCGTCTGGCCATGGCATTCTTCTACTACTTCATGTACTTAATGTGGTTTTTCACTTTTTTACTTGGGTATTGGTGTTGAATACAGGAGCTGTATATTTTGATGGTGTGTAACGATGTTTCACACTGTTTTTGTTGAATACAAGAGTTCTATCTACATTCAGGTTGTGTGATGATGTTTCTTAATATTTTGAGACAAGAGTATTTGCAATAACCAAAAATTAACATTGAATCGCTGAACATAAACAAGAGTAATATTTGACTGATTCATATAATGTGTACTATATAATAAATAACTTTATATGTGCTAAACAGTTTACTTCACTTACTCTACGATCTCTACATTCCAAGTTAGCTCCGTTCTTTACACATAATTCTACCTCTTTTATATTCCCATTCTCTGCAGCTGTAAGAAGATTCTGTAAGCAAAACAAATCTTTTACATTTTCCTCTAGAACATACAAATGTATCATAAATGTAATAATTGAATTTAACAAGCTACATTTTTACAGTTTCAACAGTTTATACCAAATACAGTGATTACCAAGAAGGAGTGAAATTGTTGTGTATAATTTCAGATTATTTTTTTTAGAAAAGTCTGTAGACAATTGAATTATGCATCAGTTTGGATATCAGCCTAAGTTTTTGTTGAGGTTTGTGTTGCTCGGTCTTTAGTTTTTTATGTAATGTTTTGAATATAAAAAGAAGATGTGGTATGATTGCCAATGAGACAATTCTACAAAATAGACAAAATGACACAGAAAAAAACAACTATAGGTCACTGTACAGCCTTCAACAGCTATAAAAGGCCCTGAAATGACTAATGTAGACCGTCGAATTTTGATTGTTTTTCATTTTTTTCCATGGCGTTGCCAGATTCTCTTCGACTTAAAGAGTTGTGAATGTCCTACAATATCTTACGTTTCTTTTTTTTTTGTCTCCTGGAATTTTGTATATTGAAATTCTGTTCACTGTAGTCATTTTGATTTCTCCTGTTCTCCCCCCTGAGAAAACTGCACGCCTATATCTTTATAACATAGGTCACATGACATAGGTCACATGACACTGACTGACTCTGAGAATATTACACACCTGTATCTTTATGTACATTTTATAGACAACATAAGTCACATGACACTGACTGACTCTGAGAATACTGCACACCTGTATCTTTATGTACAGTTTGTAGACAACATAGATCACATGACATACATTTTGTAGGTCACATGACACTGACTTACTGAGAATACTACACACCTGTATCTTTATGTACAGTTTATAGACAACATAAGATACATGACATAGGTCACATGACAATGACTTTTAAGAAGAAAAACTTACCTCATCCCAACTTGCCATTATATCCTGGAAAAGAAAATGAAATCATTGTATATATTTATAAAAATAAGGAGATATGATAACCAATGAGACAACTATCCACTTAAGTTCAAATGAAGTGGATGTAAGCAATTATAGGCAACGGTACGGCCTTCAACAATAATTGAATTTTCCTGCATAGGTTGAACCCTGAACAGTTGAACAAGTATGGACACAACATTTAAGCTTAAAACAGGTCTAAATTTGGATTCTGATTGAATATTTATAATAGATTATTTTCTAATTAAGAGGGAATGCCACGAACCATCAAGCTTCCTCCCTAAAATTTATTGAAAGTACATTTTTAATTAATAATGAAAATGATATTTGCAAATCTGAACCACAAACAGGATCATGTAAAAAAATAAACATTAACACACACAGCAAAAATAAAATACCACATAACAACTGTGACATCTACCTTCATAACACACATGACTTTAAAATTTCCCTTTGTACAGAAATGGATTCAACCATCAACAAGAGACTGTCACAACGACAGCAAACCGGATTTAATATTAACATTTATTTGTGTCCTGGCAATATCACAAGAACCATTACTGATGAATGGTGAAAGTGAAAATCGTCAATATCAAATTTGACCTCCATTTTGTAGTCAGTATCAACATATTAAAATTTGAAAAGCTTAGATTGAATGGTTCATGAGTAAATGCAACAACGTGAATGGAAACGCCATTTTACGATCTATTAAGAACCATAACTCCTGAACGGTAAAAGTCAAAATCGTCATTATTGAACTTGACCTCTATTTTGTCATCAGTAACAACATATAAAAATTTCAAAAGCTTTGGTTGAAAGTTTCATGAGAAAATGCACGGACATGACTGGAAACTCCATTTTTCAATCTTTCAAGAACCACAACTCCTGAACGGTAAAAGTCAGAATTGTCATTATTGAACTTGACCTCTATTTTGTCATCAGTAACAACATATAAAAATTTCAAAAGCTTTGGTTGAATGTTTCATGAGAAAATGCACGGACATGACTGGAAACTCCATTTTTCAATCTTTCAAGAACCATAACTCCTGAACGGTAAAAGTCAAAATCGCCATTATTGAACTTGACCTTCATTTAGGTGTCAGTAACAACATATTAAAATTTTAAAAGTTTTAGTTGAACAGTTCATGAGTTAATGCACGGACAACATTTGATTGCTGTCCGCCCGCCCGCCCGCCGTACATCCCCAAATCAATAACCAACATTTTTGTCACAAAAATCCGGTTAAAAATTGAATTCTTGGGAAAGGGCTATAACGGAACATCAAGAAAAGCTAAAATCATGAAAATTGACCTTGACCTTCATTTAGTCACAGGAAACAACATATCTAGATTTGAAAAAAAATCTTTCAAGCGTTTTCATGTAAATGAATGGACACTAATTGGCAGCCGCCTGCCCGCACGCTCGCCGTACATCCCAAAATCAATAACTGATCTAACTTGGAAAATCTGGTTAAAAAGCCATACCGTATAGTCAGCTATAAATGGCCTCAACATGAAAAATATGAAACAATTCAATTGAGAAAACTTGCGCCTAATTTATAACAAAAATATTTACGAAAAACAAATATGACAAAAACCAGTGATAACCACTGAACTACAAGCTCCCGACGTGGAACTGACACATAAAGCATGAGGAGGGGTTAAACATGTTTGTATACATAGTTGTAAATTGATGAACAATACATTAATTAGTGTTGTCATATTTAGATTTCCCCAATACTATTAAATATTGAAATTGATAAAATCTGTATTTTCTTCAAATTGATTATCCTAGAGCTAACCATGTCCTTTTATTACATTCCACCATATACAAGTAAATTAGATAAACTTTCAAACAAAATTACTCTTTTTTAAATAGATGCTGTAAAAATGATGTACACATTTTGCTTACATTGTAGTGTCATTGTTGAAACATTGAAGGGCCATAACTCTTACACAGCATAAAGAAAATTGGCACTCTCACACTTGACCTTCATTTTGACATGAGAAACAACAAATATGAAAACTTTAAAAGGTTTGGTTAATTGTTTTGCAAGTTATTACACAGACATGTCATAAACAGTCATTTATCAATCAATCACAAGGACCATAGCACTTAATTCATAATATGAAAATGTTAAGGTGTTGGTAGCAACAGTTTGTCGAAATTGGGTTTTTCAGTCAGAAATGTGTTTTTCTTGTTTTTTTTTAAATAATGTTAAAAGTAAGAAGATGTGGTATGATTGCTAATGGGACAACTCAGACACTTCACCAGAGAGTTTTCAATAAGAAGCAAAACCTTCACCAAACAGCAATCTAAAAAAGGCTCCAAAATGACAAATGTAAAACAATTCAAACAAGAAAGGCCTGAGAACAGTTATTTCGTAGTGCATTTCTTTTAGAAAATAAATTCAAAATAAAAAAATCCAACCGGCTGTATCTCAAAAAGATTTTTACAGTGTAGTGTACTACTTTTGGGACAAAAAACAGACTGACAGAAGGACAGACAGATGGACGGACGGACGGAGTGCAAACCTAAAGTCCCCTTCGACTTCGTCGGTAGGGGACTCATAAATTAAATAACACATAGCTGAAAGGGTGATAGAGCAGATGTGTACCCCTCGAAAAAACATTGTCAACCTTGGCTTCGCCTCAGTTGACAATGTTTTCTCGGGGTAACTATCTGCTCTATCACCCTCTCAGCTATGTGTTATTCATATAATGATGACTTCCAATTATGGAACACCTCCTCAACAAATATTATCCAAGTGGGGAGTTAATTAAAACTAATAAATCGTACGTCACTAAAAGTTTTTCACAAATAACTAAAAATAATTTAGATTCACTGTACACGGATAAAATCTAAAAATATTTGGGGACTTATAAAATAACTGTGTCATGTTTGTAGATTCACCATACACAATTAAAAAGTAATCAAAGAGCTGAAAGCTCTGAGGAAAAATGACGCCACTGTCTCTAATATTGGGATAGTTTGTATGCAAGTCTTGATTTTCACATACCTTAATTAGTTTAACAATGCAACATGTCTCGTAAGCATATAATTGATATTTGTATATGTGTGTGTGTGAAGTGAAGGTGACAACTGGCTGGTTTTTTTTAAAGACAAATGAATAGGTCAAGACTACCTGAATTGTACAAATAAATACCGTAGAAAGGCTTGTATATTTCTCACTGGTACTTAGTCTGAATCAGGGTCCGTTCGCGCCCATTCACGTTTGCTCCCACTCATATTCGCCCCCTTTCACTTTCACACCCTACATGTTCGCACCCAATCTTAATTGGTTTTATGTTTAATAACTCGAGTTGCTTGGTCTGACTTTTACTTGACATTACTCGACCAAGTCTGAACTATACTTGACTGTACTGAATCGTACTTGTCCCTTATATTTGCCGTGGAAAATAGTCTGAACTATTACTCGACCAGTCTGAAACAGTCTTAACCCATTCTCGACATGTACTGGACCTATTTTTCTAGTCTAAACCATACTTAACCAAAGGTCTGAACAGTACTCTACCAGTCTGAACCATACTAGACCAAAACAACTCTACTTTTTAAACTATTAAAATAAATTTCTTTTTAACTGACGTATATAACAACAGCCAACAAAATTTATAAATGTTTTTAATCTTATATTAAAAAAATATCTATAATCATATTTAGGATGAACAAAATATATTATATATAACTTATATCAAAAAGGGATAAAATTAAATAAATAAATAAAAATTGTTTTTCTGATTAGTGGTGAAATATAAAGAATAACCTCTGCATGGGGGCAAACTCATAAATAAGATCACACCTGGTCAGGGGTATTAAATTCTAAATAACATTTATTCACAATTGCAACATCCTATTTAAGTTAAAAAAAAAAACCAAGGCCTTTCAAATATACATGTATGTACTTGATAAGTAATACACGACTTTAAGAAAATAGGGCTTTCTTTTTACCTGTAAAACACACATGTACTGAGGTAATTAGAATATATTTAAAGTATTATGCCATGTAAATTTGACAAAACAAATACTTAAATTATTTGAAATAAATTTTTACTATTACTTTGGAATACATTTCCTTTTTTTAATAAGGTTATCAAGGGTTGCTATGGAAATTCTATTATCATGATTACATTAAATTCTTGGTTTAATAAAACAAAACAATTGAGCTCTCCTTTTTTTTTTTATTTATTAAGTTTTTTATATACTATTTTATATATATATTAATAAAAAAAAAACATTCACTGCATTATCAATTAAAATCAACTAAATCTAAACTAAGCTTAAGTTAATGGTAAAAATAGTCCAGTTACCATAAAATACTTCCGAAATATTCTAAAATTTTTAATAAATAATGAAAATATTAGTCATTTGTTAGTCACAATTCATTTTTTTAGATTATTTCATCAGCTTGTTTTATTTATATTTTAAAATTTGATGTATATTATTATGTAAGTGTTGATTAATATTGTGTTGAAGTTATATTATGATTGATTATTGTGAAATTTTAATTTCAATACTGTATTGAATACATTTTTAATTTCAAGTTGTTCAAAATTCATTTTTATTAAAAAAAAATCCTAAATTGATAAAATTCAGTTGATAGAGATACGAAGAATAGGTCTAGGTTGATTAAGACTTGGTCGAGTATGGTTCAGACTAGGTCGAGTATGGTTCAAACTAGGTCGAGTATGGTTCAGACTAGGTCGAAAACTGTTCAGACAATGTCAAGTACTGTTCAGACTAGGTCGAGCACGGTTCAGACTCGTATACAATGATTAAGTACTGGTTAAGTACAAATTCAGACTGTTTAGTATGGTTCAGACTACAGTCGAGTATTATCAAGTAAATTTCAGACCAATTCAGACTGGTCGAGTAAAAATCAGTACCGTTGAGTACAGATATAGGCCTTTTCAGACTTTTCCTGGTTTGTAGTGTAATATACGGATATTTGTTGTCCCAAGTACATCCATACTTTTCTGAGAGTATTGCCACAGTGGGATATAGCTGATCTGTCTAAGACAAGTACATGGATGTTTTAAGTTCTGCCTACAATAGTAGAGGGTCATGATGTTTTCTGGTTTGTGCGTCTGTCCCAGTATCAAGTTAAAGTTTTGAAATAAACATGTAGTTTGTGATCACATCAACTTGAAACTTAGTTAATATATAACTCAAGCAATTGAATATTTGATTAAAATTGAGAATGGAAACGGGGAATGCGTCAAAGAGACTTCAACCAGATCAAAAAGCATTAAACAGCCCAAGGCCACCAATTCGTCTCGAACACAGCAAGAAAATCCCACACCTAGAGGCTGCTTCAGCTGACCGCTAAACTTTAATGTATACAAGTTCAGTGAAAATTGATGTCTCACTAAAATAAACTATCAGTATTCACAAAGTGTGGATTAATAAAATAAATTAAGTAAAAAGACAGGATATCACATACTTATGTATTGAAGGGTTTCTTTGCAAGTACAAACTGATGGACGCCACTAGTGGATCAATAATTGTTCTCATGGACGTTTGGTAAGATTTGTTGCTCTATCTGCAATTTCATGTTTAATGTTTATAATGGATTTGTGTTTGTCTTGATGTTGATTCTAATGCGAATAAGAGGAAGTTGAATTGCTGAAAACCAGCTATCGGCTTAACTGGATTATACAGAATAAGTAGTTTTTTGGCATATTAATGCATTGACACATAGGCAGACAGATACATTGATCAGTTGACCTATTAAAAAATCGACATATTAATCAATTGACATATTAAAACATTGACAGATCATCATCTCAAAATTGAGGTATCAAAAGAGTATCAAATTCAAACATTGACACAGACATATTGACACATTGACCAGTTGACAAATTAACATATTGACATATAAATACATTGACAGTTCTAAAGCTTTTTACACATCAACACCTTGAAAGATCAACACTTAAACAGACTCATATACTGACACATTGACATATCCACACTTAGACAGATCAACACAATAACAGACTCATATATACATCGACACATTCAGGCCTCTACAATAACTTTTTTTTCAACTTGTCCAGTAGGACAAGTACATACCAAAACTTACCTGTCCAAATGAAATTGTTACTTGTCCAAAAAATTTTAACTAAAAATAACCTTTTTACATTCTAAGTTGATTAAAGGAACAAAACGGATTTAAATAATAGAATAGAATTTGATGAATTTCTTTTGAAATACTTTTCAAAAATATGAGTCAAGTACAACTGAATCTAGTCATGTCACAGGACTTAGGTTCTAGTTTTCACCAATGCCAGTCTCATCAGAATCTAAACATTAGGCACCATTTGATAGGCCTGGACACTCATCATTGCTCATTGGAATTGTATCCTGTTTTTTTTAGTTGAAAAAAGTTTTATTCAAATGCAATCAATAAAAAGAAGATGTGGTCTGATTGCCAATGAGAAAACTCTCAACAAGAGACCAAATGACACAGAAATTAACAACTATAGGTCACCATATTACAAAAAAAAATTTTTTTTCTACTTATGATCAAATATGATTTTGTGAATTTTATGAAATTATGGTAAATAAAAAAAAAAAAATTGTGAAAAAATTACCGGTATGGTATTTATTATAAAGAACATAGCAAGGTAAGAAAATGAGATACTGATTTGTCTTGGTCCCAAATTGTCTCCTCTCTTTCCAAACTGTCTATCAATCATGTCTACTAAATATGTGTCCTACGGTGCCAAACTGTCTTAAACTTCGAGCTAAAACTGTTCAGGTGACGAACTGTACTATAAAGTTACCTTATCTATAAAGCGCAGCATTGATTCGGATCAGTAAGACTGGTTTCCGAGAATAGTATACCTTTGACCTGTTAAAAAGTACCTGACAAAGAACCAGTTAAAAATTATCGATTGCAAGTCGAAGAAAAAGGTTTTGCATTTGAATAGACAGAATACAGAAACCACGTGACAGAAACATGTCAAATTAATATTTGTTTTGTTTGTTTGTTGTTTATAATTATACTTTGTTCATTAAAGTTGGATGAAGTTTATTTTCTGCAGAATAATTGTATTTGTCCCAACAGACAAGCTTGATACAGCTTTTACTTGTCCGTCCTTTTTTCCCTCTGGTACCGGACAATCGGACAAGCGTTATTGTCGAGGTCTGCACATTGCTATATTGACACACTGACAGATTAACACTTTTACAGATTCATACATCAGCGCATTGACATATGACAAACTGACAGATCAACACACAACAGACTCATCAATTGGCATATTGCTACACTGACAAATCAACACATAAACATATTCATACATCAACACATTACCATATTGACACACTGACAGATTAGAAAAAATAACAGACTCATATATCGACTCATTGACATATTGAAACACTGACAGATCAACACATCAACTGACTCATACATCACCATTTGATTTATCAACACATTGACAGATCAACACATTAACAGACTCACACATCAACACATAGACATATTGACACACTAACAGATTTAACACATCAACACATTGACATATTGATACAATGACAAATCAACACATAAACATATTCATACATCAACACATTGTCATATCGATACACTGACAAATCAACACATAAACATATTCATACATCAACACATTGTCATATCGATACACTGACAAATCAACACATAAGCATATTCATACATCAACACATTACCATATTGACACACTTACAGATTAGAAAAAAATAACAGACTCATATATCGACATATTGAAACACTGACAGATCAACACATCAACTGACTCATACATCAACATTTGATATATCAACACATTGACAAATCAACACATTAACAGACTCAAACATCAACACATAGACATGTTGACACACTAACAGATCAAAAACACACTTAAACATCAACAAGCTGACATATTGACACACTGACAAATCAACAAATAAACAGACCCATACATTAGCACATATACATATTGACACAATGACATATTGAACAGACACATTGACATATTGACACACTGACAGATCAACATATTACCAGACTCCCACTTCAACAAATTGACATATCGACACACTGACAGATCAACACTTTAACAGACATATATCATCACGCTGATAGATCAACAAATTGATAGGCTCATACATCAACACATTGACATATTGACACACTTACATATCAACATATAACCAGATTCATACATCAACACATTGACATCTTAACACACTTACATATCAACATATTGACAGGCTCAAACATCAACACATTGACATATTGACACACTTACATATCAACATATAACCTGATTCATACATCAAAACATTGACATATTGACACACTTACATATCAACATATAACCAGATTCATACATCAACACATTGACATATTGAAACACTTACATATCAACATATAACCAGATTCATACATCAACACATTGACATCTTAACACACTTACATATCAACATATTGACAGGCTCAAACATCAACACATTGACATATTGACACACTTACATATCAACATATAACCTGATTCATACATCAAAACATTGACATATTGACACACTTACATATCAACATATAACCAGATTCATACATCAACACATTGACATATTGAAACATTGACAGATCAACACTTTAGCACACATACATCATCACGCTAATAGATCAACACATTGACAGACTCATGCATCAGCACATTGGATATTGACACACTGACATATCAATATATTACCAGACTCAAACATCAACACATTGGCATATTGACACACTGACATATCAACACATTCCCTGACTCAAACATCAACACATTGACATATTGACACACTGACATATCAACACGTTCCCTGAATCAAACATCAACACATTGACATATTGACACACCGAATATCAACATCTTACCAGACTCAAACATAAACACATTGACAGATGAACACATTAACAGACTCATACATTGACACATTGACAGATCTACACATTAACAGACTGAAACATTTGCAAATTGACACACTGACATATTCACACGTCGACATATTGACACATTGACAGGATCATACATCAATACATAGACATATACTTTTGATACTATATATGCCCTTGAATTTTTACTAGATAACATTTTTGTTCGCTTTGGGGATTCCGTATATCGTCAGATTATCGGAATTCCAATGGGGACTAACTGTGCACCACTTATTGCGGACCTCTTTTTGTATTGTTACGAGTTACAATTTATGACAAAAATAAGCAAAGACCCATCAAAACAACATCTGATAAACAAATTTAATAATACTTTTAGATATTTGTATGATATTTTGGCTCTCAATAATGACGACTTCAGTATGTATATTAATGAAATTTATCCTGGTGAACTCACTTTAAATAAAGCTAGTACTAACAATGACCACTGCCCTTTCCTCGATCTTGATATCTATATCACTAACGGAAAGCTGAATACTAAAATTTATGATAAAAGGGATGATTTTTCATTTCCTATCGTTAATTATCCGTTTTTAGATGGTGACGTTCCCTTGTCACCATCTTACGGTGTTTATATATCTCAACTTGTACGATTCGCTCGTGTATGTAACAATGTTTTAGATTTTAACGAGAGAAATTTATGTATTACTGAAAAATTATTACACCAGGGTTTTCGATATCACAAACTAGTCAAAACATTTACTAAATTTTATCATCGGTATAAAGACATCATTCTTAAATATAGCTCAACATGCAGACTTTTTATACGTTCAGGTATTTCACATCCATTTTTTTATGGAAATATTCTTTATAAAGCACAAAGGTGTCAGTATTCACCTCATAAACTTACAAAACCTTTGAATAGACGTATTAAGAAGGGATATAATTACGATACTGTTGTCAAGTCATTAAAGATTGCATATTTTGGCGTTAATATTGAGTCACTGATAAGGTCTTTGCGTCGGAACTAAACACATTTATTCTAAAAACAGTTGTTGGCATGACACGGGTTATGTTCTTCTCATATATGTTATGATGGTATGATACTAAACCCCTTACGGGAAGGATTGTGCCTGATGTTCATATGATGAAATCATAATCTTTCAGTCAGTTTTATTGAAGTCTGGAGCTGGCATGTCAGTTAACTGCTAGTAGTCTGTTGTTATTTATGTATTATTGTCATTTTGTTTATTTTCTTTCGTTACATCTTCTGACATCAGACTCGGACTTCTCTTGAACTGAATTTTAATGTGCGTATTGTTATGCTTTTACTTTTCTACACTGGTTAGAGGTATAGGGGGAGGGTTGAGATCTCACAAACATGTTTAACCCCGCCGCATTTTTGCGCCTGTCCCAAGTCAGGAGCCTCTGGCCTTTGTTAGTCTTGTATTATTTAAATTTTAGTTTCTTGTGTACAATTTGGAAATTAGTATGGCGTTCATTATCACTGAACTAGTATATATTTGTTTAGGGGCCAGCTGAAGGACGCCTCCGGGTGCGGGAATTTCTCGCTACATTGAAGACCTGTTGGTGACCTTCTGCTGTTGTGTTTTTTTATTTTGGTCGGGTTGTTGTCTCTTTGACACATTCCCCATTTCCATTCTCAATTTTATATAGACACTCTTGACATATTGAACCACAAACATATTGAACAACTCATACATTAACACATTGACACACTGTCAAATCAGCACATTAACAGTCTCTAACATCCACAAGTTGACATTACGACAGATTAACAGACTCACACAGCAACACATTTGCATATTGACACACTGACAGATGAACACTATTACATATTCATAAATCTACACATGACATATCAACATATCTACATATCAACACATAAACATACTAAAACATCTACACATTGATACATCGACACACTGACAAATCAACCCATTAACACTCATACATCAAAACACTGACAGATCTACATAGAACAAGACTCATACATCAACACAATGACATATTGATACCTTGAGAGACTTAAAAATAAATGCATTGCCATATAAACACACTGACAGATTAACACATTAACAGATTCAAACATCAACGCATTAACACACTGATATATCAATACATTAACACTCATACATCGACACATAAACATATTGACACACTGACATATTTACTAAAATTTCAGACTCATACATACACCTTGACATATTGGCACACTAACAGATCAACAAATTAACAGACTTGTATATCATCATGTAGACACACTTATAAATTAACACATTAACAGATAAATTCATCTAAACAGAGCTATCGACAAACTGACATTTTAACACATTATCATGCAGATTCATACATCGACACATAGACATATTGACACACTATATTTTCAACACATTAAAATATTCATATATCAACACATTAACATATTAAAAAACTAACAATTTAACACATTAACAGACTTCTACATCATTACACCAATAATTCAATACATAAACAAGCTAATACATCAACACATAGACATAAATATGATAAAGACATTCTGACCAACAAATGAGGAGAAATTATCTATGAGTGTGTGTATGCATACATTTTTTTTCACAACATGAACAAATCTAAACTTTCAAACTTTACTTTTTTTTAGATTACATCAGAAAAGGGCAACATTCTGCCATGTTAAATCGTTTATTAGGGAAGGGCAGCTATGAATCATTTGATATGAGATGCATGGTAACGGGCCAGTTTTCTGTTGGGAAAACGACTCTTGTGAAACTGTTAGCTGGGGATGTCATACCAGAGGGGCGACATCCAACTGATGGGATTTCTCTGGTAGAAGGTCGCTGTGGCCTCGATGTTCAGACAAAAGAGTGAATTCTTGTTGATCCAGGTGAGAAAAAGCACAAGTAGAATATCTGACCACATTAATAAAAATTCTATTGCATGGACTGCGCTATCAGCAGACTTGTTATAGCACTGATTTAAATAGTTTCACATTGTAGCCATTTTTTTGTGCCTTCTATTCACGCACCATATTAATTCAATATCAAATCTGATTTGTGTATGAAAATCTTAACAATTTACTAATCTTATTAGAACGATGTTAAGGTTTTTATATTTTGAAATTGAATTTAAATGTTAAAATAATTCAAAGAATTAACATTATTTTCCCTAATCAATAATTTCATCAATCAATCAGTTAAAATATGACTCTCTTTAAAATGTGTTAATAGCATTATGTGAATGTTACACCTGATACAATTTCATTCTAATCTTAATTACTGATTTTTCTTACATTCTTCACTTCGTTTTGACAGCCTGCAGCTGATTTTGATTTGATTTGCCTGATGTATTAAATATAATTTCAGACTCTTTTAATGCCCTGGATGTTGTGTACCATAAGGTTTTAATGACCTCTCTGGAAGAAGAGGAGGAGAGTGAACTAACCAAAAAGTTCATCAAAGCTTCAGATACAATCCCAACTGGTTATGCCAAAGCTACACTTTCCCCTTTGCCCTCAGAACAGTCTGCAGCAGCACAATCTCTAAACGTGCCCCACATGGTAAAACAGATGAAAGTTGGACGTCTTATCTTCTGGGATTTTGACGGACAATATGTTTATCTAACAACACATCAGACCTTCATGACGTTCCGGGCATTGTTTCTTGTAGTATTTGATGGGAGCAAAGATTTGCATGAACAGGTCCCTGATGTGATGTGTTTTCCAGGGCAGCACATGACGCCAACGCCAGCAGGTAATGTGCATGTTATTTACACTCAGATAATGCAAACAGGATACATTTCTATAACAGCAAGGTGATAATTCAAAAAAACAATTGAAATTGTCTAAATATTTAAGCCACTCTAAATGTTTACGTAACTTGTTTACATTGCCACTTTGAGCTTGTTACAAACTACAATATTAACCTCAATATGTCTCACATTTTGAAACATTGATATGAGGTAAGACAATAATATTTATCAAAGATACCAGGTTTGAATTTTTGTACGTCGGAAAGTGCTTTAGATTTTTGAATGAGTAAATTCTTACAAAAAAGGAGCTGATGATGTTATCATAAGCATGAACAGAGTGTTGCATTTATTGACAGACAACATTATATTTTTGCGGTCATATATTGGTATGAAGTTGGCGTCGTTGTCGTCGTCGGAAGACATATTGGTTTTTGCACAATAACTTAAGTTTAAGAAATGGATCTCTATGAAATATTACCATAAGGTTCAATACCACAAAAGGAAGGTTGGGTTTGATTTTGGGGGTTATGGTACCAACATTTAAGGAAATAGGGGCCAAAAATAAGCATTTTTGTAACTTCCAGACAATAACTTGTGTGTTAGTGTATGGATCTCTTTGACATTGTACCACAAGGTTCCATATCACAAAGGAAATGCTGGGATTGATGTTGAAGGTAATTGCCTCAAAATTTTTGGAATTAGCGGCCAAAAAGGGTAAAAAAAACATGCATTTTTCTAGTTTCAGGACAATAACTTTTGTGTAAGTGTATGAATCTTTCTGAAATCATACTACAAGGTTCCATATCACAAAGGGAATGCTGGGTTTGAGTTTTGGGGCAGTTGCCCTAAATATTTAGGAATTTGGGACCAAAAAGGACACAAAAAAGCTTTTTTTCTAGTTTCCAGACAATAACTTGTGTTCAAGTGTATGGATCTCTCTGAAATTGTACTGCAAGGTATTATACCACAAAGGGAAGGCTGGGATTGAGTTTGGGGTGATGAATCTTAAGGGGTTCCAAAAAGTTAGGGGGGATTTTTTTTTCAGTTTTTTTTTTCTTTATTTTTTTTAATTTTAATTTGTTTATATCTGATATATATATATATAAAAGCAAATAATAATGATATGGCAGGAGATACACACCAAACAAGATACATGTATGTGAATTATTATATTAAGTATTGTGCAATAGCAAGAAATTTTCAATTGCACAGTATTGCGCTATAGCAAGAAATCTTCAATTGCACAGTATTGCACAATAGCAAGAAATCTTCAATTGCACAGTATTGTAGGTGTGAAATGACCTTAACCTCATTTTCATTTCATTGAGTTTTAGTATTTTTGTCGAGCCTTCGACTTGAGTCGAAAAAGCGAGACTAAGCGATCCTACATTCCGTCGGCGTCGTCGTCGGCGGCGGTGTCCACAAATATTCACTCTGTGGTTTAAAGTTTTTGAAATTTCTTAAACTATACTGAATTTCTACCAAACTTGGACAGAAGGTTGTTTATGATCATAAGAAAGTATCCAGAAGTAAATTTTGTAAAAATAAAATTCCTTTTTTTCCGTATTTTATTTATAAATGGACTTTGTTTTTCTGCGAGGAAACATTACATTCACTCTGTGGTTAAAGTTTTAAAAAATTTAATAACTTTCATAAACTATCCTTGATTTGTACCAAACTTAGACAGAAGCTTGTTTATGATCATAAGATAGTATCAAGAAGAATATTTTGTAAAAATAAATTTCCACTTTTCCGTATTTTACTTACATGACTTATAAATGGACTTAGTTTTTCTGCGAGGAAACATTACATTCACTCTGTGGTTAAAGTTTTAAAAATTTTAATAACTTTTATAAACTATCCTTGATTTGTACCAAACTTAGACAGAAGCTTGTTTATGATCATAAGATAGTATCAAGAAGAATATTTTGTAAAAATAAATTTCCACTTTTCCGTATTTTACTTATAAATGGACTTAGTTTTTCTGCGAGGAAACATTACATTCGCTCTGTGGTTAAAGTTTTTAAAATTTTAATAACTTTCATAAACTATCCTTGATTTGTACCAAACTTGGACAGAAGCTTGTTTATAATCATAAGATAGTATCAAGAAGAAAATTTTGTACTACTTTTCCGTATTTTACTTATAAATGGACTTAGTTTTTTTGCCAGAAACAAAACATTCACTCTGTGGTTTAAGTTTTTAAAATTTTTATAATTTTTTTTATAATGTTCTTAAACTATCCTCGATTTCTACCAAACTTAGACAGAAGCTTGTTTCTGATCATAAGATATTATTCAGAAGTAATTTTTGTAAAACAAAATTCACTTTTTCCGTATTTTACTTATCAATGGACTTAGTTTTTCTTCTAGTTAACATTACATACAGTCTGCAGTTAAAGTTTATACAACATTTATTAGATTCATAAACTATCCTGGATTGTTTTACCAAACTTGGAATCTTCTTTCAATCAAAAGACAGTATCGAGAGGGAAATTTTTATTGATGTTTTTCCTCATTTTGTTGAGTCTGCGATTAACAGCAAAAGTAGGCTAGACACTGGGTTCCTCGGAACCCTCACGAATTTTTCTAATACTATATGTAATAGGTCAACTATATTTGGTGTATGGTAATATTTTATGATGTACATGTCAGTCTCCATGTATCATCTGACCTTGACCTTATTGTCATGGATCATTTATCAATGTTTAGTTTTCATGGTTAAATTTGTTTGTTAGATACTATAAGCAATAGTTCGACTATATTTAAATTTGGTCATTAATTTGTATTCCATCTGCTTCCTTTGTTTAATATTCACTTAGACCAAGGTGAGAGACACAGGCTCTTTAGAACCTCTAGTTTATACTTTTTTTATGACAGATTCTGATTTTATTTTGTAGTATTCTTGCAATATTGGGTCAATTCCATCCTGACCTATTGTAAGGTTGTATATGCAGGCATTCCAAAAATCTTGTTTGTTGCCACTCACAAGGACAAAGTACCAATGGTGAGTGATCTTATGTTAGAAATATAGTAGTAAGTCATTGCCATTTGAAACACTTGAATAATGTGTAAAAACTGCTTACATAATGATAATATGCCCATATGTCTTAACTTGACCAAACTTCGTATAAAGCTACACTTTCGAAAGAACAAGATCCTAATTGATTTGTGGGTAATAGAATATTAAGATCAGATTACAGGGCCTATAACTAGAGTAGAATATATGAAGAAACACTTATAGATAAGAAAATGATATTGGTTAGCATTTGTATTAATATTCAATTTGATATATCTCATTGTCATGGAGATTCTTTACCGTGTCACTCTCGGTCATGGTCTATTGAGTTTAAACAGTTGCTCAGTTTAAATGTTAAAGTTTGTATTTTCTTTTTAAGTCAGTTTTATTTCAACAAATATGTTGACAATATGAAAGTTTAGAATTTAGTGATACTGCACCAGATGCACATCTTAACAATAAATGTCTCTTCAGTGATGTTAGAGGACAAAATATTTGAAATTCCAAAACGTAATACAAATGTTGATGAGTTTGTGAAATAAAAGATTGTGACAGGGAATGCATGAGGACGGACGATTCATGATTTGTTTTAAAATAAGTACAATTTTTATCAACAAAAAATGGAAATTAAACAATATCTTTATGTTCATGCAAATACCCTCTTGACCTGTTTTAGATTTATTGCCAACTTATTAATTGTGTCTTATTTTGTTTACTTGTGTTTCTTTACTAGGTAGGTAAAATGAATTACAAAACAAAAATATCAATAGCAAGTTTTTCTTTCAAAATACCCTTTTCATTTTATTTCCCTTGGAATGTAAGATTTAACAACTGATAACAGTTTCTGTCTGTTATCTTTGAAAGTATAAGATCTAGGTTACAAGTGTAAAATTGACCTTTGAGAGAAGATGTATGTCACTTGAAAATTTGAGATAAATCTAATTGTAGAACGCGTTATGAATGATGGTGATATCAACTTAGCAGTCCTGTTGGATTTTAAGAAAGCTTTTGATGTAGTACTAGTAGATCATGATATTCTCTGTAAAAAAATTGAAATTTATGGATTTAATAATACTGCTGTTTCTTTTTTAAAATCATATTTGAATGAAAGAACTCAAGAAGTACAAATTGGTAATGCTCATTCTGAAAAAAAATATATCAAGTATGGTGTCCCCCAAGGCTCCATATTAGGCCCCCTTCTGTTTATATTATACATAAAAAACCTTCATTTTTATATGAAAAATTGTTTCACTGTTATATGCCAATGATTCAACTTTACATCTGTCTGGTAATTGTTATCAAACTCTACACTCAAAGGTACAAAAAGATTTACATGGTGTTGAGGAATGGTGCAATGATGACAATATGTTCATCAATAAAAATAAAACAAAATATATGATTATTGGAACGAAGCAAAGAGCAAAGCCACATTACAATGAGAGTTGTTTAACTATTAACAATGAAGTGATACAATCTTCCACATGCGAAAGTCTTTTAGGCATTAAAATTGACCCTTCCCTCACATGGATAAACCAAATTGATGTGATCTGCTCAAAAATATCCTCTAGACTATATCTACTATTAAAGATTAAAACATTTCTAAATCTAAAATGCAGAAAAATATTCTATAATGGTTTTATCTTGCCACCAATTGATTATTGTTGTTTAGTGTGGAGTAGTTGTAGCAGTGAGGATTTAAAAAGGATATTAAAATTACAAAAGAGAGCAGCTAGATTAGTACTAGAAACCGACCCTTTCGCTCCTTCTTCGCCCTTATTCAAACACTTAAACTGGTTGACAGTTGAACAGAGAATAAAATATCACAAGTTTGTGATGACATTTAAGTGCATTAAAAATGATGCCCCATCATATCTAACTGACAAGTATCATTATGTTTCAGACAGAAATACATACCCCTTGAGAAATGCTGTTCAAGGAAACATCATACTCCCTAAACCAAAAACAGAATTGTTCCAAAAAAATGTTATGTATTCTAGACCGTTCATAAGGAATACTTTGCCAATACCGTGAAGAAATATTACAAATGTTAATTCTTTCAAATACAACATTTATAACAGATCATTTATTGAAATCAACCTAGCTGTATAAATAATATTAAAAACTGATTATGTCATCATGTTTATTTTTTCATCACATTTTATCAAGTTGTATTGAACATTATTATCATACTTGACTTTTTATACTAATGTATGCAATGTATATGTTTGCATTTTGTTCGATTTTTCATGATGAGGACCTTAGGGAAGATTAGCTAATTGTGTAATTAAGGCAACAGTAGTATAGCGCTTTTCAAACTCATAAATCCATGGACAAAAAACAAAATCGGGGTAACAAACTAAAACTGAGGGAAACACATAAAAATAAGAGGAGAATAACGACACAACCCTACAATGTAACACAAACAGAAACGGACCAAGCATCAGACAAAATCCCACAAGAATAACAAATATAACATCAAAACCAAATACAAGAATTTGGGATAGACAAGTACCGTGACACGTCTTATCGCAATGTCAATTTACACTCAAAAATAAGAGAAAACAAACGACGCAACGTTAAATTGTAACACACACAGAAGTGAACTATAATATAACAATGGCCATATTCCTGACTTGGTACAGGACATTTTTAAAGGAAAAAATGGTGGGTTGAACCTGGTTTTGTAGC
Organism: Mytilus trossulus; assembly: GCF_036588685.1. NCBI lineage: Eukaryota > Metazoa > Mollusca > Bivalvia > Mytilida > Mytilidae > Mytilus > Mytilus trossulus. The sequence goes on along the minus strand of NC_086377.1, from coordinate 81,673,428 downwards.
ATGCCAAACCTCGCACTTTAATGGCAATGTTAAATATAACATTGAAATGACAACTTAATATTACAGGACTACAATACAAATAAATAGGAGAACGTATTAGACAAAGAACTCTCTTAAAATAAAGTATTGTTGTTGTTGTTGTTATTCCACCATTGAAGATGCATTTACATCAACAGGTGAGCGATACAGTATCTTTACAGTGTATTAATCTGTCAACTTTTTATGTTTAACAGGAGAATATTGAGACCAGACGTGAAGAGCTTTACAGAGGAATTGAGGAGTTGTTTAAAGACCACGAGGGAAAACATCATCTGGTCCTTAGACCTCTCATATTTGTCAATGCCAAAGATCAAGCTGACCCAGAAATAGAAGTTCTGAAGAAAACAATAACAGAACTTACATTCGACCACCCATGCTGGGGTGAAAGAATGCCCAATGCTTGTGTTCCACTAGAGCTAGAGATCGCTGAACTAGTGGCAGAAGGAAAACAAATAATGTCATTGGCTGAAGTTAAAGAATTAAATGCTATCAGCGAGGTGTCTGTCCTGTCCCCTGAGCAGTTGACTGATTTCCTACATTTTCATCATTCCCTGGGGAAGATTGTTTATTTCGATACCCCCCAGCTGAGAGATAATGTAATGATCAACCCTCTTCTTATGGTGGAAGTTATGAGATCTTTTATCACAGGTGTGTGTATTTTCATTGTGTAGAGAATATAACTATTGCATGTAAAAATGTTCCAATATCCAAAAAGAGTTTACCTACCTTTTATTAGAGCGTGACAGACTGTTTGATAACATCTTATACTAATATTTATGTTGGTATGTGAGAACTTTTATGTAATATGATTAGTAAAATGATTAATCTTTTTTTTATCCACATTGTTAAAAATTGTGAAATGCATGCAATTTTTTAACAGATTTCTGAATGAAAATGTTGTTTTTTAATTGGTGATGTACGGCAGCAGGCAACCGAGGAGTTTACTTAGATACTTAGATCAGATTTGAATTGTGTGGCGTCACTTTTATTATACTTGAGTTATGTCTCTTTAATTTATAAATGGGAAAATTGCTGATTTTTTTTTTCCATTTTCTTACTTAAGTTTGCCTCAACCAGGGACTTTCTATACTAACGGGACTCGTCTTTATTGATTTTAACTGATTACTCAGCCTCCTGCTTAAAGCTACCACCCAACAATAAACTTAGTTCTGATATACAATGCTAGTATATATTTGCGTACTTCACAGTACATTGTAATTGTATAATTATTATTAGTTGTATATATAAAATCTGATTAATAGCGATTTAAGATGACAAAAAATATAAGATTTTGAAAGAATGATGAATTATTTAACTGAGACGTATCGTTTTGAAGCACACCCCAGTTGTGTAAAATGGTTACCATATCACACAAGATGGCAGCCACTGAAAATTCAACGAACAAATTCCTCAAAGTTTAAAGATCAATATTTAAAAGACGAGAAATCTTTTGAAAAACATGAAAAGCAGTTTGCAATGACAAAATGTATAAAATTTCATAAAAACGATTTTTTGTTAAACTTGAATATACAGTTTATTTGTATTCATGTAAAATACTTCGTAAATGTGAAATGATTTGCTATAAAGTCAAGTGACATCAGCTACAGCCGAGATCAGTCTGATAATGTGTATAGATATCGTTATAAGTGACTAGTCCCGTTAGTATAGAAAGTCCCTGCCTCAACCAAACTTTATGAATTCTATACAAAATGCTTATTACCACTAAACAAAAATCAAGTTTGAATTTTGGTGCCTTCCCTTTTACCATTCTAGAGTTATACTTCTTAGAAATGGAAGCATGCAGAATTTTTCGTTTCTGTTCTCTTTCTTAAGTTTACTTCATCCAAATTTTATGAAACTTAAATATAATATATTTTTTTTCAATTTAAACTGAAACTGATATTTATTTAGTATTAAGGTATCGGTATGACTATAGAACTACATGGTTTCAAAATATAAGATATATTTGAACAATGCTAAAAAACTTTGAGAATGCAAGTAGTTCTATCTCGTTATGAGTTGATTTCAAACACAATTATGTTTTAAGAAAACAATGTGTAGTTTTTATATATTTAAACTGAAACTCTTATACTAGGCTTTTTATAGAAGGTGAATGTAGACATGCTTAGTGTGACATTCAGTTTCACTAAACTAAAATACATTATTGTTTAGGGACCAGCTGATGCACCCCTAGGGTTACGAGATTTTTTCGATGTGTTGGTGGCCTTTGACTGCTTTCTGCATTTTGGTCAGGTAGTTGTCTCTTAAGCGCATTCCATGTTTGTATTTTCAATTTTGTTGCAGGATCAATGCATTTTGACCACAAATGAAACACAATTGCAAAATGGTATAAGTGCCCATATTGATGTCTAGTGTTAAAAATTATTCATTGGTTTCCATTTTTGAAATATTTGTCAAAAGATACAACACGTTTTATACACAGATTTAAATGAAACTTGTATTTTAATGGAAGATATCCTGGATTAATCAATTGTCTGAAAGTCTGCAGACATTTATTCTTCATAATCATGAAATATCAACTATTAATACTTAGTTCTCCCATCATGTTGTATCTGTGTCACTTTCTATTTATATAAGGGAACACATTTCATCCAGAAATGTGAGACCTCACCAATAGAGCAGAAATGCCTGCTAAATTAAACCAATAGTTCCAAACGGTGAAGTTGAAAGTAATTTTTACGGACACCATCACGAGTTGGTTGACTGTTATGAAAGAGGGACGAAAGATACCAAAGGGACAGTCAAACTCATAAATCTAAAACAAACTGACAACGCCATGGCTAAAAATGAAAAAGACAAACAGAAAAACAATAGTACACATGACACAACATAGAAAACTAAAGAATAAACAACACGAACCCCACCAAAAACTAGGGGTGATCTCAGGTGCTCCAGAAGGGTAAGCAGATCCTGCTCCACATGTGGCACCCGTCGTTTTGCTTATGTGATTACAAATCCGGTAAATAGTCTAATTAAATATTCGTTTCACAGATGATAACGGATTATGTCGTATCTATTGCAACGTCAGTTTATGAGTATGAATGTCCCTCTGTTATATTTCGCCCCTATTTTATAATATCATATTTGTCTGTTTGTCTTTTTCTTTTTTAGCCATGGCATTTTCAGTTTATGAGTTTAAATATCCCTCTGGTATATTTTGTGTCTTTTTTCTATTTTATAAATATCATATTTCATGAATTTGTCAAGGAAAAAAACCACATTCAGTGTGTTTAACATAGTTGTCTTTTTTATATATACGATCACAGCTTGGGAACTTACCTCAAAATTAATAAATTACCCACCGAAAAGGATCACAGCTTGGGAACTTACCTCAAAACTAATAAAACATGTAGAAACCATGCAAACATTTGAAAACTTGCAGTTTTCCCACAGCACATGCAAGCCTTGTTTCAGATTATTTTCTTCCAAATGGTAAATAATTCAACTTTGATCATCAAATCCTGACATAAAAGACATTCAATTTAAATATTAGAATAATTTGTTTTTTTCCAGTGATGATCTAAGTGAGCGATACCAATTGTTTGATCATTAAGCTTTTATAGACCGGTATTACCTCATAATATAAACTATATATTAAGTCTGATAACATCTTCTTTATTTCATATTTATAGATGTTGCATTTTGGCCCAAAGAAAATAAAACAAGGAAAACCTTTCAAAAGATGTCTGAAAATGGAATGATACAAAAAGTAGACCTCTACCAGATTTGGGAACAAGAAGAATTCCGTCAGATTTTACCATTTAAAGAGTACATATTTGATATGCTAATACATCTAGATATCGTATCCGAACAACGGAGATATGATACAAAAACAGGAAGTCGTCTACCAATAGAAAACTTCTTTGTACCCTGTATGCTTACCCAAAGAAATGATACAGATTTCTTGAAACAAGAATGCACACCAGAGAGGACACTAAGTTTGGCCTTTGTTTTGCATGTCTGAGTATGTGGACATTAAAAGAATACCAAGGACGGAAACTTATGTTTTCTGGGTTTGTTGGGTTATCATTTGATAAAGAGCATGATATTGTTGTCTGTGTAGAAGGAAATAAGATCTTACTGCACCTTGTCCACAAGCGCTCCAAGGGCCTGATAATACCTGATCTAGCCACCAGTGTCCGGGATTGTTTGTTTGTCAGTTTGGAGAGAATATCTGAATTTTATCAGTCAACTATCCATTGTAAAGCCAACAACAAGTTACCATTCCAAACTGAGTATTCCTGCTCAAAATTAAACTGTTTTACTCCAGAAGAATATATGGTTGTAGATACAGAGGAATTTCTTTGCGAACATGGTGAAAACATTAAACACAACTGGAGAGTTTGGAATCAGAAACTGGTATGTACTTTACTTTAATTATTTTCATATTGAATATTTTCTTATGATGCATAAAAGACAGATATTTATGGACATGATATAGTTGGTTTGTTTCTTTATAAATAAATAAATAAAAAAAAAAAAATATAAAAATACGGAACTCTCAGGGAAATTCGGAAAGTCCCCTATCAAATCGCAAAATTTAAAGCTGAAACATAAAAGAAAAAAAATACAAGGACAATTTTATCCATCAGTATGATAACAATCATTTTTTTTTTCAACTCTAGCTTTCCATCTAATATTTTTCGTAACTTTTTGGAGTATAATTAACAGCAATGCCAGTGTAGCAATTATTTGATAAAACCCCTAATCAATGTGCTGCAATTCACAGACACAGTGTAATGAATAGTATACATTAGGCGCAGACATTTTTTTTTAGCAGAATGATGTTTAAATCTCGAAAATTCATTTACAACTTACAAACTGAAGTAAAAAACACAAAACTGAGAGAATCTTTCGAACTACAAAAAGAGACCAGTTGCTATACATGATGATGTTCTTTTCTTATGCCTGCTTCAACCACCATGCAAATTTACACTTACTCAAAATGTCATAATAGGTAGGACAACACGATCAGTGTATTAAAAGGTCGCACAACAAACCATACAATCCCTCCAAAAAAGTCAGATAAAGGTATTTGTGGTAGCCTCATTGGTGTAACTTTGTAATTCCAAATATTATGATTAATATGAAAACAAGACGATGTTGTATGATTGCCAATGAGGAAGCTCTATACCAGAGATCAATTGACAAAGTCGCAATGCTAGGTCGTGGTATGGCTTTCACTAATCAGAAAAAAAAACATACCATATTTTCAACTATAAAAGGCCCTGAAATGACAGATGTAAAACAATTCCAAAGTGAAAACTAACGAAGTGATTCATGCGTAAAACGAAAAACTAGTAGGATGTTCACCAAAAAATTACAATAACGAAAATACAGGCTCCTGACTTGGGACAGGCACATACAAATTGTTGCTTGATTAAACTTGTTCAGCATAGTTTGGTAATCAACACTAGTTTAACATTATACTAACATATAACTTAGAAGTAGATTCTATGTGTTTGTTTCTTGGTATGTTAGCCGGATTACGTTAGCTACAAATAATTGTAGAATAATAAAAAGGTTTTTCTTTCCTTATAGGAACAAATGCAGTGTGATCCTAGTTGTCCAGGTAAATGTATTGACTATTTTTTTTTCTGTTAAAAGATCTCAAAAATATCATAATTCCTTCTCAAGTAAAATATGTTTCTTAGAAGTATATTTCATTTCCATTGAAGTTATATTGTGAGCTGATAACATAAATACAAACATTAGTAAGATTCACAATAATCCAGTTCTAAACATTTGTGGAATTGAAATGTGTATCGCTATCTTTGTGTTCCATTACCACAAAAAAAAATCTCAGCAAATAGTTAAGCGTTACTGATGAGTCTTTTGTAGACGAAACGCACGTCTGGCGTAAATCCCAAAATAATCCTGGCATTTATGATGAGTTTATATGCATGATATATATAAGAGTTGACTAGCATATAGACCTTTACTGTTTTTGTCATGATTTCACTACTCCATGTCGGTTCAAAGTTGGTTGGCTTGCTTACCAATATTGTTAGGATGTTTACTAAAAAGTAAAATCACAAAAATGCTTAACTCCAAGGAAAAATTCAAAATGGAGAGTCCCTAATCAAATGGCAAAATCAAATGATAAAACCCATCAAACGAATGGACAACAACTGTCATATTCCTGACTTAGTACAAACATTTTCAAATGTAGAAAATGGTGGATTAAATCTGGTTTTATAGCGCAAAAACAAGCATCGTTATGTTATTGTATATAACTTGATATGATAAGACAAGGCATATTTATTAACAAGGGAGTTAACTCATGTACAGTTTGGATGTGATTTTTTTTTTAAATTTTGATTCTAGTGTCCCTATAATAAACTCATCATAGATACCAGGATTACATTTTGTTTTTACGCCAGACGCGCGTTTCCTCTACAAAAGACTCATCAGTGACGCTGGATTCTAAAAAAGTTTATCAGGCCAAATAAAGTTCGACGTTGGAGAGCATTGTTGTAGAAATTGGTATTTTATAAGCGTATAATTTGGAACATTGAACTGCATATATGTATTAAGGTAAATGTAACTGAAAATTGCTTAGTTATAGAGTGTTTAGATTTTATGGGTAGATATAAAAAATGGTTTGCAATGTTGTCAACATCAATACTTTAGTAGGTCATGTAGGTATAAAGGTAACACATAAGTCATATTATAGAAGCTGTTTGACAAACAAAAGTAATAATATTTACATAATTCTAACATGCTTTACTCGTGTTTTCATAACGATCGTAATAATATGAAATGCAGACTCAGTTCATAGTTCTCATTGAAACACAGATAATGAACTAACTAGTTTGATAATAAATGAAATACAAATTTAAATGTATCCATTTGAGTATCATCATTTTAAACTCTAAATCAGCATTTTTTGACAAAACCTTCACATTTATTTGAGAGCAAATTATATTTATATACGACCGCAAAAATTGAAAAATTTTTGGTCGTATAACGGTATCACTTTGGCGTTAGCATCGTCGTCGTCGTCGTCCGAATATTTTTGAAAATTCAACACAAGGTTAATGACCACAAAAGGAAGGTTGGGATTGATTTTAGAAGTTTGGGTCCCAACAGTTTAGGAATTAGGGGCCAAAAAGGGCCCAAATAAGCATTTTCTTGGTTTTCACATATAACTTTAGTTTAAATAAATAGAAAGCTTTGAAATTTTTACACAAGGTTTATGACCAAGAAAGGAAGAAGGGGATTGATTTTGGGAGTTTTGGTTCCAATTGTTTAGGAATTAGGGGCCAAAAAGGACTTAAAAAAGCATTATTCTTGGTTTTTGCACAATTACTTTAGTATTAGTAAATAGAAACCAATGAAATTTAATCACAAGGTTTATGAACACAAAAGGAAGGTTGGGATTGATTTTGGGAGTTGAGATCCCAACAGTTTAGGAATTATGTGCCGAAAAGGGCCCAAATAAGCATTTTTCATGGTTTTCGCACCATAACTTTAGTATAAGTAAAAAGAATCTATGAAATTTAAACACAAGGTTTATGACCATAAAAGGAAGGTGGGGATTGATTTTGGGAGTTTTGGTCATTAAAGTTTAGGAATATGGGGCCCAAAGGGTCCAAAATTATACAAAAATTGAATCCTTGGGGTTGTTTGATATGCTGAATCTAAAAATGTACTTAGATTTTTGATTATTGGCCCAGTTTTCAAGTTGGTCCAAATCAGTGTCCAAAATTAAACTTTGTTTGATTTCATTAAAAATTGAATAATTGGGGTTCCTTGATATGCCAATCTAACTGTGTATGAAGATTCTTAATTTTTGGTCCCATTTTCAAATTGGTCTACATTAAGGTCGAAAGGGTCCAAAATTAAACTAAGTTTCATTTTAATAAAAAATGAATTCTTGGGCTTATTTCATATGCTGAATCTAAACATGTACTTAGATTCTTGAATATGGGCCCTGTTTTCAAGTTGGTCCAAATCAGGATCCAAAATTATATATTTAGTAAATCATTGTTTTATACAATATACAATGTATATTCACTTTTACTACCAACTGATAAATTACAACAATCTTTACCATTCAGTGATAACAAGCATTTTTTGACATTTTAATATTATATGATGTATTTAAATGAGTATATATTGTAGTAATTTGAATTGAGATCAGTTTTGGAATAAGGGAAAGGGGGATGTGAAAAAAAAATTGGGGGGGTTCAATTTTTCTCATTTCAGATTTCATTAATAAAAAGAAAATGTCTTCAAACATTTTTTGAGAGGATTAATATTCAACAGCATAGTGAATTGCTCAAAGGAAAAAAAAAATTAAGTTCATTAGACCACATTCATTCTGTGTCAGAAACCTATGCTGTGTCAACTATTTAATCACAATCTAAATTTAGAGCTGAATCCAGCTTGAATGTTGTGTCCATACTTGCCCCAACCGTTCAGGGTTAATTCTCTGCAGTTGTATAAAGCTGCGCCCTGTGGAGCATCTGGTTTATATTTTGTATACGACAGCAAGAAAAAAAATGGGATCGTAAAATGCTATCATGTCCTCATCAGCGTCATTGTCTGTGTCGTCGTCATCCGACGACATTTTGTTTCTCAATAACATTTAGTTAAAGTGTATGGATCTCTTTGAAATTTAAGCAAAAGGTTTAAGACCCCAACAGGAAAGTTGAGATGGTTTTTGGGGGTGATGGTCTCAACCGTTTAGGAATTAAAGTTAAAAATTGGGCCCAAACAATCATTTTTATACGACCGCAAAATTTGAAAAATTTTTCGTCGTATATTGCTATCACGTTGGCGTCGTCGTCTGCGTCGTCGTCGTCGTCGTAGTCCGAATACTTTTAGTTTTCGCACTCTAACTTTAGTAAAAGTGAATAGAAATCTTTGAAATTTTAACACAAGTTTATGACCACAAAATGAAGGTTGGTATTGATTTTGGGAGTGTTGGTCCCAACATTTTAGGAATTAGGGGCCAAAAAGGGCCCAAATAAGCATTTTCTTGGTTTTCGCACTATAACTTTAGTTTAAGTTAATAGAAATCTATGAAATTTTGTCACAAGGTTTATGACCACAAAAGAAAGGTTGGGATTGATTTTGGGAGTTTTGGTTTCATCAGTTTAGGAATTAGGGGCCAAAAAAGGGCCCAAATAAGCATTATTCTTGGTTTTTGCACAATAACTTTAGTTTAAGTAAATAGAAATCAATGAAATTTGAATACAATGTTTATGACCACAAAAGGAAGGTTGGTATTGATTTTGGGAGTTTAGGTCCCAACAGTTTAGGAATTAGGGGCCAAAAAGGGACCCAAATAAGCATTTTTCTTGGTTTTCGCACCATAACGTTAGTATAAGTAAATAGAAATCTATGAAATTTAAACACAAGGTTTATGACCATAAAAGGAAGGTTGGTATTGATTTTGGGAGTTTTGGTCCCAACAGAATAAGGGGCCCAAAGGGTCCAAAATTAAACTTTGTTTGATTTCATCAAAATTGAATAATTGGGGTTCTTTGATATGCCGAATCTAACTGTGTATGTAGATTCTTAACTTTTGGTCCCGTTTTCAAATTGGTCTACATTAAGGTCCAAAGGGTCAAAAATTAAACTTAGTTTGATTTTAACACAAATTGAAATCTTGGGGTTCTTTGATATGCTGAATCCAAACATGTACTTAGATTTTTGATTATGGGCCCAGTTTTCAAGTTGGTCCAAATCAGGATCTAAAATTATTATATTAAGTATTGTGTAATAGCAAGTCTTTTCAATTGCTTGCACAATATTGTGAAATAGCTATTTTTTTTTTTAATTAGAGTTATCTTTCTTTGTCCAGAATAGTAAGCAAGAAATATCTAAATGCACAATATTGTGCAATAGCAAGATTTTTTTTTAATTGGAGTTATCTTTCTTTGTTCAGAATCAACTTAAATCTTTGTTATATACAATATACAATGTATATTCACTTTTTACTACCAATTGATAAATTAAAATAATCTTTACCATTCAGTGATAACAAGCAGTTTTTTTACATCTTAATATTTTATGATGTATTTAAATGAGTAGTTATTGTTGCAAACTCCATTAGAAATTTTAATTGAGATTAGTTTTGGAATAAGGGAAAGGGGGATGTGATTAAAAAAATTGGGTTCAATTTTTCTCATTTGAAATTTCATAAATAAAAAGAAAATTTCTTCAAACATTTTTTTGAGAGGATTAATATTCAACAGCATAGTGAATTGCTCTAAGAGAAAATAAAAATTTTAAGTTCATTAGAACACATTCATTCTGTGTCAGAAACCTATGCTGTGTAAACTATTTAATCACAATCCAAATTTAGAGCTGAATCCAGCTTGAATGTTGTGTCCATACTTGCCCTAACCGTTCAGGGTTCAACCTCTGCGGTCGTATAAAGCTACGCCCTGCGGAGCATCTGGTTCTAATTTCAGAACAATAACTTGTGTATAAGTATTTTGATTGCTCTGAAATTGTACCCCAAGGTTCCATACCACCACCACAAGTTAAAGATTGGGATTCATGGTGGGGGTAATCTGTTCTGGAATTTAGGGTCAAAAGGGTCTAAAACAATCATTTTTCTAGTTTTCAGACAATAATGCTTGTTTTGGTACACTTATGTCTCTTTTTGAAAACAACTGGGTCAATTTGAATCAAACCTGGCCATACTCATCAGTATAATTACTATCTATATTTGTTGCCAATATTTGAATCGAACCTGGCCATACTCATCAGTATAATTACTATCTATATTTGTTGTCAATATTTGAATCAAACCTGGCCACACTCATCAGTATAATTACTATCTATATTTGTTGTCAATATTTGAATCGAACCTGGCCATACTCATCAGTATAATTACTATCTATATTTGTTGTCAATATTTGAATCAAACCTGGCCATACTCATCAGTATAATTACTATCTATATTTGTTGTCAATATTTGAATCAAACCTGGCCACACTCATCAGTATAATTACTATCTATATTTGTTGTCAATATTTGAATCGAACCTGGCCATACTCATCAGTATAATTACTATCTATATTTGTTGTCAATATTTGAATCAAACCTGGCCATACTCATTAGTATAATTACTATCTATAGTTGTTGCCAATATTTGAATCAAACCTGGCCATACTCATCAGTATAATTACTATCTATAGTTGTTGCCAATATTTGAATCAAACCTGGCCATACTCATCAGTATAATTACTATCTATAGTTGTTGCCAATATTTGAATCAAACCTTGCCATACTCATCAGTATAATTACTATCTATATTTGTTGCCAATATTTGAATCAAACCTGGCCATACTCATCAGTATGATTATTATCTTTATTTGTTGTCAATATTTGAATCAAACCTGGCCATACTCATCAGTATAATTACTATCTATATTTGTTGTCAATATTTGAATCAAACCTGGCCATACTCATCAGTATAATTATTATCTTTATTTGTTGTCAATATTTGAATCAAACCTGGCCATACTCATCAGTATAATTACTATCTATATTTGTTGTCAATATTTGAATCAAACCTGGCCATACTCATCAGTATAATTACTATCTTTATTTGTTGTCAATATTTGAATCAAACCTGGCCATACTCATTAGTATAATTACTATCTATATTTGTTGTCAATATTTGAATCGAACCTGGCCACACTCATCAGTATACCTACTATCTATATTTGTTGTCAATATTTGAATCAAACCTGGCCATACTCATTAGTATAATTACTATCTATATTTGTTGTCAATATTTGAATCGAACCTGGCCATACTCATTAGTATAATTACTATCTATATTTGTTGTCAATATTTGAATCGAACCTGGCCATACTCATTAGTATAATTACTATCTATATTTGTTGTCAATATTTGAATCAAACCTGGCCATACTCATCAGTATGATTACTATCTATATTTGTTGCCATTATTGACTAATACTGTAAATTCAGAAATTATTGCGTGCATTTATTATTGCGATTTTGTCATTTTAGACTTAAATGCGATTTTAATATTTACGATTTTGAGAAAAATCCTGTCAAATTCATATAAAATATTTCAAAATGCGAGTTTAAATTATTGCGTTTACAACTCAGTCGCATTTTTCGCAATAATAAAAACCTCGCATTAATTTCTGAATTTACAGTATTGTTCTAGTAATGTATTGTCACATTTACATAATTATTACTATCTATTCACAATGTTTACGTTTTATACAACTTGTAGGTTTGAGTGAATATTCTTTAGATCAAATTCCAAGTAACCCCGAGTTGCTTCGTCTTTCTGGTAATTGTGAGGAAGACTTGATACATGAGTTAGCACTTCGTCTTGGAATGGAAGAGATAGATTGGAGAGATATTGGCAAGAATTACACAGGAAATACACAGATGGTCAAGTTTTTGACACTTATTCACTTGAAAAAGAATTATTCAATATGTTTTGGAGATCTAGATAAAAGTTTGCAAGAAATGAAAATAACAACACACACATTATGCATGGTAAGCTATATAGAGATAAAGTGTTTTTTACATTTTCATATCTCCCTTTCAATTATGGTCACTTCAAAGTATATTAGCTACGATTTTGACAACTTCAAATCCAAGTTTTAGAGCTGCTTACATCAAAGATGTAAATTTCACAATTAGATTGCTGGAATGTTTACATAAACTACAGAAGTGTAAATAATTGATATTTAATATCGTGTTACACAACTTTTAATGATATTTCATTAGATATGCATCCGGTTTATTTCCCAAGCTTTGCCGACACAGCAGGAGAAATGACCCAGATATATATAGATATGAACATGTGCTATTTGTTTTTTTAATTATTGGATAACTTTTTTTTAAATAAACGCTCATACTTGACGCCATTTATCAAATTATGTAAACATAACAAAATACAACAAATGCCTCCATATTATTGGTAAATGGTCCTAAAATAATGGTGATATTATACACATGTTTTTACATCTGTATGACAAAACAATGCTGATGCTATGTATTTGAGAATTGAATTTGGGCAATCATTAAAGATACACCGGAAGAATAATATTAAATAGTGAAAATTTTATTTTTTTACTTCTCTTAAGGATGTACACCTCTGAGGAGCCAAAATATTCTAGAATTAAACTTTTTTTCTTAACCTGATTTTTGGGTTTATAAGACTGTAACAAAATAATTGGTGAAGAAAAAATCATATGGTGGTGCACTTCTTTTTTTGCTACGGCCGTTTGAAAATGCCCAATTTTGATGATTTTCCCATTTTTCATCGATTTTTACCTATTTTTGGGCTATTATCATAAAAAAAAATCACATTTCCACAATTAAACTTTTTCTCATACTTTCTATAAAGATGAAGTGGACCAATCTGAATAAATTTTACTTACAAAAACTATAGGTAGGTGTTAATATAAGAAAGTTTTATCATATTTTGACGCTTTTTTGTGTAAAATTTACCATGCTGTCAATTTTGTATTTTTGTGATTTTTCTCAGTTTTAAGAACAAAATGCATATTATTTCAACTTTTTTGTTATAAATGAATGAAAAAAAAACATATCTAAGAAATTTGAAAAGACCAAAATGATATGGGATGTACATGATTCTTGTAAAATCATTTTTTGTATCCCTCACCCATTTTCTCAAAATTTTGGCTAAAAATACTGACTTGATTGGTCGTAAAATTTGAAAACTGGAATACGCAAAAACCATTCATTGTAAATACACAATTTTTTCACAGATTTATGTTAGCTCATAATATTTTTAAAATTCATTGATATTTTCCACTTCTATCACATGTTTTGGAAATAATTCAAGAACGAGATTTCAACGAGACTGAACGAGACTGAAAAGTCAGAAGAATACATCCTTAAGTTTGCAAATCTCATCATAAATGCTTATACAGTTTCATATGACTTCATTTTCAGGTCAGAAGAAGAAAACAAGTGAAATCTAGTAAGTAAACTGTTAAGATAGTCATGTACTTAAAACAAAATCTAGTATTTTTGTTTTACTGTACTGTCAACAGAAATTATACTTAACAGTGACTTTTTTAACCCATGGTCAACCGTAGTGTGGGCTTAGCTATAGTGCTGTGTCTGTCTATTAATTCTCCTAATTAACTAATGTCTTACAGTAACATCAGTTTAAAATCATAGAAACTGCATATGTTATCAAGTAATGCACATATTCTCAAATTAAATTGACAGAAGCATAAACATGAATTGTGTTTGTTAATTTTTATGTTTAGGAAAAACACAAACAGGATCTAATATTGAACGTGATGTTTTGTCAATTGATGGGCATTTTTTTGTTATAATCACTTTGTCATTATTTTTTACTCTTACTTGACCAATGGTTTGGCTAGTGATCATGTATGCCCTTTTGCGTTCTTGTCATTCACTCATAACACATGGTAGTGTGTGCTTGTTAGTCTTTTTGTGAAGAAAGTAAATTATCAGAGGCTGTTTTCAAGGGAAGTAGTATGACTAAAAAGGACCTTAAAAAATCCTTGAAAGGTCCATTTTGCCTGAGGGAACTTTATTTCAGTAATAATTTCTAAACATATCAACAAAGACTTGTAATAGAAAAAAGTTTCATTTGAATAATACCAGCTAAAAAACTAACTGTGCTGATAATAATTGTGCATTCTGTGATAAGCATTTTACAACCAGCACTTTCAGAAAGAGGGGCTACAGATACCAGAGGGACATTCAAACTCATAAGTTGCAAAATAAACTGACAATGTCGTTGCTAAAAAAGACAAGGACAAACAGAAACACAATAGTATACAAAACAAAACACAGAAAACTAAACATTCTAAAGACTAAGCAACATGAACACTACTTACCATTGTGTGTGATCTAAGGTGCGCCAGAAGGGTATGCTGAACCTGCTCCCCACGAGGCACCCATCGTGTTATTCATGTCAGCTAAAACCAGTCCTAGATAATATAATGATTGTTTAAAACATCATTTGAAGGAAAAGATTTTTTCTGGATTTCTGGCAGTGTAACGGCCTGATTGAATACTGATTAATGTATAATTTTCAAAACATTTGGATGCGAATACAAGAAAAACATATGTTCAGAATCGAGTCAGTAAACATGGTGAATAACATTTGACAATAAAAGTTGATCGATATTCAGAAAATCTTGTTGTTTAAATAAAGCAAGGACAAGGTGTTTAAAAAGTTCCTTTAAGACTAATGTCCATGAGTCCATGTAAAATTATTCACTTACATGTATTATTTAAATCTGAATTCTCTTATAGGAATTCCAGACGATATATTAGATTGTATCCCAACAGATGAAATTTTAGACAAGCTAGCACCACAAATTGGAAAAATGGTTTTTCAACTTGGAACAGAACTCGGATTGTCCATAGCGGATTTAGAAAATATCGACAAATGTAGTCCCAATTTGACAGCTCAAAATAAGGAAGTGTTATTTACTTGGAGAAAAGACAGATCAGTAAAACCTACAATACGGGTCATTAAACAAGCTTTAGTTAATATAAGAAAAGGTGTACGTTGTTTAGAGGAGGTTGTGAAGAACATAGATGCAAAAACATTAAGAGCTGTGGAAATTGTTACAGGTAATAATATGCTGCGACAGAAAACATGCATGGAAGCTTTTCAGTAGCATTTTATTTACTGAATAGGTAGCATTCGTAAATGAATCTTAATCTGAAATTTGATTATTCCGTCATGTTCAGTCTCCCTGTCAATTTTCAGCCATATCCATTGCGGTTCATTCAGTTATGTTAAAACAATTCACTTGCAGTCAACTCGCTATTTTTTTCAGACAATTAAGTATACAGGTGGCATCTGGAATCATCTAGGAATCTCTTTCAAACTATTTGTATATGTTTGCTTCTAGTTGTTAAGGTTTTTTTTGGTTTTTAATTTGATTTATTTGAAATGTTATAGTAATATAGGTATACTACTCTTGTGAAGTAATGCACTCCAATTTTTTTTTTCATTTGTTATGACCTGCGATTCCTTTGTTTAGTGTTGTTTCATGTCAATTCAATGCATACATATGTGTCAGAAAATATTTGGATATTTTAAGTTCTATATTTAGAACCAATCTTGAAAACTAACCTTTCTTTAACCTGTGACAGTTGTGTAAAAGGAACATGTAAAAACCAAATAATAAAAGTCACTTTGTGCTTTACTCGTCAGATTGATACCACATAGTCCGTTTCTATGTATGCAGGCATTTGTTTTTTTACCATTTCAGTGTTTCTGTTGTTCCATAGTTTTCCTCATATAGTTGATGTGTTTCCCTTGGTTTTGGTTTGTGACCTGGATTTGTTTTCGCTTAATCGATTTATAACTATTGAACAGCGGTTTACTACTGTTGCCTTTATGACACAAAGCAAACAAACAATTAACAGAAACACATAAGCATTAAGTACTGATAAGCTAGTTAAAAAACATTAACATTATAAAAGAAAATTGTTCCCGAGACAAAATATCAATCCATACACATCAAATGAATATTGTTTGATTACAGCATAATCAGTTTAGGAAAACTTGACATAACATATCTATTTTACTGTGAATATCACTTTATATATAACATATCTATGTTACTGTGGATATCACTTTATATATCTATGTACATTTTCGGGAGTTTGCTTCTTATACAGGAATATCATATATCTGTGGGCTAAAGTTGAAGGTTCTTACATAGAATTAGATACTGTCTTGAGAGTTTGAGCTGTGCTCAACTTTCATATGTCATATTTTGTATGCGTGCAATTTCAAAACTTGAACTTAAGTTCAGACTTTTCGTTTGCTTGACAATACATATTTTGAAAAAAAAATATCAGTCTGCTAACTGAATACAAAATATAATCATTTTGATATTTTAAGTCAACTTACATGCTAAACGAAATTTTGTATTACCACAATTACAGATAAAGTCAGAGATAATGCAGACAGAATCATACAGGACATACAAACCAGCCAAATTTTAGACCATATGATGACACATCTGGTGATATCAGTAGATGACAGACGTCGTATTGAACAACATGCTGGACAAGATGATCAGAACAAAGCATTGCTGGATATTGTGACCAAAATGAGAGAACCTGCTTACAGTGTGTTTGTTGATGGATTACGTATTTATGGATACGAAGATATCGCTAATGATTTGAAATGTGATTTCAGTCCAAGTCCAACATCAACATCTGCTGAAACTAAAGGTATGTCTGAAGGGTTTATTATAAAAACAAACAAAGAAGGATTTTTACTGAAAATAATTCTAAATCTTGTTATATATTTATTCAAAATAGATATAATGTATTTGATTCTAAAGACTATCTTCCACATCAATTGTGTCGTATTTGTTTTATCATAAATAAACTACTTTTCTGGCATACCAAAGTAGGTCACTGGTATATATGATGAGTCTTTCAGGACGAATTTCAGTTTGTGTGAAGTAATTATGATCTCAGACATTGAGATCAAGATTATTTTCTACAGTTATAATGAAGTCACAGTTCATTTAGTACCTGTTACGAATCAGGCAAATATGATGAATTTCGCTTCTTAGATCCAACTGTAGAAAAAAATAGTGAACATATATAATGCAAAGGCATTAGCTTGGTCAACTATAAAAGATAATCAATGTGAGAGAAAATAGAATAATAAACAAATTGGTAATTAACTATAAATTGGGAATATGTATGTTTACCAGCTCTCTTTAAAATGTCAAACGCTTATCATATGTGTTTGATAAATTCAGAGCATACATCTCAATTTATTTGAAGAAATGTAAAATCTATCAACACTACATTCTATGTGGGTATTCCACTTATTCATGAGACATTAGATTTAAAAAAAAAAGGGTGAATAAAACTAAAACAGTAGAAGGGCTACATACCTGAAAGTACTGAAAAATGGCCAAATCCATCTAATGCCAACTTTGCCCGAATGAGTTGAAACGTTAATTTCTGCATAATTTAAAAAAAAATATAAACGGTAAATTTAAAATCATGTGAGTAGCAAATTACTGAATACTGAGCTAATAATACTTTAGGGCGTGTAAAATCCACCAGAAGAGGTATCGACCATGTGATGTAAAAACAATAAAAACGTTCAAATATCTTTTCTGGATTTAACCTCGTCTTTAGTCATAAAAGGTCAATAGCATTATCTGAAGAAAAAAAAATCTTTTTGTATTTTGTAGGCTTATCAGTTTGTAATGTTCCATTATATAAAGTTCGTCTACAAAAGAACTACCTCAAGGTCATAACTGATATACAACACGAGAACATAGTAGATCATCTAATATCAAGAGAGGTAGTGTCAGTTGATGATGGGAAGAAGATAGAATCTGGTAAAACACCACAGGAAAAGAACAGGAATTTAATGGACATGCTGTTGCGTAAAAATGAACAGGGATTTAATGAATTCCTCAAAGCCCTACGAAAAGACTCAATTTATGCAGATCTAGCAGATCAAATAGAGAAGACAAAAGTTACTAGCACAGATATGGCAACCCTTCATAAATGCTCAAAATAAAATAAAAACTTTATACAACAAGTCAAAGACAGCTAAGACACACACATGTAAACAATGAACAGAAGGAGGTATTGTCAATCCAATGTTCAATGATTTGGTCACTTAAACCGCTAAGACAAACACATGTAAACAATGAATAGAAGGAGGTATTGTCAATCCTATGATCAATGATTTGGTCACTTAAACCATCAAAGTGAATGAATAACAATATATTATTGATAACAATATTTTATATTAAACATATGTCATTTGTGAGTGTCATGCTTGGCAAGGAAAAAGATAAAATATGTACCCCTTTTACGAGTATTCATTCCTGTAAACACAAATCCCCCTTCGAGTGTTCGTTCCATAACAGATATGTTAATTATGAAGCAGTCATGACATATGTTATATTCATATAAAATAATTTTAATGTATCTTAATATAATTATTGAGAACCAGTAATTGGAAAGTTCATATGCACTACTGTTTTTTCAAAGGTCAAAATATATGGCTGTGCGGCATATTTTCAACATTTATATGCCTCAAACTTCCAAGAATTTAAACCTACATGTATACTAAAATTATGTACTTCCTCTCACTTAACATTTGGTCCTTCTCAGAATTTAATTTGGCCGCTATCCATGTGTATTCATACTGGTAAAGTTCCCAAGATGTGTCTCTTTGAGATGAAACATAGATATCATATCTGGGAACCAGTAGGTAAACAAAACATCTATCAATAGTATATATCCCAAAAGAGGCGTGGTTTGTGAAACAGCTGTATTTACAAAGTGCAACCTAAAGGAAATGTCATACCTTGATACAATATACTATATGTACTATTTTGATAAATTTTTAATAACCTACATAGCTGCAATTAGGTTATTATCAATTTCATTTCAATCATAATTGTGTATGTTAATCTCTTAAAGCTGTTCAATGTTACCTTAATAGTCAATTTAGGTATAAATTTTAAGTCTAATGAATAATAAAGTTTGCACATATTAAATAACTAATTCAGTGACCGAATCTTGTCCTTAAGGTGTTTCTGAATTTTTTGACATTAACTTGTTGTATATTTTGTTTATCAAACAGCTACTTTTATATGTACATTTGTAAATAAAAATGCCTCTTCATAAACATAGTTTTGAACAAAAATGCAACGATATGCTCTTATTATGTAAATATAATTGTTGCTAACATAACATGGTATTTCACAACGATATGCTCTTATTATGTAAATATAGTTGTTGCTAACATAACATGGTATTTCACAACGATATGCTCTTATTATGTAAATAAAGTTGTTGCTAACATAACATGGTATTTCACAACGAAATGCCTTTATTATGTAAATATAGTTGTTGCTAACATAACATGGTATTTCACAACGATATGCTCTTATTATGTAAATATAGTTGTTGCTAACATAACATGGTATTTCACAACGATATGCTCTTATTATGTAAATATAGTTGTTGCTAACATACTATGGTATTTCACAACGATATGCTCTTATTATGTAAATATAGTTGTTGCTAACATAACATGGTATTTCACAACGATATGCTCTTATTATTTAAATATAGTTGTTGCTAACATAACTTGGTATTTCACAACGATATGCTCTTATTATGTAAATATAGTTGTTGCTAACATAACATGGTATTTCACAACGAAATGCTCTTATTATGTAAATATAGTTGTTGCTCACATAACATGGTATTTCCCAACGACATGCTCTTATTATGTAAATATAGTTGTTGCTAACATAACATGGTATTTCACAACGATATGCTCTTATTATGTAAATATAGTAGTTGCTAACATAACATGGTATTTCACAACGAAATGCTCTTATTATGTAAATATAGTTGTTGCTAACATAACATGGTATTTCACAACGATATGCTCTTATTATGTAAATATAGTTGTTGCTAACATAACATGGTATTTCACAAAGAATGTTTTTGACACATCTGTTCTGTCAAATGAACTTATCTTTCATCCATCAGAAAAAAATGGATTTTAAATCCAAACAGATCAGTGATAATTGTTTGGTTATATTATATTTTCAAATAGTTGATAACATATCAAATGTCAAAAAACATTTGAAAACCTACTACCAAGCAAATGTTTTGCCTCTTTCAAGTCAGGCTATTTGCACCATGTGTTGTTTTGTGGTGTTTTAGCGCAATGCTATACAATTTCTTGCTTGATTTGCCTTTTTAAGATTCTTTTTCGATCGTCACTGATGAGTTGTTTGCTCAGGTTCTTCAGAAGATACCAAGACCTTGTTGATACATATTCAACTGCATAAATAATACATGATGTCTGGAAGTATAGATTGTAGTCACTGACTTTGTTTATCATCCTAATTACGTGTGGTAGTGTTCTTTAATTCTCTTTGTAAATTACTTTTACTGTTTAGCCCTTTTTGGTAAAACCCTTTTGGGATCTTTTGGTGTGGCTCAGTACTTAAACATCCCGCCATTGTGTTATTGTGCTATGGTCATTTTTGTATTCTTGTATATTTTTGCCTATGTGCTTTGGTCTATAAGTCATTTTGTTTTTCCTTGTTGACATATTTGTCTTTTTGTTTTATAGAGATTAAGATTATAACACAATGTTGACTGCTATACCTCTATGTTTGACATTTAAATTTGTGTCTCTTTGTTTTGTTCACACATTGTTGTGAATATAATGGAATTTTATGCGACTGTCATACAAGTGAGAGGTTAGGCTAGTTATAAAACCAGGTTTACTTCACCATTTTCAACATAAGGAAATGCCTGAAACAAGTCAGGAATATGACTTCCTATTCGTTTGATGAGTTTGAGATTAAGATTTTGTCATTTGATAAGGGATTTTTTTGTATACATAAATTTTTTTTCTAATATAGGATTTCGCTATATTTTTTCATAAATGAACTTTTAAAAGAAAAATGAAATAAAAAAAATGGGGTCACCGTTCATTTAAGCTCATAATTTGCCTCTGGAAGAAGCATACATTTTTGTGAATGTCCTTTTTTTCTGTTGAACTAACAGGAGAAATAGAGGTACAAACCGTAATATCGAAATAAAAAAATAACCTAATTACAGAAATCGCTTAAATTTTACAATTATTTAGTTTATGTACAGCTTATTTGAAAACAATAATAAAAAATATAGGTCACCGATGAGTTAAAAAATGGCATCTTTGTACCAAAGGGAGTTAATTTGGAGCTTTTTCAATGATATAAACATTTTAAAAGTCATCTGAGGCCAAACAGA
Organism: Mytilus trossulus; assembly: GCF_036588685.1. Taxonomy (NCBI): domain Eukaryota; kingdom Metazoa; phylum Mollusca; class Bivalvia; order Mytilida; family Mytilidae; genus Mytilus; species Mytilus trossulus. The sequence goes on along the minus strand of NC_086377.1, from coordinate 81,651,571 downwards.
ATATTTTTTGGGGTTGATTTTTGTACCATATCACAAAGTAATAACTAGTAGTGTAATAAATAAAATTTGTAATGAAAAAATAAAGGTTTTTGCTGAAATTATTGTACCCACAAGCCACCTTAATAATTTGTAGGAGTCGATTGTGTAAAATTTGAATTTCAATATTCATTGTCAGTTTTACCAAATTTAACCCCGTTTTCCTTTCATCGCCAATATCAAAATTTGTATATAAAAATAAGGATATAGGATATGATTGCAAATGCGACAACTATATATATCCTCCAAAGTTCAAATAAAGTAGAGGTAAGCAAGTATAGGCAACTGCATGGGCTTCAACAGTGAGAAAAACACATACCGTAAAGTCGGCTATAAAAGACCCCAACATGACAAATATGAAACAATTCAATTGAGAAAACTTACAACCTAATTTATGACAAAGCAATTTATGAGAAACAAATATGAAAGACCAACGACAACCACTGAACTACAGGCTCCTGACTTGGGACAGGCACATACAGAATCTGGCGGGGTTAACCTTATTTATGAACCCTCAACCCTCCCCTTACCTGGAACAGTGTTTCATAGTTATTTCATTGTCTTCAACTTATTCCTTTTATTCCATTATTAACTATTTCTATTGATTTTATGTGAACATTATATATTCTATAATATTTAATATTGATTATGTTTTGTCAAAAATTATTTTGCAACAATCATAGTCCGATTTCATGCTTGAAAATTTTCTCCTTGTACTCAATCACTCCATATGTGTATAAAAAAATCCTAAGCCTGATTTGTCATAATTGTCAACCTTTTTCAATCCTGATACATTTTGCCTTCAAACTGTTTGCATTAGCACAACTGTTTTATTGTAAATACCTAGTGACTTTGTAATTTACAAATTAAATATGTTATGAAACCGTTGTGTTTGTTGTTGATGTGATTATTGTAGCACTATTTGTGTTTAAGCTGTATCTTCTACTTGTATATATGTATAAACTATTAATGCAGTCTACCTTCATTGAAGGTAAAAACAAAACTACATACATATTCTTGTTCTTATTCATTTTACGACCGCAAAAACATTTTGGGGATCGTAAAATGCTATCATGTCTGCGTCTGCGTCGTCCGAAGACATTTGGTTTCCGGACAATATCTTAAGTTTCAGTGAATGGATATCTTTGAAATTTAAGCAAAAGTTTCAATACCACAAAAGAAGGAAGGTTGGGATTTTTTTTGGTGGCCCAAAGGTTGAGACAGTAGGTAGGTAGGTAGGAATTTTTCAAAAAAAGAAATTGAAGTATTAGATGTTTATACAATTTTAAGTCTTCATGCCTATTTGATTAAAAAAGACTTATTGAAATCAGGACAATAAAAGAATTTGAGTAGGCAGCTTTTTCTGGGTAGGTAGCATTTGGGCAAATACACTTTTTTTTTATTATGGCCTTATTTTTATCCTTTTTTTTCTAAATAATCCTGGAATAAAAGGTCAAATAACTCCACATAACAAGGCCTTAGAAATTGTCTAAGATTGCAAATTTTGAATTTAATTTTTCAAAATTTTCTGACAGGAAAAGTTCAGGAGAAATAAATTTATTCACTGAATGTCAACTTTAATTTATCTGAAAAAAAAACAAATATTTTCAAAACTCAAAACATTTGTGTGCTTTTGAAGTGCTCAGATGGCAGGAAATTGCATCTTATTTCCAAAACAATTATTGGGGGGGCATGTTAAACCCCCCTAGCTAGTTCGGGAAAAATTTTCTTGGTAGTCCTGTGGACTACATCACCTCTAATGTTAGTGACAAACCCTGGAGATATATACCCTGAATGCAGGTGCTGCTGGAATGTTGCTACTTAGAAATGGAAAGTTAACAATTGAAAATCTGAAATCATCTCTTATGTCGTAAAGTTTCGTTTGCAACCGACCCTCATTGTCAATTAATATGTTGTGTCATGTGTACTATTGTTTTTTTCTGTTTGTCCTTTTCATTTCTAGCCATGGCATTGTCATTTTGTTTAAGATTTATGAGTTTGGCTGTCCCTTTGGTATTTTTCGTCCCTTTTTTCTTTTCCAGATGTAAGTCAAGATATGAGGCCGACTTAACTGTATCTGTTGTATCATTTTTCTCTAGTTCGATTGGATAGATGCGTTCAACTGAGTGACCAAATTTTGAATTATTTAGTGAAAGAACATCATTTAAATAGCGGAAAGTGGAGTTAAAGGGTATTGCTAACTTCTTATCTTTCTTCCTAAGAAGTTCCTAAATGAAGTCAGTTTCGTGATAATCAAGATAAAAGTCGGCAAGAAGAGGGATACAATTGGTTCCCATTGGAATGCCGACAGTCTGTTGAAAAACACGTCCTCCGAACGGACCAAATAGGTTGTCAATCAAGAAATCAAGCATCTTGATAATAATAATTTTAGAGAATGTTTTGTTTGAATCAGAGTGATCCTTTACAAAGTAGAATGTATCCCTCCCTAAGACAAGATACTTGTATCTGCGTTGGCCAATCTTTTTTATGATATAAAGCAATACCAACTCTTTCATATTCGTTTTTAGTTTGGATGCGGAATACTTATGTTAAGTGTAGAAAAGTCAAATGTTTTAACAATACTGCTAGATGAAAGATAATTAGATTGTATATATTCTAAAAGATCTGGATTTTTGTAGTATCCACATCTGATTCACGCCTCCTAGTATATGCAGATTCACAATAGCTTTGTAGCCTCGCTTTGATCGTTGATACAATGGATGTTAAGAGGCTTCATTGAGCACTTGGAAGACCCATCAATCTTCCGTTTTTGTAAAAAATAATATAAAAATATAAAAATTCGGATACTTTAAAACAAATTTGGCGTTTTCCATGGAAACAAAATGTGTTCATAAACATAGTTATACAGTTATAACACAACATGTGCACGTAATGATTTCATCTTCGTATGGTTTCTGAGGAGTTGCGGCTAAATGAAATTGGATATCGTTGTTTAAAAATTTGTCAAACTTAAATTGTGATTATAGTTAAGATGACGTTTTGTTTACTTAATATTTATCTAGATCAAGGTAAATAAATGTTCAGCGGATGTATATACGATGTTGACAATACCTGTGCTAGTATCAGTTATTTAACATAATGGTGATATAAAAAAAATCATATCACTGAAAGATCACAACGGGAGTCCCACTTAAATGTTTACTTGTTCACGTTTTTAAAAGATGACTAAAAATAGTTCCACGGGTTGTATTTCTTGCTCTACAATATATAGATGATGTGATTCATAAAAGATAAAATTATAATGATTGTATAATGCTCCCTTTATTGTCTTTAAATTTATATCCATAATGAAGTGTTCATTTTTTTCTTTACGTTTTAACTACTGAATTAAGATTTTTAAAATCAAATATCTGCACATTTCTACAATGTTTCACCTGAAAACAAGTAACTCTATGATGTTATTTCTTCCTCTTGCAATTCAAACTATGATTAGTCATTAAGAAACGACCAATTGTTTTATAAACTATTCATGGCATATTTAATCACAAAAGGTTATATCACAGATATCTTAGATTCACATAAAACTTCACATCTTCATGACTTATGATTTAGAATTAAAAGAGTTTTTAAATACATTTTACATTCTGTGAGCGGTTTACATGATGTCCCTTCCTCTTGTGGCACCGTGTGGTAAATGTTGTGTTTCTGTGAGCGGTTTACATGAGGTCCCTTCCACTTGTTGTATCGAGTGGTAAATGTTGTGTTTCTATGAGCGGTTTACATCAGGTTCCTCCCGCTTGTGGTACCGTGTGGTAAATGTTATGTTTCTGTGAGCGGTTTACATGATGTCACTTCCGCCTGTGGTACCGTGTGGTAAATGTTGTGTTTCTGTGAGCGGTTTACATGATGTCCCTTCCGCTTGTGGTACCGAGTGGTAAATGTTGTGTTTCTGTGAGTGGTTTACATGAGGTCCCTTCCGCTTGTGGTACCGTGTGGTAAATGTTGTGTTTCTGTGAGCTGTTTACATGATGTCTCTTCCGCTTGTGTTACCGTGTGGTAAATGTTATGTTTCTGTGAGCGGTTTACATTATGTCCCTTCCGCTTGTGGTACCGTGTGGTAAATGTTGTGTTTCTGTGAGCGGTTTACATGAGGTCCTTTCCGCTTGTGGTACCTTGTGGTAAATGTTATGTTTCTGTGAGCGGTTTACATGATGTCCCTTCCGCTTGTGATACCGTGTGGTAAATGTTATGTTTCTGTGAGCGGTTTACATGAGGTCCCTTCCTCTTGTGGTACCGTGTGGTAAATGTTGTGTTTCTGTGAGCGGTTTACATGAGGTCCTTTCCGCTTGTGGTACCTTGTGGTAAATGTTGTGTTTCTGTGAGCGGTTTACATGATGTCCCTTCCGCTTGTGGTACCGAGTGGTAAATGTTGTGTTTCTGTGAGTGGTTTACATGATGTCCCTTACGCTTGTGATACCGAGTGGTAAATGTTGTGTTTCTGTGAGCGGTTTACATGATGTCCCTTCCGCTTAAGGTACCGTGTGTTACAGTGTGGTAAATGTTGTGTTTCTGTGAGCGGTTAATATGAGGTCCCTTCCGCTTGTGGTACCGTGTGGTAAATGTTGTGTTTCTGTGAGCGGTTTACATGAGGTTTCTTCCTCTTGTGATACCGTGTGGTAAATGATGGTTTCTGTGAGCGGTTAACACGAGGTCCCTTCCGCTTGTGTTACCGTGTGGTAAATGTTGTGTTTCTGTGAGCGGTTTTCATGAGGTCCCTTCTGCTTGTGGTACCGTGTGGTAAATGTTGTGTTTCTGTGAGCGGTTTACATGAGGTCCCTTCCACTTGTGATACCGTGTGGAAAATGTTGTGTTTCTGTGAGCGGTTTACATCAGGTTCCTCCCGCTTGTGGTACCGTGTGGTAAATGTTATGTTTCTGTGAGCGGTTTACATGATGTCACTTCCGCCTGTGGTACCGTGTGGTAAATGTTGTGTTTCTGTGAGCGGTTTACATGATGTCCCTTCCGCTTGTGGTACCGAGTGGTAAATGTTGTGTTTCTGTGAGTGGTTTACATGAGGTCCCTTCCGCTTGTGGTACCGTGTGGTAAATGTTGTGTTTCTGTGAGCTGTTTACATGATGTCTCTTCCGCTTGTGTTACCGTGTGGTAAATGTTATGTTTCTGTGAGCGGTTTACATTATGTCCCTTCCGCTTGTGGTACCGTGTGGTAAATGTTGTGTTTCTGTGAGCGGTTTACATGAGGTCCTTTCCGCTTGTGGTACCTTGTGGTAAATGTTATGTTTCTGTGAGCGGTTTACATGATGTCCCTTCCGCTTGTGATACCGTGTGGTAAATGTTATGTTTCTGTGAGCGGTTTACATGAGGTCCCTTCCTCTTGTGGTACCGTGTGGTAAATGTTGTGTTTCTGTGAGCGGTTTACATGAGGTCCTTTCCGCTTGTGGTACCTTGTGGTAAATGTTGTGTTTCTGTGAGCGGTTTACATGATGTCCCTTCCGCTTGTGGTACCGAGTGGTAAATGTTGTGTTTCTGTGAGTGGTTTACATGATGTCCCTTACGCTTGTGATACCGAGTGGTAAATGTTGTGTTTCTGTGAGCGGTTTACATGATGTCCCTTCCGCTTAAGGTACCGTGTGTTACAGTGTGGTAAATGTTGTGTTTCTGTGAGCGGTTAATATGAGGTCCCTTCCGCTTGTGGTACCGTGTGGTAAATGTTGTGTTTCTGTGAGCGGTTTACATGAGGTTTCTTCCTCTTGTGATACCGTGTGGTAAATGATGGTTTCTGTGAGCGGTTAACACGAGGTCCCTTCCGCTTGTGTTACCGTGTGGTAAATGTTGTGTTTCTGTGAGCGGTTTTCATGAGGTCCCTTCTGCTTGTGGTACCGTGTGGTAAATGTTGTGTTTCTGTGAGCGGTTTACATGAGGTCCCTTCCACTTGTGATACCGTGTGGAAAATGTTGTGTTTCTGTGAGCGGTTTACATTAGGTCCCTTCCACTTGTGATACCGTGTGGAAAATGTTGTGTTTCTGTGAGCGGTTTACATGATGTACCTTCCGCTTGTGGTACCGTGTGGTAAAAGTTGTGTTTCTGTGAGCTGTTTACATGATGTCTCTTCCGCTTGTGTTACCGTGTGGTAAATGTTATGTTTCTGTGAGCGGTTTACATGATGTCCCTTCCGCTTGTGATACCGTGTGGTAAATGTTATGTTTCTGTGAGCGGTTTACATGATGTCACTTCCGCCTGTGGTACAGTGTGGTAAATGTTGTGTTTCCGTGAGTGGTTTACATGAGGTCCCTTCCGCTTGTGTTACCGTGTGGTAAATGTTATGTTTCTGTGAGCGGTTTACATGATGTCCCTTCCGCTTGTGATACCGTGTGGTAAATGTTATGTTTCTGTGAGCGGTTTACATGAGGTCCCTTCCTCTTGTGGTACCGTGTGGTAAATGTTGTGTTTCTGTGAGCGGTTTACATGAGGTCCTTTCCGCTTGTGGTACCTTGTGGTAAATGTTGTGTTTCTGTGAGCGGTTTACATGATGTCCCTTCCGCTTGTGGTACCGAGTGGTAAATGTTGTGTTTCTGTGAGTGGTTTACATGAGGTCCCTTCCTCTTGTGGTACCGTGTGGTAAATGTTGTGTTTCTGTGAGCGGTTTACATGATGTCCCTTACGCTTGTGGTACCGAGTGGTAAATGTTGTGTTTCTGTGAGCGGTTTACATGATGTCCCTTCCGCTTAAGGTACCGTGTGTTACAGTGTGGTAAATGTTGTGTTTCTGTGAGCGGTTAATATGAGGTCCCTTCTGCTTGTGGTACCGTGTGGTAAATGTGTTTCTGTGAGCGGTTTTCATGAGGTCCCTTCTGCTTGTGGTACCGTGTGGTAAATGTTGTGTTTCTGTGAGCGGTTTACATGAGGTTTCTTCCTCTTGTGATACCGTGTGGTAAATGATGGTTTCTGTGAGCGGTTAACACGAGGTCCCTTCCGCTTGTGTTACCGTGTGGTAAATGTTGTGTTTCTGTGAGCGGTTTTCATGAGGTCCCTTCTGCTTGTGGTACCGTGTGGTAAATGTTGTGTTTCTGTGAGCGGTTTACATGAGGTCCCTTCCACTTGTGATACCGTGTGGAAAATGTTGTGTGTCTGTGAGCGGTTTACATGAGGTCCCTTCCACTTGTGATACCGTGTGGAAAATGTTGTGTTTCTGTGAGCGGTTTACATTAGGTCCCTTCCACTTGTGATACCGTGTGGAAAATGTTGTGTTTCTGTGAGCAGTTTGCATGATGTCCCTTTCGCTTGTGGTACCGTGTGGTAAATGTTGTGTTTCTGTGAGCTGTTTACATGATGTCCCTTCCGCTTGTGATACCGTGTGTTACCGTGTGGTAAATGTTGTGTTTCTTTGAGCGTTTCACATGAGGTCCCTTCCACTTGTGGTACCGTGTGGTAAATGTTGTGTTTCTATGAGCTGTTAACATGATGTCACTTCCGCTTGTTGTACCTTGTGGTAAATTTTGTGTTTCTGTGAGCGGTTTACTTGAGGTCCCTTTCGCTTGTGGTACCATGTGGTAATGTTGTGTTTCTGTGAGCGGTTTACATGAGGTCCCTTCCGCATATGGTACCGTGTGGTAAATGTTGTGTTTCTGTGAGCGGTTTACATGAGGTCCCTTCCGCTTGTGATACGGTGTGTTACCGTTTGTTAATTGTGTTTCTGTGAGCGGTTAACACGATGTTCCTTCCGCTTGTGTTACCGTGTGGTAAATGTTGTGTTTCTGTGAGCGGTTAGCAAGAGGTTCCTCCCGCTTGTGGTACCGTGTGGAAAATGTTGTGTTTCTGTGAGCGGTTTACATGATGTCCCTTTCGCTTGTGGTACCGTGTGGTAAATGTTGTATTTCTGTGAGCTGTTTACATGATGTCCCTTCCGCTTGTGGTACCGAGTGGTAAATGTTGTGTTTCTGTGAGCGGTTTACATGATGTTCCTTTCGCTTGTGGTACCGAGTGGTAAATGTTGTGTTTCTGTGAGCGGTTTACATGATGTCCCTTCCGCTTGTGATACCGTGTGGTAAATGTTATGTTTCTGTGAGCGGTTTACATGAGGTCCCTTCCTCTTGTGGTACCGTGTGGTAAATGTTGTGTTTCTGTGAGCGGTTTACATGAGGTCCTTTCCGCTTGTGGTACCTTGTGGTAAATGTTGTGTTTCTGTGAGCGGTTTACATGATGTCCCTTCCGCTTGTGGTACCGAGTGGTAAATGTTGTGTTTCTGTGAGTGGTTTACATGAGGTCCCTTCCTCTTGTGGTACCGTGTGGTAAATGTTGTGTTTCTGTGAGCGGTTTACATGATGTCCCTTACGCTTGTGGTACCGAGTGGTAAATGTTGTGTTTCTGTGAGCGGTTTACATGATGTCCCTTCCGCTTAAGGTACCGTGTGTTACAGTGTGGTAAATGTTGTGTTTCTGTGAGCGGTTAATATGAGGTCCCTTCTGCTTGTGGTACCGTGTGGTAAATGTTGTGTTTCTGTGAGCGGTTTTCATGAGGTCCCTTCTGCTTGTGGTACCGTGTGGTAAATGTTGTGTTTCTGTGAGCGGTTTACATGAGGTTTCTTCCTCTTGTGATACCGTGTGGTAAATGATGGTTTCTGTGAGCGGTTAACACGAGGTCCCTTCCGCTTGTGTTACCGTGTGGTAAATGTTGTGTTTCTGTGAGCGGTTTTCATGAGGTCCCTTCTGCTTGTGGTACCGTGTGGTAAATGTTGTGTTTCTGTGAGCGGTTTACATGAGGTCCCTTCCACTTGTGATACCGTGTGGAAAATGTTGTGTGTCTGTGAGCGGTTTACATGAGGTCCCTTCCACTTGTGATACCGTGTGGAAAATGTTGTGTTTCTGTGAGCGGTTTACATTAGGTCCCTTCCACTTGTGATACCGTGTGGAAAATGTTGTGTTTCTGTGAGCAGTTTGCATGATGTCCCTTTCGCTTGTGGTACCGTGTGGTAAATGTTGTGTTTCTGTGAGCTGTTTACATGATGTCCCTTCCGCTTGTGATACCGTGTGTTACCGTGTGGTAAATGTTGTGTTTCTTTGAGCGTTTCACATGAGGTCCCTTCCACTTGTGGTACCGTGTGGTAAATGTTGTGTTTCTATGAGCTGTTAACATGATGTCACTTCCGCTTGTTGTACCTTGTGGTAAATTTTGTGTTTCTGTGAGCGGTTTACTTGAGGTCCCTTTCGCTTGTGGTACCATGTGGTAATGTTGTGTTTCTGTGAGCGGTTTACATGAGGTCCCTTCCGCTTGTGATACCGTGTGTTACCGTGTGGTAAATGTTGTGTTTCTGTGAGCGGTTTACATGAGGTCCCTTCCGCATATGGTACCGTGTGGTAAATGTTGTGTTTCTGTGAGCGGTTTACATGAGGTCCCTTCCGCTTGTGATACGGTGTGTTACCGTTTGTTAATTGTGTTTCTGTGAGCGGTTAACACGATGTTCCTTCCGCTTGTGTTACCGTGTGGTAAATGTTGTGTTTCTGTGAGCGGTTAGCAAGAGGTTCCTCCCGCTTGTGGTACCGTGTGGAAAATGTTGTGTTTCTGTGAGCGGTTTACATGATGTCCCTTTCGCTTGTGGTACCGTGTGGTAAATGTTGTATTTCTGTGAGCTGTTTACATGATGTCCCTTCCGCTTGTGGTACCGAGTGGTAAATGTTGTGTTTCTGTGAGCGGTTTACATGATGTCCCTTTCGCTTGTGGTACCGAGTGGTAAATGTTGTGTTTCTGTGAGCGGTTTACATGATGTCCCTTTCGCTTGTGGTACCGAGTGGTAAATGTTGTGTTTCTGTGAGCGGTTTACATGATGTCTCTTCCGCTTGTGATACCGTGTGTTACCGTGTGGTAAATGTTGTGTTTCTTTGAGCAGTTTACATGAGGTTCCTTCCGCTTGTGTTACCGTGTGGTAAATGTTGTGTTTCTGTGAGCGGTTTACATGAGGTTCCTTTCCACTTGTGTTACCGTGTGGTAAATGTTGTGTTTCTGTGAGCGGTTTACATGAGGTTCCATCCGCTTGTGTTACCGTGTGGTAAATGTTGTGTTTCTGTGAGCGGTTAACATGATGTCCTTTCCGCTTGTTGTAACGTGTGGTAAATGTTGTGTTTCTGTGAGCGGTTAACATGAGGTCCCTTCCGCTTGTGGTACCGTGTGGTAAATGTTTTGTTTCTGTGAGCGGTTTACATGAGGTTTCTTCCTCTTGTGATACCGTGTGGTAAATGATGGTTTCTGTGAGTGGTTTACATGATGCCCCTTCCGCTTGTGGTACCTTGTGGTAAATTTTGTGTTTCTGTGAGCGTTTCACATGAGGTCCCTTCCTCTTGTGGTACCTTGTGGTAAATGGTGTGTTTCTGTGAGCGTTTCACATGAGGTCCCTTTCGCTTGTCGTACCGTGTGGTAAATTTTGTTATTCTGTGAGCGGTTTCATGAGGTCCCTTTCGCTTGTGGTACCGTGTGGTAAATGTTGGGTTTGAATATCACAGTTGATTAGAACAGAATGAAAAAAATCCAGGCAAAACGTGATTTTTACATTTTAAAAAGTATTTTCCTGCTGCAAATTAATTCCTTTTTTTAAAAAGGCAACGCCGAATAGAATAAAGGCGAACGAAATTGTAATATCGGCATTCCTCCTATATTCAATAGCTGTCATATTGTCGGTTTAGTTTTTTAGACACGCAAATCGTCATAATTTTAGAAATTGTAATTTTGAAAAAATGGGCTGTGATCAACATGAGGATGTTTAAGTTCTGTAAAGCTGGTTCTAGTGAGACTGGTATGTTTTTAGTTGTGACATACCAGATATTTATAATTTTCAGACAAATTAAGAAATTTGTAGATAAAAATATACCAGTAACAGGCTTAGCGCTGTCAAACCATGTTCAATCCATTATTTTAAAAATTGCGAAATTAAATCTCCACGAATAGAAAAGGCTAAACGCGAATTGAAGTTTTCGCGAATAAAAGCTGGTTCACAAAATTTTAAAAAACTCATTTGTTCTATTTTCGTATTTCAGATATGCCAGAACCCGTTGAATACGCATGTCGAGCTGTTTGGTTCTAAAGAACCGCAGATAATAGACCAAATCAAATGCTGTAATTCAGATTTATGTAATCAAGGACGAAAAATGACAGGTAATCATTTAAATATATTTCTTACACACCTTTTCGATGTAAACCAAGGATCTTTGTTGAAGGTCTTGCTTCGAACAACTATTGTTTACGTTTTATACATTGTGACTACGAGTTGTCTTTTTGGCAATCAAACTTTTTGGCTTTCAAACTGTTTTCATCTGGGCGTCGCTGGTCAGTCTTATATGGACGTGGCACATGCCTGGCGTTTTACAATCTTAACAAAGTACCTTTTGTTGGCTATTTATCGTTTGTTTCTCTGTCCTTCATTTTCTTCCATTTATTTGTTATGTAGTCCTGTCATGTAACGTTGTCATTTTAAAGTTAAAATTGTCAATAAAGCGGGAGGTTTAGCATGCCACAAACCAGGTTCAACCCACCATTTTGTCTTAAAATGTCAAGTATCAAGTCAGGTAAATGGCCATTGTTATGTTGTAGTTTGTTTCTGTGTGAGTTGCATTTTGATGTTGTTTCGTGGTTCTCTTGAATTTGATGCGTTTCCCTCGGGTTTTTTTTGTAACTCAGATTTGTTTTTTTTTCTTTATCGATGTATGAATTTCGATCAGCGGTATACTACCGTTGCCTTTATTTATATACCACATCATCTTATTAATGTCAATATAAATATTACTTGACCACAAGATATTCTTTTGATTTCGTCGTTAATTGTTTTAAAACTTGTGTAATGCAGATATTAGATTTTTTTTGTATGCATTATCGTTCAGTTCTTCCATTATACATTTAATGTCGACCTATAACAATAAAAAACCAATGTTATACTCTGCATGGAAGATAAACGCAATACCATTTACTCTTTGTAAACTTACATTGCGATTACGGTTTACGTTTGATAATTTTTTACCCAATGTGGATAGTTGTCTAATTAGCAAACATACTTCTAGATCTCCTTATTTTAAAATAAATAAATAGACCAAAATTTTGAAAAATCTGCAAATCAATTTGAAAAACACAATCAAAGCTTTGATTCCATAAACAACAAATATACTGTATACATAAAGTCGTATGAATAGAAAAACCGCTATGTATTTTTGTCGTTTACTACGGGTCAGTGTTTCCGTTATTCCGTTGTTTTACTCTTATAGTTTGTTTTGGCTTAATCGGTTCATGACTATTAGATCTATTTTACAGGGGTATACTTTTTTCTTTTATTTTCAAATACACGTTAAAATGATGTAATGTTTTCTGTATGTTTTATCTATATTCATTCAGATATTTCTGCCTCAGATTCAAAATCTTTTATTCTCTTTGTTTAGATGTGACAACGAGAATATCAAATCCAACAACAATAAAGGAGACAAGTTTATCACCAGAGTTGTCATCAAAAGCATATATATATATATATATACGAAATAACACGGACAACTTATGATTCTTCGATGAAATAGTCTTTGCTTTTATCCAAATTGACAACAGCAACATCGAAAAATTTGGAAAACAAAAATTGACAACAAATAAAATATTTGAAACAACTGATCAAAGATTATCCGACATCACTTTAAAAACAACAGTTGTACCGTTCACAAGAACAATTTCAAAAACAACAGCTGAACTATTTACAAAACTGGTTTCAAAAACAAAAGCTGTGCCAATTAACACAATGATTTCAAAAACAACAGTTGTACCGATTAGTTCAACAGGATGGTTGCATGTCCCAGTGCTTAACACCAAATTGATACATATTCCAGGATAAAGATACACCATCATACTAACCACGAGGAGTACTTTAAAGTATTAACGTCACAGGAAGTTCATCAAATAATATTTGAACATATAGAGCATGATTGTAATGAAATGTAGTTCTTGTCAAGTGATGTGATTAACGGATAACCTTCCAGAATTGTAAACTCTAAATGTGTTTTAAGTTCATAAATAGATAAAATCATCTTTAAAGTAAATCAATATTCAAACCCATTATTCATTTAAAAGACACTAACCTACATATACTAGCGATATCAGATGAACTCCAAGCTGAATAAGACCTGTGTTATATATTTTCCTCCATGATATTGTCTGATTCCCCCAACGGGGAATTTTTGGATCATTGCCTCCTCGGAAAGTTGACACTACGTATACATATTGGCTATACCGCAACCATTTATGGTCATCAAAATTACAATACTATTTTTGGCAAAGGAGTAGGTTCAGTAAGACCCCCTTTTGACCCCAAAATATAGCAGTTTTACAAAATTATTGAAAACTAAACTTTTAGTTATTTATTGGACAGTAGAATGCTTCTGTTACTTTACATAAATGTGGGCGGTTTTTCACAATGCAATGCACATATATCCGGTTCTAGCACCATTGAGTCATGCTAAATTACTGAAATCTTTATATTTAGATATATGTCTTTCACTTATGTGATACATGTGTGTTCTGGAGTATGTTTCTCGAATGCAATGAATCAATCGCCACCATGGTCACCTTTTGTGTCCAATCGTTACAATTCTGAATTCATATGCCTGATATAGCATAACAAAATAGTCTTGTCCGAAAGACACATTTTTTTAGTAGTAGAGGGTGAAGATAACTGTTGACCAAAATGATTTTACTTTCACTTTGATTTTTCAAAACAAAACAAGTCTTTTTTTAACAGAAGCAAATTGAATACATGTGCAGTAGTGTAAAAGGATTACTTTACTACCTATTACACCTTATGTAAGAATCCTGGGTTTTGATTGGTTGATAGCCAGTGTATTTTTCACTAATTCACTGTTATCAAATGCATATCGTTCATTTTTTAACGCCGCCTGGGTATTTGCCAAAAGGATATGCCTTTTTTCCCTCTCTGCCGTGGTATTTGCCAAAAAATACTCTATCCGACTAGATGCTTGTAACGTCACGATCATCAATGCGTTTTTGAACATTAACATTCGGTGTAATTAAACAGATATCTCATGTTCTTGAGGGGTATTTTCGAAAACACAGTCTTGAGAATGAATTTCCCTCGCCTTACGGCTCGTGAAATTTAACATTCTCTCGACTGGTATTTTTCGCAAATACCCCTCCTAAACATGATATATCTGTTTAATATCCTCCAACTTTCTCATCTTTGAAATTCGTTCGTGATACTCCTTAAATAGTCATCATTGATTGAGTTAAGTCTGCCAATTGATATTTTATCGTATGTTTTTATATGTTGTGATGTTATGCTATTGTTTCAGAAAAAGGGAGAAGGTTTGGGCCCATTAAAACGTTTAATCCCGCTGCAAATGTTTGCACCTGTCCTAAGTCAGGAATCTGATGTACAGTAGTTGTCGTTTGTTTATGTAATATATACGTGTTTCTCGTTTTGTTTATATAGATTAGACCGTTGGTTTTCCCGTTTGAATGGTTTTACACTAGTAATTTTGGGGCCCTTTATAGCTTGTTGTTCGGTGTGAGCCAAGGCTCCGTGTTGAAGGCCGTACTTTAACCTATAATGGTTTAATTTTTAAATTGTTATTTGGACGGAGAGTTGTCTCATTGGCACTCACACCACATCTTCCTATATCTATCATGAAAGAATGTTAACCACAACCCATGTTTGTCCGAAAAAGTATCTTTCTGAGTATAAAGTTATTGATAAATATAACAACATGTGTTATGAGTGCCAATAAAACAAATCTCCATCCAAGTTTGCGATTGATGTTTCTGTCTATCAGTTTCTGTAAAACAAAAAGATGAAAAACATAAATATGAACGACAGTAACTTCTATAAGGGATCACTTTTCAATTTCCGTCATGTTGCGTAGCTTTTATTTGGCTGACCGTTGTTGTTGTTTGAAGTTTCTATCTTTATATCATAATTATTCATGCAAATGAAAAATTTTGTTCTGCAAACCCATCTACATTTTGTTCGACTACGTATAGGGAAAAAGCTTAACGCTTATTAAATAGTCATTTAAACAGAAACAAATAAACTGTACAAAAATAAAAAGAAAAATTGTAAGGGGAGAAAAACAGCAGTTCATTTTGCTTATTAAAAGGAAAATCAGCGTTCCAGTTAACAAAGGGAAGTATCTCGTTCAAGACATTGAATTTCACTTGAGCGTTTTAAAATCGACGATTTAACAGAAATAATGACGACCCATACAGTCATACAGTTGGGTGCAGACAGAGGATTAGATGAAGACAGTCAGAAAAAAATAACGAGGCGTATACTCGCGTGCACTTCATCATGTGCATGTAAACGCGGCGTTAAATCTGCGTGTATGTGAAACAAGGCTCGTCTTTTATTTTTATGAAAAGTAATCGCACGTTTTACACGGCTAGTCATCATATTTTTGATATACTGAACTAATATATAACAAGATAAGGTACATCACAATGACTGACTGTTCATTTTATCTCTGCGTTTGACTGTCCCTCTTGTATCATTCGTTCCTCTTCGATTGCCAGATTGACGATTACAGTAAAAGAGGGGCAAAAGAAACCAGAGGAACAGTCAAACTCACGAAACTAGAGGCTCTAAAGAGCCTGTGTCGCTCACCTTGGTCTATGTTAATATTAAACATTGTACACAAATGAATTCATGACAAAATTGTGTTTTGGTGATGGTGATGTGTTTGAAGATCTTACTTTACTAAACATTTTTGCTGCTTACAATTATCTCTATCTATAACAATAGTTTCTGTGGTTATAAGCCAAAAACTGCATTTTACCCCCATGTTCTATTTTTAGCCATGGCCGCCATCTTGGTTGGTTGGCTGAGTTACCGGACACAATTTTTATACTAGATACCCCAAAGATGATTGTGGCCAAGTTTCAATTAATTTGGCCGAGTAGTTTCAGAGGAGAAGATTTTTCTAAAAGATAACTAAGATTTACGTAAAATGGTTAAAAATTGACCATAAAGGGCAATAACTACTACAGTGGTCAACTGACCATTTAGGTCATGTTGACTTAATTGTAGATCTTACTATACTGAACATTATTGCTGTTTACAGTTTTTCTCTATCTATAATAAAATTCAAGATAATAACCAAAAACAGCAAAATTTCCTTAAAATTACCGATTCAGGGACAGCAACCTAACAACGGAAAGTCAGATTCATCTGAAAATTTCAAGGAAGATAGATCTTAACCTGATAAACAATTTTACCCTGTCAGATTTGCTCTAAATGCTTTGGTTTTTGAGTTATAAGCCAAAAACTGCATTTTACCCCTATGTTCTATTTTCAGCCATGGCCGCCATCTTGGTTGGTTGGCAGGGTCACCGGACACAATTTTTAAACTAGATACCTCAATGATGATTGTGGCCAAGTTTGGTTAAATTTGGCTTAGTAGTTTCAGAGGAGAAGATTTTTGTAAAAGTTAACGCCGGACGCAGGACGACGACGACGGACGACGACGACGACGACGACAGACGACGGACGCCAAGTGATGAGAAAAGCTCACTTGCCCCTTCGGGCCAGGTGAGCTAAAAAAATAAACTGACAACGCCTGGCTAAAATTGAAAGAAGACAAGCAGATAATCAATAGAACACATGACACAACATAGAAAACTAAAGAATAAGCAACACGAACCCAACCAGAAACTACGGGCGATCTCAGGTACTCCGGAAGGGAAAGCAAATCCTGCTCCACATGTGGCACCCGTTGTGTTGCTTATGTTATGACATGTTTAACATATATTACGGTGAACAGGCTAATTCGGTAGGTCACATTCATGAAAGGGAAGGGGATTGTAGTTACGACGTAAGGAACATATCCGATATCATTTGTGAAACGGTTATTTCATAATGGTCAACCAAATCGTGATGGCGTCCGTAAAATTTATGAAAGGATGATTTCAACTTCACAATTTTATAGCTTCCTTGTAAGCAGAAACCTGTTATCAAGAAAATCATGATAGGAAATGCAAGCACGGGAATATCGTATCCATTGGGAGTTATATACCCCGTATGTAGGTGCTGCTGACATGTAGCTACTTAGAAATGCAAAGTTCACAATTGGAAAGCTTGTATCATCTCTTTTGTCGTAAAGTTTTGTTTTCAACCGATCCTCATTGTCAATTTCTAGATGTAGGTCAAATTATGAGACCGACTTAACCGTATCTGTTTTTTCTTTATATCTAGTTCGATGGAATAGATACGTTCAACATAGTCGTCAAATTTTGAATTATTTAATGAAAGAACGTAATCTGTATAGCGGACAGTAGAGTTAAAAGATATTTCTAACTTCCTATCTTTCTTCCTAAGAAGTTCCTGTATGAAGTCAGCCTCATAATAATAAAGAAACAAGTCGGCAAGAAGAGGGGCACAATTAATCAATCAAGCTTCTTGATTATGTCTGTTTCAGAGAATTTTTTGTTTGATTCAGAGTGATTCTTTACAAAGTAGGGTGTATTACTCCCTAAGACAAGATGCTTGTATCTACGTTGGCCATTATTTTTCTGGAAGCAAAGTAATACAAACTCTTACAATTTGTTATTTAGTTTGGAATGTGGAATACTTGTGAAGAGTAAAGAAATGTCAAAGTTTTAATGCTATTGCATGACGAAAGAGAGTTAAATTGTATGTACTCTAAAAGATCTTTGGAATTTTTAAGTATCCACATCTGATTCACGCAAGAGGTGGAGCACTTGGATGACCCAGCAATATACCGTTGTTTGTAAGGACACTTATGTAGTTTAGGTATCCAATACTTTGATGGACGATCCAGTTTTTTATCGTTGGTTGAAATTCAAAAGGAACATAAAACAGACCTATGATTATCCAGGATTTCCTCTTTGGTAAGTGTCGTGAGGGTAAATGTTGAGTTTCCAAGTGAAGTGTCAATACCCAATTCGTTTATCAAGACGTTATTGTAATGTGTTTCACACACAAACACGATGTTGTTTGGGGCTTTATCTGCGGGAACAAAAACACATTTGCCATGGAGGTAGGATAAGTGTTTTACAACCTTTGGGACTTTACAGATTGACGTAGCATGGGCATTGATAGACCCATTCAGTTTCTTAATTCCGATTTGTACCAATGACCTCATCGCCTTTATCCATGCGGAAAGAGTGTCTACGTCTTCCTTCTCGCGCTTAGCCCATTGGCTGGCATAATCCTCGACTGAATCCATCAAAATTTGAAAGTTGTATTTTCAATTGATGGATTTAGGCTCACGATATTTCGGACCTTTCGAGAGCAATCGGGAGGTTGAGACCTGAAGTCGTCAGTATTGAGATCCTGCAAAACGTGTTTGTAATTGAAAATTTTAGTTGCAATAGGTTTGGTATAGGTATAAGAAATGATTAGTACAAACTGATCTTTGAAATAAGGAGGTATTTTCGATTCAACTAATTAACAATAAAGATTATTGCCTAAGTTGACGCATTCGAGGCCATTGTTTGCAAAAGAAAGATTAAGAAATTTTGTTTTCTCTTTATCATATTTTCCAGTGCGGACTGTAATTTATCAGTAAATGTACGTTAACGTTTGTATGTAAGGCTACAAATCTAAAAGTATTACATCCATAAGCAGTGTGAAGATTTCTAGGATTTTGGAAATAATATATTAGTTCTTATTTCTGATACAAGAGATATATAATATATGTCTATCTCGTGTATTTTCGATTGAATATATCGATCGCTATGCATTTTCCTATTTATACAACATGTTGTATCGTGACGTTATAACATTATGATAAAAATTACAACTTTATTGTAAAGGAAAACATGACATAACGATGGTGAAATTTCCGTACACCAGAAATGAACATATGTATACACCGAGGAGTTTTGATTTGGTAACACACCCAGAAACATTGTAGCGTAAGTAACTTGGTTGAAAAGGGGGAACCGTTTTCAACATGACAATAATAATTGAATTTTTTTTCACCATTGTAACTTCATGGCAAACAGAATAAATGGAAGTTTTTTTTCGATTCCGCTTGATAGATTCAAGCTAGGTCATTTTGATTACAACTCTTCCCTAGTTGGAGAGAGGGTATGCGCCTTTACCATGTTTACGTAATGTTACCAAGCCTCATGCATTATGTAGGTGCCTGTCCCTAGTCATAAGCCTGTAATTATGTGGTTGCTGTATGAACTAATTGTTTTTCATAATTGTACAACTAGTTATCAGAGGTACCAGGATTACAATTTCATATGTCAGACGCACATTGTAATTCGTCTATACAAGGCTCATCGGTGACGTTCAGATCAAAATAGTTAGAAAGCTTAACAAGTAAAAAGTTAAAGAGCATTTAGGATAACAGTTTTCATTTCCTGGCCTTTCTAGCTGACTTTGCGTTTGCATTTAGCTCATTGTCGAATGCCGTACAATGACCTTTTGTTGTAAATTTTTATAACATTTGGTCTCGTGTGGGAAGTTATGTCATTTGTAATAATATCATATATTCTTATTGTAATATTATATGTACAAGAATCATCTTTTTGTATATATACATGTATATCCATGTAGGGCTTTATTATGATTAGAAAAAGAATGTGGATAGTCATTGTTGATGCCATATGTCACTGTTTTAAAAACTTCTGTTTATTATGGGGCCTTCATGGCCATCGTTTTCCAATTAACAGCA
Organism: Mytilus trossulus; assembly: GCF_036588685.1. Lineage (NCBI taxonomy): Eukaryota > Metazoa > Mollusca > Bivalvia > Mytilida > Mytilidae > Mytilus > Mytilus trossulus. The sequence continues at coordinate 81,631,887 of NC_086377.1, read as the reverse complement.
AATCAACTACCTTGGTGGTCTAATCTTTTATGGTAATGCGTTGTGCCTTAATACAAGAGGTGGTGCATTTAACAATTACCGGCTTGGAAATTAGTCTTTGCTGCCCCGCTACTCATCATTTACCTTTTAGAGTTTTAGTATGGAACGCCCCAGCTGTATTTTTCGTCATAATAGACTGTTGTCAGAAAAAACTATTCTACACAACATCTATTGGTGTGGCGAATCATATTAAAAATGTGCCTTGGCTTATAATAAACCCAGCGAAAAACTTTTTGGCGTTTCAAAGCATTAGGGTATTTGTATGGCGTATACACCTAGTCAGTTTTGAGGTTAAAAAAATGCATGTAAATACTAGCATAATGAAGATAAGGAATACCAGACAATATAACACAACAAAATGCAATTACAAACAGACTTATAAATAAATAGACAGACGTATGGATACACAGTATGGTAGTCATATAGACCGACTGGTAGACAGGTATAGACAGACTGTTGGGAACATACACAGACTGTTGGAAACGTAATCTGGCTGGTAAAAATGTAGATACTTGTATACTTAATAAATATTCCAAAATGAGACAAAATGATACACATGTAGACAGAATATAAAACACCAAGACGGACTAGTGAATATGAATTCAGACTTTTGAACATCCACACATAGACAAACCGGTGAAAATGTAAACGGACTAGCTAGTGGATATAGACTGACTTGTAAACACTTAACACTTAACCAGACGGTTGAGAATGTAGACAGACTAGGGGACTATTCAAAAGACTGGTGAAAATGAAGACACATTTTTGGACATAAAGACATAATGATGAACATGCCGACAGACTTTTGTTAATGCAATTTGACAAAAAATATTTGCCAGTGTATCAATATCTTTTCAAACATCCTAAAATACATATATAATAAGGGAAGGAACTCTAAGTGATTTAAATTCTGACTTACCAGCCACCCCCTGCAAAGAGGTCGTTTTCAGTGGTCAGATGAGCGGCCAGTTTTTGAGACGTTTAATTGTTACAAAGTAACGACTGCTATAATTATTTTTTGACATTTTTCCTTCTATGTCTGTTTGATTTGCTCACAAATTGTTGTCAAATTAGTTGAATTATTTGCAACTGTCATACAAATGAAAGGTTTAGCAAGGTAATAAACAGGTTTAACAAACCATTTTCTCAACAAGGAAACGTCATTCATAAATAAGGAATATAACAGTTGATTAACAGTCGTTTCATGTGTTAAAGGTTTTGATTTTGTAATTTGATAAACTTTCCGTGTTGAATTTTCCTATGAGTTCAATAGTTTAATTATTTTATATTTTGACAGTGCGCACAATTTGGATAAATACGTCGTACAAATACTGTTTACACCTGTAACCATATTATATTTCCTTTTTTAAATACCTAAGGTAGAATATAACCAGGGACATTGTATGTGTGTTCAAGCGGATATCAGTTAAATAAAAAGACAAATAGCGTGTGTTTTATCTTTACTCAGTAACTACACACGACGTTATGTAGTATTAAGTTCAATTTTAAAATGGGATATAAGTGAACGGTTTGATAGGTAATAACCCTCTTATTGATATTGACGGATATTTGAAACAGTTTGAGGTAAGAACATTTTTTTTCTGTCTTCAGACAAAAGTTTGTCAATTAACTTCTTAATACTAAAAACAGTTAGAAGTCATCTATATTTAAATGAGATATGTAATTTGCTTTTTTTCTAAAAGTAAAATGTCAGGTTAATGAAAACTTCGCTATTAAACACTCATGTAAGTTTTATTACATCATTCGGTCAGTCAGAATTTGTTTGCTGATCGTCGATCGTTCTTTTTTTTTTAGAAAACATTTTATAATTTCTTAGTTTTTAAGGTTCTTAGTTGAAAAACACATGATTCATTCTTGCATCCTCAGTGTATGTCTATCTATGTCGAAAAATCAGTTCCATAACGACACCCTCTTTTCCTCTCAAGTCTAGAATACGTAATCGTAGGAACGTAACGCATTCACATACCCTCAATGGTTTTAACGAATTAATGTAAATGCAGAAAAATGTCTAGAAGCTTTTAGGCTGTATGGTTTAGTTTAAAATTTTCATGTTAGTAATAAACAAAGCAATGTCAATCAACTAACACATATACCAGGATTGTAATTGTATATTTGCACCAGACGCGCGTTTCGTCTACAAAAAAACTCATCAGTGAAAATGATTAAAAGGCCAAATGAAGTACAAAGTTGAAACGGAATTATGAGATGAATAAAACAACAGAAACCATTACAATAAATCTAACACAAAAGGATATATTTATGGAAATAAGATATGTGGAATGATTCCAAAGTTCAAAAGAAGTGGATGTTTTCCATTATATCCCTATTATATGCCTACTTTGCAAGTACCATGGATAGTTGAAGTGGCACTACAATATAGATAACAATACCTTATTTTGAGGGGAAAAGGTCTGTCAATCTATTTATCATTTAGTCTGTACCACGCGAGATTTCAAACATTCTGCAGAGCAGGGTAAATCTTTTATAAAATAAGACCATCCACTGCCGTTATGAATTCGTTACAACTCGCAGAAATTAAAAATAATATTTTAAGTGTACAGAAAATATTTCGATTGAAATCATTTAAAGATTTCTGAAATGTTCACGTAACCCAATACTTCTTTTAAATACTTAAGGTGCAATATAACTGAGGCATTTATGTTTATTCATGCGAGGACCTTTAACAAAAATCACAAAAGGCACACAATGTGTACGTGGTCGATAGTTTAGTAACGACACTATTGTTAGGCTAGGATATAATATTTCAAAATCGGGTTTTGTTGAAAGGTTTCGTGCTTTTCATTAATTATTTAGTAACTAGACTCTACATTGGGTACAATAACTTTTTAAATGAAATGCAAATGAAAGATATAATAATGTATTACACACATATTCATATATAAAAAAATAAAAATGTAATTGAGAGCTTGAGGTAAGAATATTTTCTATCTCTTTTCGTCAAATAGTTTGTCTATGTACATGTATTACTGAATATGTAACAGTGACGTGATATGAATGTTAAGGTAATATGGTATTTTCTCAAAATGAGAACAAAAGGAAAGAATAATCAATGCTTTGCAATTGTACAAAAGTTTATGTTTTCTTTAAATTTAATTGCCCTTTTTATTAAATCATTTAGATCTTTTTTTCGGAAGGATAATCTGATTTTTGTTTTGTTTTTCGAATTCCTTTCTATCGACTTAGAATTCAGACTATACGGTACCTCCAAGACCCCCGGCTTAAAGTTAAACGGACCGTAAAGCATTTGTACTAGATACAAAAAATACACTAAGACAATGGTTGACGTCATATTTGCGCGGATCATGAAGAGTTAATAGTCAGGTAAAATTGAATCTAAGTTTACTGACGTCCCTGTCGAAACAAATTATTAGAAAAAGACATGATTTTATAGGATTTTGTGAACAAATCTATTTTGACTTACATTCCACAACGACACCCTCTTTTCCTCTCAAGTCTAGAATACGTAATCGTAGGAACGTAACGCATTCACATACCCTCAATGGTTTTAACGAATTAATGTAAATGCAGAGAAATGTCTAGAAGCTTTTAGGCTGTATGGTTTAGTTTAAAATTTTGATGTTAGTAATAAACAAAGCAATGTCAATCAACTAACACATATACCAGGATTGTAATTGTATATTTGCACCAGACGCGCGTTTTGTCTACAAAAAAACTCATCAGTGAAAATGATAAAAAGGCCAAATGAAGTACACAGTTGAAACGGAATTATGAGATGAATAAAACAACAGAAACCATTACAATAAATCTAACACAAAAGGATATATTTATGAAAATAAGATATGTGGAATGATTCCAAAGTTCAAAAGAAGTGGATGTTTTCCATTATATCCCTATTATATGCCTACTTTGCAAGTACCATGGATAGTTGAAGTGGCACTACAATATAGATAACAATACCTTATTTTGAGGGGAAAAGGTCTGTCAATCTATTTATCATTTAGTCTGTACCACGCGAGATTTCAAACATTCTGCAGAGCAGGGTAAATCTTTTATAAAATAAGACCATCCACTGCCGTTATGAATTCGTTACAACTCGCAGAAAATTTGAAAAACGCCAATTTTCAGAATAAATCAACGTCCTTATTACTTTATTTTTACATTTTCGAGATAATTCATTGCTAATTGATTTGAAAAAAAATTCTGTTTCTGAAATTTAACCTAAATTATTGAAGAAATCTTCAAATTTTGAAAATATGGAGAGAAAAAAAATAATAACAGAATTTGATCTTTGACCTTATTTTATGCAAAACTGTTACCACATTTCCTTTTGACGACATCGATATTTCAAAAGTACTAATTTTTCCGAATCCAATGATATATAATATAGCTATATAGAATGTTTGACGATTAAATCTAAACAATATTGTGTCTGGTCACCGTACTATCTGTTGTATCCTTTATCTATAGTTCGATGGGATAGATGCGTTTAACATAGTCGTCAAATTTTGAATTATTTAGTGAAAGAACGTAATCTATATAGCGGAAAGTAGAGTTAAAGGATATTTCTAACTTCTTATCTTTCTTCCTAAGAAGTTCCTGTATGAAGTCAGCCTCATAATAATAAAGAAACAAGTCGACAAGAAGAGAAGTACAATTAGTTCATATTGGAATGCCGACAGTCTGTTGAAAAACACCTCCTCCGAACGTAATGAGTTCAGTAGTTTAATTATTCTATATTTTGACAGAGCGCACAATTCGGATGAATACGTACAAAGACTGTTTACACCTGTAACCATTTTATATTTTCTTTTTTAAATATCTAAGGTAAAATATAACCAAGGACATTGAATGTTTGTTCAAGCGGATATCTGTTAAATAAAAAGACAAATAGCATGTGTTTTATCTTTACTCAGTAACTACACGCGACGTTATGTAGTATGAAGTTTAAATTTTAAAATGGGATATAAGTGAACGGTTTGATAGTGAATAACTCGCATATTGATATTTCACGGATATTAAAGACAGTTTGAGGTAAGAACATGTTTTTTTCTGTCTTCAGACAATAGTTTGTCTTTAACAATTAACTTCTTAATATTTAACAATTGAAAGTCACCTATACTTAAATTAGATATGTAATTTACTTTATTTCTATATGTAAAAGGTCAGGTTTATGAAAACTTCCCTATTAAACACTCCTTTAAGTTTCATAACACCATTCGGTCAGTCAAAATTTTTTGCTGATCGTCGATTGTTCTCTTTTTATAGAAAACATTTTATAATGTCTTAGTTTTTAAGGTTCTATGTAGAAAAAAAATGATTTATTTGTGCATCCTCAATATATGTCGAAAAATCAATTCCACACCGCCACACTCTTTTCCCCTCAAGTCAAGAATACGTATACGTAAGAACGTAACGCATTCACAGACCCTCAATGGTTTTAACAAATTAATGTAAAAGCAGAGAAATGTCTAGAAGGTTTTTAGGCTGTTTGGTATAGTCTAAAATGTTGATGTTAGTAATAAACAAAGCAATGTCAATCAACTAACACATAAACCAGGATTTTAATTCTATATTTGCACCAGACGCGCGTTTCGTCTACAAAAGACTCATCAGTGAAAATGTTAAAAAGATCACATTAAGTACTAAGTTGAAACGGAATGATGAGATTAATAAAACAACAGAAACAATTACAAATAAATCTAACACAAAATTATATATATATGAAAATAAGGATATGTGGAATGATTCAAAAGTTCAAAAGAAGTGGATGTTTTCAATTATATCCCTATTGTATGCCTACTTTGCCAGTACCATGGATAGTTGAAGTGGCATTACAATATAGATAGCAATACCTTATTTCGAGAGGAAAAGGTCTGTTAATCTATGTTTATAAACATCAATATTGTGTTATATATGTATTATTGGCAGTTTTCTGAATGAAAGTTGTTTTTCATATCCATACTAGACATAGGTCCACAATTATTGGATTTTTTTCCCACCTTTTTGTCACATGAACTTTGTGATTCAGTTTTAAGAAAAATGATGAGAAAGACATCCAATTTTTATTTGATCATTTGATAGGTAAATGTCAATTTTCAGTAATATAAATGACAAATAAATGCAGAATGTTGCCATGGATACACACACAAGCAAGTTCAGCATTTTGAACTGTTGAATTTCAAATCTATGAAAGATACTTGCATGTGCATATGTATGACACAAACAGTTGGCCTAATGTATTAGAAAGCCAGGAATAGAGCTAGCTCGAGGGTTATAAACCTTGACATCCCTTAACTTTGCTTTCCGTACATACTGCTCTCCCTAAACATTGATGTCCCTAACTATTGCTATCCCTAACTAGTGTTATCCCTAACCCTTGTTACCCCTAAACCGTGCATTCCCTAAACCTCGCCATCTCTAACCTTGCTATTCCTAAATAATTAACCATGCATGTAGGTTCATTCAATCCCAAACCCCAATTTATCCTGGAAAGGCCTTGACGGAAACAAAGCAGCTATATTGACAATATTTTAAATATTCTATAGAATGTTTTTGCAATAAAACTTTCACTACAAACTGCTCAGAGTCTGAAAAGACCATATTTTGTGCTCGACAGTACTTAACTGTACTTAATTTAACTGGACTTTGTTCTCGTCTTAACTTAATAAGTCTGATACAGTACTTGATAATCTGCGTATAGTCTTAAATGGTATCGACAGATGATGTTAAACGTAAAATTCAGCTTTCCCTTATTCATGTTTTTTCTTCTTCATACGTACCTTATTATGACGTAGTCTACAATCTTAAATATAACTAAGACATAACAATCTCAATTGTTGTTTTTAATTACAGTCCATGTTAGATTTGTTTACAAGTAGTATATTCATTTGAAATATACATTTGACACTTGTCTATCTTTCAATGAGACATCAAACAAACGACACAGAAGAATCAAGATATTTACCGTCAACATACAGTATTTTATATTAAAATAGACAGATGTCTAAACAAAATGAGACATCAAACCTACAACACAGAAGAATCAAGATATCTACCGTCAACATACAGTATTTTATATTATAATAGACAGATGTCTTAACAGAATGAGACAGAAAACCTACAACACAGAAGAATCAAGATATCTACCGTCAACATACAGTATTTTATATTAAAATAGACAGATGTCTAAACAGAATGAGACAGAAAACCTACAACACAGAAGAATCAAGATATCTACGGTCAACATACAGTATTTTATATTATGATAGACAGATGCCTTTACAGAATGAGACAGAAAACCTACAACACAGAAGAATCAAGATATCTACCGTCAACATACAGTATTTTATATTATAATAGACAGATGCCTATACAGAATGAGACAGAAAACCAACGACACAGGAGAATCAAGATATCTACGGTCAACATACAGTATTTTATTTTAAAAGAGACAGATGTTTAAACAGAATGAGACAGAAAACCTACAACACTGAAGAATCAAGATATCTACGGTCAACATACAGTCGTGTATATTTTAATAGACAGATGCATATGCAGAATGAGAAAGCAAACCAACAACACAGGAGAATCAAGACATCTACAGTCAACATACAGTATTTTATATTAAAATAGACAGATGTCTAAACAGAATGAGACAGAAAACCTACAACACAGAAGAATCAAGATATATACGGTCAACATACAGTCTTGTATATTATAATAGACAGATACATATGCAGAATGAGAAACAAACCAACGACACAGGAGAATCAAAACATCTACAGTCAACATACCGTCTTGTATATTATAAAAAAACCAGATGTCTTTACAGAATGAGACAAAAAAAAACACCACACAGAACCACCAAGACATCTAGAGTCAACATACAGTATTTTGTATAGACATATGTCTATCTTCCGTCAGCATACAGTAGTTTATATTATAATAGACAGATGTCTATACAGAATGAGACAAAAAACCTACAACACAGAAGAATCAAGATATCTACGGTCAACATACAGTCTTGTATATTATAATAGACAGATGCATATGCAGAATGACAAAGCAAACCAACGACACAGGAGAATCAAGACATCTACAGTCAACATACCGTCTTGTATATTATAAAAAAAAACAGATGCCTTTACAGAATGAGACAAAACAAAACACCACACAGAACAACCAAGACATAAAGAGTCAACATACAGTATTTTGTATAGACATATGTCTATCTTCGAATGAGACAGCAAACAAACGACACAAACGAATCAAGATATCTACAGTCAACATACAGTATTTTATATTATAATAGACAGATGTCTTTACAGAATAGGACAACAAACCAACAATACAGAACAATCCAGACATTTACCGTCACCATACAGAAGAATCAAGACATCTACCGTCAACATACAGAAGAATCAAGACTTCTACCGTCAATATATAGTCTTTTATATTATAATAAACAGATGCCTATACAGAATGAGACAGAAAACCAACCATACAGAAAAATCAAGACATTTATCGTCAACATACAGTATTTTATACAGACAGATGCCTTAACAGTGTGAAACAACAAACCAACGACTCAGAAGAATACAGACATCTACTGTCAATATACAGTCTTTTATATAGACATATGTCTATAAGTAATGAGACAGCAAACAAACGACATAGAACAATCAAGACATCTACCGTCCACATACAGAACAATCAATACATCTACCGTCAACATACAGAATAATCAATACATCTAATGTCAACATACAGAAGAATCAAGACATCTACCGTCAACATACAGAACAATCAAGACATATACCGTCAACATACATAACAATCAAGACATCTACCGTCAACATACAGACCAATCAAGACATCTACCTTCAACATACAGAACAATCAAGACATCTACCGTCAACATACAGAAGAATCAAGACATCTATCGTCAACATACAATATTTTATACAGACAGATGCCTTAACAATGTGAGACAGTAAACCAACGACTCAGAAGAATCAAGACATCTAGAGGTAATAACCTGCAGGCTTTTTTATTATTATAGAAGACAGATGAATATACAAAATGAAAAAAAACAAATCAATGACACAGATATTTCAAGAAATACAGATTAGATTTGGTACAAGGTTGGTGCCTGTTTTAACGTGTAATCCCGCTACATATTTATGCACCTGTACTAAGTCAGGAGCATGTAGTTCAGTGGTTGTCGTTCGTTATTGTGGTTCATAGGTGTTTCTCGTTTCTCATTTATCGTTTTTTATATAGATTAGAACATTGGTTTTCTTGTTTGATTTGTTTTACACTAGTCATTTTGGGCCCCTTATAGCTTGTTTTCGGTTGGGGCAAAGGCTACGTAATGAAGGCCGTTCTTTGATCTATAATTGTATTTTGTTTATACATTGTGACTTGGATGGAGAGTTGGCTGATTTGCACTCTATCACATCTTCTTATTTATAGAGTCAACATACCGTGGTCTTTCATGTTACAACATACAGGTGTCTATACAGATTGAGACAGCAAACGAACGATACAGAACAATCAAGACATCAAGAGTCAACATACAGTGTTTAATACAGACAGATGTATATACCGAACGGGACAGCAAACCAACGACAGAGAAAAATCAAAACATCTAGAGTCAATTTACAGTCTTTAATATAGACGGCGGCCTATACAAAATGAGATAGCAAACTAATAACACAGAACAACTAAGACATCTACAGTCAACATACAGTCTTTTAAATCGACAGATGTTTATACAGAATGAGACAGCAAACCAACGACACAAATCAATACACGTAGGGTCAACAATTTATATACAGTATTTATACAGACAGATGCCTACACAGAATTCCGTCTTTTGTCTAAACGGGTAAAGAGTGATTTAACATTATTTAACATCAAAGATATGCCACCAGACACAAGACACTCATGACGTGTGCTTGAAAAATGTCACCATCCCCTTTTAAATCTCGATCAGTAGAACTTCAAATGGCGAATAATAGTAATAAAAACTTTTAAAATATCTCGTCTATACATGTATTGAGTGCACCTCTAAATATCTAATTAGTTGAGCCTGGAAATAAGATGTTGCATTCAGGTTGTTTGAGTACAATTGTATGCATTGAAGTTAACAAATGTGGCTTTTAATTAAAAAAACAACCCAAAATAACCAACATTTTAAAACGAAATACATTATTATCTTTTGATAATTTCAAGTTCAAGAATTTAAAATTACGCTTTGATTTATAAAAAAAATCCCACGATATTGATTTGGAGCTAAAGTATCAAATACTTATATCATGTAATCGTTCCGTTTTCTATGCAATTAGTTAACTATAATTTGTGTATACTAGGTAATGGAAAGTTGAGCGCTAAAAACATGTTTAACCCTGTCACAATCTGTATGTGCCTGTCCTAAGGCAACATGAGCCGGTAGTTCGGTGGTTGACGTTAGTTCATGTCTTTCGTATTTGATTTTATAAATGGCTTTGTTATAAATTAGTATGCTTGATTTTTTTCACATTTGTCATGTCTGGGCCTTTTACAGCCGACTATACGGTATGGGTTTTTCTCACTGGCAATCGTCCCACATCTCCGTATTTTTTATACTAAGTACGGTTTATCTGTCATATGAATAATCAATTGAATCCGATTTAGACTCGTCGTTTCTAATGCAAGTGTAGTTTCTGTAACTTTCTTGAATTTCTGACGGATTGTTAAAGTTCAGTGATCAGTTGATATTGACAATAAAAGCCCTCCACTCAAAATAGGAGGTTGAAATTACCCCGCCCTTTGGGTTCGGGAATCTGAAAATTCCTTTATTGTAAAGGAAAACATGACATAACGTTGGTGAAATTTCCGTACACCAGAAATGAACATATGTATACACCGAGGAGTTCTGATTTGGAAACACACCCAGAAACATTGTAGCGTTAGTAACTTGGTTGAAAAGGGGGAACCGTTTTCAACATGACAATAATAATTGAATTTTTTTTCACCATTGTAACTTCATGGCAAACAGAATAAGTGGAATATTTTTTTTTAATTTTCGATTCCGCATGATAGATCAAGCTGGGTCATTATGATTACAACTCTTCCCTAGTTGGAGCGAGGGTATGCGCCTTCAACATGTTTAAGTAATGTAACCAAGCCTCATACATTATGTAGGTGCCTGTCCCTAGTCATAAGCCTGTAATTCTGTGGTTGCTGTATAAAATAATTGTTTTTCATAATTGTATAACTAGTTATCAGAGGTACCAGGATTATAATTTCATACGTCAGACGCACATTGTGTTTCGTCTACGTAAGACTAATCGGTGACGTTCAGATCAAAATAGATAGATAGATTAACAAGTAAAAGCATTTAGGATAACAGTTTTCATTTCCTGGCCTTTGTAGCTGACTTTGCGTTTGTATATAGCTCATAGTCGAATGCCGTACAATGACCTATTGTTGTAAATTTCTATAACATTTGGTCTCCTGTGGGAAGTTGTGTCATTTACAATTGTATCATATATTCTTATTGTTATATTATGTGTTCATGAATCATCTTTTTGTATATACATGTATATCCATATCCATGTATTTATTATGATTGGAAGGATAATGTGGGTAATCCTTGTTGATACCATATGTCACCGCTAGCCAATGTAGAAAAGTAAATGTATTTGTTTACCATAACTATTGTATTTGTATTTATATTATATGTTTGTCTGTAAACTTGTATATAGTTGTTAGAGAATAAAGAATCTATCTATCTATCTCTATAATAAATGAAATTTGTGTATGTATCTAATAACAATCAATTAAATGTATCATCATAAAACCAGCATTTTTCGTTTATTTTTTTACATAAATAAAGCCGTTAGTTTTCTCGTTTGAATTGTTCTACATTTTCTTATCGGAGCCTTTTATAGCTGACTATGCGGTATGGGCTTTTCCATTGTTGAAGGCCGCACGGTGACCTAAAGTTGTCTCATTGGAAATCATACCACATCTTCTTTTTTATATTGTCACCTTCAATTACTGATTAGAGCATATCAGTGTTATTATAACAAAGAATGTAATCCTCCTTCAATTACTGATTAGAGCATATCAGTGTTATTATAACAAAGAATGTAATCCTCCTTCAATTACTGATTAGAGCATATCAGTGTTATTATAACAAAGAATGTAATCCTCCTTCAATTACTGATTAGAGCATATCAGTGTTATTATAACAAAGAATGTAATCCTCCTTCAATTACTGATTAGAGCATATCAGTGTTATTATAACAAAGAAGGTAATCCTCTTTCAATTACTGATTAGAGCATATCAGTGTTATTATAACAAAGAAGGTAATCCTCCTACAACTACTGATTAGAGCATATCAGTGTTATTATAACAAAGAAGGTAATCCTCCTACAACTACTGATTAGAGCATATCAGTGTTATTATAACAAAGAAGGTAATCCTCCTTTAATTACTGATTAGAGCATATCAGTGTTATTATAACAAAGAAGGTAATCCTCCTTCAATTACTGATTAGAGCATATCAGTGTTATTATGACAAAGAAGGTAATCCTCTTTCAATTACTGATTAGAGTATATCAGTGTTATTATAACAAAGAAGGTAATCCTCCTTTAATTACTGATTAGAGCATATCAGTGTTATTATAACAAAGAATGTAATCCTCCTTTAATTACTGATTAGAGCATATCAGTGTTATTATAACAAAGAAGGTAATCCTCCTTCAATTACTGATTAGAGCATATCAGTGTTATTATAACAAAGAAGGTAATCCTGGCAATCATGCTGATTGATAACGGTTTACTTGTCGAACCTGTTTCAATAAACAAACTTATCATGTTGTGATGGATCAAAATTAACACACATGCTACACATAAGTAGTCATAACTCTTGAAACATATTGAAAACGTTTAAAGGGGAACATCTTTATAAATAAGAAATACCATTAATGTATGATATGTTTATCCTACCAAAAAAATGAAATAAGATGAAATAAAAAATGTACCTGTATTTTAAGATACATATAATATAAAAAACTAAAAATCACAGAGGAAACTTATTTCGATTAAGGTAATATATATTTTCAAATGTCAACAAACAAATACATAATAAGGGAAGTAACTTTAAGTGATTTAAGTTGTGACTAACCAGCCACCCCTGATTTTTTTTTTCGGACGGGAAATCTGAATTTTGTTTTGCTTTTCAAATTCCTTTCTATCGACTTAGAATTCAGACTATACGGTGACCTCCAAGACCCCCGGCTTAAAGTTAAACGAATCGTAAAGCATGTGTACTAGATAAAAAAAAATTCACAAATACAAGGGTTAACGTCATATTTGCGCGAATCAGGAAGAGTTAATAGTCACGTAAAATTAAATCTAAGAATAATGACGTCCTTGCCGAAACAAATTATTATGAACAGACAGGATTTTGTAGAATTTTGTGAACAAATGTATTTTGACTTACTTTAAGTCGTAAAAAAGAGGAGTATCCGCAAAAAAAAATTGGAGATTTGAAACATGCAAATATACAAAGTAAAAAAAATCTGCAATGAAACAATAGACTGCCGTAATAAGTAGCCTGTGAAAGAGCCATACAAGTTTATCCATGTGTGGAAATTTTAAATGTTTATACAACAGACACATTGTTTGAGCGAAATAGATAGTTCAATGACTAATAAAACTAGAATCTCACATTATATATATTCAGATGTCATTTAAAGTTATTAATTTAAGATATGGCAAAGAGAGCTCGTTTTTTGTCTCTCTTTATCACATAGTTTGTATTTAGCCATGTGTTATTGACGATGTTTAATTTATGTATTTAAAGTTTGTGTTTAGAGTTTGTATAGTTTTTCGCACTTAATGATAATAAAATCTCAGAGATTGTTTAGTTTGTCAAGCAATTCATAATATTGTATTTCTTTCAACATTTATATTTAATATTCCGACTTTTCTATTGATAAAGTACATTATAAATATTTATCATATGTTTAGTAGTAAATACAGTAGTTTTGATTATGTGATAAATAGCCTGCTGTTTAATCCATATCTCGCAACTTTGATGCGCACCCTTTATCGCATACCCTTTATCACACCTCAAACCTTTATCGCATGCCCTTTATCACACCGCTATTTCTTTTTCTTTTTTTTTTTACAATTCGTTTATTATTTTACTTTAAAAAAATCCTCAAAATAGGTCCAATAAAACGGTCGTTCGGGCGTGACGCAATTTATTGAATGACGTCATTGTTTGGTATGTGATGTCACGAACGTCAAGTTTTCATATTCTTGGAACACTAAATGGAACTATAAAAAAAATCAAAACACAAAAAAAAAAAATAATAAACAAAATATTTCTAAAACAACAGCACGCAAATAGTAAGATAACCCATGTGCTTCGTAATTGAGCAGTTCTTTTAAGGCCTTTTAAACAAGACAAAAGTAGAATTGAAGGTAACCCAGTGCTATGGATCAGAAAACAGTTCATATAATATAATACTCTTCTGTTGAAATATATGATAAAGCGTATAATACATGGGAAAACCCGTGTCACATGCCGTATCACCCTCGACCAATATCATCCCTCGGGCCTAAAGGCCCTTGAGCTGATATTGGGGTCTCGGGATGATACGACATATGATACGGATTTTGCCATGTATTATTCTCTATATATCTAAACACACTATCATATTGAAAAAAATGTTTCGTCAACTGTTTCCTTTTAAAACCTCGAATAAAACTTGATAAACGAAGATTTCAAAAGACTAATTGTAGTGTGTCATACGTGCATTTCATTACTATGGGATCACTGCTGAAACTCTATAAACCTTCAAGGTAGTTGTCTGTCACCTTGTACTTTATGGACAATAGAAGGAAATAATTGTCAATGTACCTTTAATAATTAAAGTCCATATTGATTTAAAAGAATGGATAAGTAATATAGTTTTTTAACATGGTATAGTAATGTTGTTTTTTTTATTTATATTCTGCAAACCAGCTGTATCATGTAAATATAACGGAATTTGATGAGACTGTTATTAAAACAAGAGGGTTAGCGCTATAGAACAAGGTTTAATCCATCAGTTTCTACATTTAAAAATGCCTGTACCAAGACAGGACTATGACAGTTCTTGTCCATTCGTTTTTGATGCGTTTTGTTATTTGATTTTGCCATGTGATTATGGACTTTCCGTATTGATTTTCTTCTGAGTTCAGTATTTTTGTGATTTTACTTTTTTTTTGTAATGATTGATGAAATATAACTGACAGGTCAATAGACTTGTAAGATTCAATATGCTTCGTAAAATATAAGATTCGTTAACAGGGACCTGTTAGTCGCTTCCTCTCGTCGAATATACCATTCTAAATGTGTCGAACTGTAAGCGTCAGGGTTAAGATCTGTCTTTGTATGGTCTCTACAAAATGTAAATGGACGCGAATTCAGAGAGGATACTGTACAGCTTCCAAAAGTAATCTTTTGGAAAATTGGGATGTAATAGTATATATTTAATTCTTTCTTTTCTGTTTGGTCATAATATGCTAAGAATCGGGACGATTGCATATATCGCACATTGATTAGTCATCTGTCTTTTAGTTAAGACTGTATAATGCTTTAATACTTGTTTGTGTTGCTTTGTGTAGTCTGTATATAGATATAAGAAGATGTGGTATGATTGCCAATGGGACATTTCTCTTAACCAAGTCACAATTTGTAAAAGTAAACCATTAAAAATCAAAGTACGGTCTTCAACCCGAAGCATTGGCTCACACCGAAAAGCAAGGTATAAAGGGACCTAAAATAACATCTGTAAAATCAATCAAACGGAAATCCAACAGTCTAATCTATTTAAAAAACGAAAACAAGAAACACTTCTGAAACACATCAACAAACGACACTACTGAAAATCAGATTAGTTTTCTATGTTGCATTTTGTGAACTAATGTTTGTCTGTTTGTCAATATTCTTTTTATGCCATGTCACAGTCAGTATATTTTCGATTTACTAATTTTAATATCCCTCTAGTATCTTTCGCCTCTCTTCTACCACAGTCGTTAGGTGTCTTCCACCACGACGTATTCTTCACATCTACATTTAGGCGTATTGTCCAACATTAAGACATTTCCTCGAGCATACCGAGTCTCATGCATAAAACAGATCGCCGGAAAAGGGTTAGAATGAAGCTCCTGATTTTGTTAAGTAAGATTAAAATCACAAAAATACTGAACTCAGAGGAAAATCCAATCGGAAAGTCCAATAATCACATGGCAAAATTAAATGACAAAACACATAAAAAACGAATGGACAAGAACTGTCATATTCATGACTTGACACGCACATAATAAGGCAAAAATGTATCCTTGTCTGTATGACAAGGTTTACAGTTCTAACTAAATAATTATAAAATCGTTTTATATCTGTTAAGATACCCAATATCCTCCTTTTAAATACTTAATGTTGAATACTTATGATTCATTTCTTTTTGTGGACACCAGGATTATAATTTTATACGCCAGACGCGCGTTTCGTCTACATAAGACTCATCAGTGACGCTCAGATCAAAATAGTTAAAAAGCCAAACAAATACAAAGTTGAAGAGCATTGAGGACCAAAAATTCCAAAAAGTTGTGCCAAATACGGCTAAGGTAATCTACTCCTGGGGTAAGAAAATAACACTTTTCATAAATAAGGCGAGTTGTCAGACTGATTGTTCAATGGGTAAATAAGTGTGACGAGTTGATAAACAAGAGTGGGGCGATTTTTTAGAAAGTGGCGATTTAGTGTTGGCCGATGGGCAAGGGGGGCGAGTTGACATGGTTTTATATTTAAAAATCGGGTTAGGGGGTCATAAAGGGTATATATTTATATATAGTAATGTCTAAAGTATATTCAAACGGTTGTGTGACGTCACGTTCTAAACTATATTTTATGAATTGTAAATGGTTTTTCATCTAATCTAAAACAGTTGGGATATAAAACAGTTATCCCATTCTGACTTGGTGTGTCAGTGTTAGATCACCTTCTGGCCTGCGGCCATCGGGGTGATCTTACGCTGACACACCGAGTCCTCATGGGAAAACTATTACTGATAGCTCAATGTGAGCTTTTGAAGTGACATGTGTGATGTTAGGTTCAAATTGAAGCAAACAAGAAGTAAAACGATTTACCTTACAGGTTTTTAACCTTACAAAAAACACCAACGTCATAAAGTTGATGGCAAAGTAAAACATTTTTTTACAAATTAATTAATATCTAACTTAAATGTCATGTTTACACTCAATAGAAGTACATTCAATTTGTATTGTTTAAAACAAATTAAGATTAGGTAGCTAAGGAGCCATAACACAAACACTAGGGTTAATTAACCCTTTTAACTATGTGGTTATATTTCACGTGACAATAGCTGCATTTATATAATAATGTTTTGTTTAACATTGACTTTGCAAAAATAATAGCCAGAATGAAAGATAACAATGCATGACCCGAAGTGGAGTGAAATTTTCTCTCTCATTCTGGCTACTCTATTCCATAGTCAATGTTAAACAATGTAGATTTTGTCTACATGACTGTTAGAAAGAGTTACAAATAAATAGATTCAAAAGTATGTGTTTTGACATGAAATTGTTGATTTGAACTCTATCTGAATATAAATCATTCTTGACTAGTTAAACAAGTAGAATTCTGCTTAACTGGTTCTAGAGGTTGTTTTAAACTTGCTATGAGGTACCTATATTTTGCTCATTGTTGAAGGCCTGAACTCATGTTGAATTCAAGATGAACAATTACCAGAAAGACATCATGTCATAGCTTGTATTGCCCGGTATTGTTTTGGATTTTGTCTAAACAAGGTTTACTCCATAACCCTTCCATTTCATTCTCATTAACATTTTCCATAGTACTCAATAACTTACAACTTGGTGTGAGCATAACTATTTATCTGTAACAAATGACTTCTACATTATTCAAACAACTTTAACTTCAACGGCAGTAAGCAGAAGTAAACAAAGAACACAAACGGTCTAACAGAAACTATAGTATTTTAAAGTCTCTTTAAATGTCAGACAAATTTAAATGATAACTCTGTTTCCCCCTTATTGTTCAATTGCAATAGTTAATTAATTGTCAGGTTTATAAATCTAACCCAAGTGTCTGTCAACGCAACTAAGCTCCAGCGTGCACGTGAAATTGAAAATGATTGACGTAAAAATAAATAGTCTGTTGGAATAGCAAGGCCTTCTTTTTTGCATAGTGCAGTTAAGGTGGCTCGGGCCTATTCGAAGTTTCTATCAGAAGTGCCGTATTTTTTGTTATTTTATTCTTTAAAAACATTAATCAAATTGGTCGAAAAAAAAGGGGTCACGGACCATTTTAGCTCAAAATTTTACTTTAAACTGCTATGTAAAAGGAACCATTTTTCAATGAAATGATAGGGAAAATAGAGGTGTTGACATATTTTTATCGGAATATAAAAAAAAATTGTATGACAATTGGTCCAAAACTGTAATATGAAAAGCTGGAATATAGCTTCAAAGAATGAGCCAAAAAAAAACATAGGTCACCGATAAGGAAAAAAAATATTTCGCCTTAAAACTAAAATATTGGCGGGAAAATGGTGAACATGGGTGAAATGTCCTTTTGACCCTTTAACAAATTCGGATTATAACAAAAATATTCTATAAGTCACATAACTACAATAATTTAACGTTTTTAATTTAAAAAAATATATTGAATTTACGACAAATAATTTTGTAATTCATGCGTATAACTCTTCGCAGTCGAATAGTCCCGAGCCACCTTAACGCTATATATTTCTTTTAAAATTTTATCATAGAGGGACATTCGTACATGAGGTATAATAATGCTAAGTAATGTCCTCCGCCTAAATTTTGCGTATGAATCATATTGATATCACAGGTAAACTTGTGTCGAAACGGTAGTGAACACATTTTGTAGTGCACAGCAATACATTTGTTTTGTGGTTATTTGCAAATTACTCAATTTGTCGATCTCTGATGTGCGTATCAAAAATTTAATCTTATAGCTGTTTCTTTACAACATTCACAACACAACCTGAAAACTGTTTGCGAACATCTTCTCATGTAATTGATAATATGTAGAAAGTTATGAGTAAAACAATCATTGAAATGTTCACAAGGAAAAGGGTTTTAATTTTCGACTGCTGTTTAAGGAATAACAGTACTGTAGTTGAAGAGTTGCCACCGTCAATTGTAGATTTGACGGTCGCAAATGCAGTTTTACTGGCGACGCGTAGCGGAGACAGTTAAACGGAGATTTGCGACCGTCAAATCAAAATTGACGGTGGCAACTCTTCAACTACAGTACTGTTATTCCGATTCTAATGCATTACAAAAAGAAAAAATACGATAAAACTTGAAAAAATGTCTAAATTTGTCAAATAATAAAAAAATCCGCGAAACTTCATGAACGATTTTAGCACAAAGACGTCATGGCTAAACGTGACGTCATACAAATGAAAACTTTCAAACTGGAGGTTATTGACACATTCCCCATTTCCCTTCTCAATTTGATGTACACATAGAATTCGTACGACAAAACCATATATGTTTAGTAAATTATAAAAAAGAAGAAATGGTTTGATTGCCAATGAGACACCTATCCACAAAAGACAAAAATGACACAGACATTAACAACTATAGGTCACCGTACGGCCTTCCAAAATGAGCAAAGTCCATACCGCATAGTCAGCTACAAAAGGCCCCGATAAGACAATGTAAAACAAACTAACGGCCTTATATGTAAAAAAATAAATTCTTCCATGAACAGGAAGTTCAGCTACCTGTGCAAAATGTCAAATTAAGTAACCCATTAAGTACATGGCTTCTCCTGACAGCTTTGGTGTCAAACACATTGTTAATTAACACCAATTACCTTAGCTTTAGGTCATACATAATTTGTGTATATCAAGAAAATGAGTTACTTCCCCTTATTTCTCACCTGTTCACAATATATTCCTTAAATTTATGTTTCTTTTATAAAAGGATTAAATATAAAATTAATTTAATGCAAATGCGTATTAGAATATTAATTTAAATTATTTTCACTTGAAATAAATATTTTGAAAATCATATTTTGCATCTTTACTTCCATTAACTGATCTATCAAGTGCAATGAAGTATAAAAAAAATCACGGTGTCTGTTTACACTCTTGTAACGACCGTGTGAGGGTTGTATAGCCAGTCAAGGTCGTTAAACACTTCCATATATATTACATACTTTATACTTGCTGAGACTGGTATTGCAACAGCAACTATATAATATCAAGGAAACAGCTTCCTAAAAGGGCCTCGGCATCATGGCCATAGATTTATGAAGTCAACCATATAAAGATTGTGCCAAAAATATTGAAATATGTTACTCCATTTTAACTGAAACTTGAATTTACAAGAATGCATAATAAAAGTTATGTGCTAATTAATTATGAGGCTTAAATCATTGCCTTTTTTCAGTGACATTAATTAACGCGTAAAATTGACCTTTTTCTGACTAGCACCCTGCCCTTTTCAAATCCTGGCTAGAACACTGTTGTATATGCAATAATCTGCAATAGATTTTTATCATTTATTGTTTATGAGTTTGTGCCAAGAAAGGTATTTGATTCATGAATGAAACAATAACATGTACGTATCCCAAGTGAAATAACCATAGCCAAAATATGTAAATGGTATGGACACTTTGCCATACATAACTTTAGGTGGTAGGATCCAAATGTTCATACAGTTTTAGTTCCATTGAGTGTACTTGTAAATCGGTGCATGAAAAATCGTAACTAAACTGGTTATTGTGTATAGATTAATTGTCTTTCTTTACCTCAATAATGCAAGGAAGATGAACCAAAGAGAGATGTACACAGGCACTTGTTTCTATATATAATCCATATGAATAGTCGACCTTCCCATGTGGAGATGTACCTAGATTAAAAATATTATGTAAACAGAAAATAATGTTACACTTTTCAATCTTTAAATTCCCCTCCACTCCATTTTTTTTTACTGCATCAATTTTAAAGACATGTCACTGCTAAACAAAATCTGATTGATCTGCAGCTTATCCCCCAAACCTATTTTGATACAAACTTAAATATGTTCCTCATTAAATTCGATCCCAAAACTTAAAAGGCATGCATATCTAAATAGTCGTAATTAATTCCATTGATCACGAAACTAATCCAAATAAGATTTTATTTATTTGGATATTCTAAAATACATTTCTTTTTCGGCAGAAATTACAAAAAAAATTATTATTATCTGGTTTGACTGGGAAACACTGATTTCAGATTTACATTGTACACAAAATATTATAAAATATTTTATATCCCTTCCTTTGAGTGGAAAACATCATGTTTTAGCATAAAATCGTCTATTTTGGAGTGAAAAAAATTTGGATGTTTTAGATAAATTAGATTTTGTGATGGTCCTTTTGATTCTGTTGACAGTTTTGACTTTTCTACTTTTTACACTACACCTCCACACACAAATTTTCCTATTTAATTAAATGGTCGTTTGGTAAATCTGAATGCAAGTTTTCTACTCTTGACACTACACTTCCACACAATCTTATCAAACAAAAGTGTTCTTATTTAATTAAATGGTCGTTTGGTAAATCTGAATTCAAATATATTTGCTGCAATTCATTTAAAGCCTTCTTCTCTAATGAGAAAGGTAAATATGCTAGATATACTTACTGGAGGTCTGATGAGATGATTGAAACTGTTATTTTTCCCCTTGATAATATTTATGCACGTTTCGGAAACAAAGTTTATCGACAGGTTGTAGGTATTCCAAATGGGCACTAATTGCGCCCATTTAATAGCAGCCTTTTTTTGTACTGTTATGAATCATAGTTTATGAAAACACTAAGTAAAGACCCGTCAAAATTGCATTTAATTGATAAATTCAACAACACTTACCTTTATCCTGATGATATTTTTTCGTTAAAAAATCAAGAATTTTCTAAATATAGTGCCGAAATTTACGACAAAAGGGACGATTTTTCGTTCCCGATTGTTGTTTTTCCCTTTTTGGATGGTGATGGTTCCATTGGCACCATCTTTCGATGTTTAAATTTCACAACTAGTTCGCTATGCCCGTGTCTGTTGTGATGTTTTTGATTTTAACGAATGTAATCTATGTATTACTGGTAAATTATTAAGTTAGGGATTTCGTTACCACAAATTACTTAAAACATTTACTAAATTCTTCCATATATATAGATATAAATATTTGGTTTTGAAGTTCAAACGGGATAGCACATCCTAATTTTTATGGAAATGTTGTTTACTAGTACCGTGCCCGGAAATTTAGAAACGATTCTGGTAAACTTATCGATCCTTGAAATAAACTTATTCAAAAGGTTACCAATTCAACACTGTAATTAGATCATTGAATATTGTTTTATTGGTATTAATATTGATTTTGTTGTCAGTAAATTAAAAGCAAACTAAATATTATTGTTATATTCATATACACATTCATGGATCTAAAATCTGTCGGTACCCGTATCTTGGCATTGCACAAGGTCGTGTTTTTCCTCTGAATGTTTATGACGTCTTTACACTAAATCCATTGGATGTTGGATGTGTACTGATTGCTAATTTAGTCTCAGATGCATGATTTTTTATAAGTTGTTAGTGGCTTTGATCTAGCTGTCAGTAACTTCGAGTACTCTCAGATCAGTATTTATTGTCTTTTTGTTGTTGGGATATACAAGTACCCGGCCACTCTGTGTTTTTGTTAGATGTATGTTATTTGTATCCATCTGATGAGTTAAGCCTTTTTCAACTGATTTTTATAGTTCGTTCTTATGTTGTACTGTTACATCAGTCCCAGGTTGGGGGAGGGGGAGGTTGGGATTCCGTAAACATGTTTAACCCCGCCACATTCTGTATGAATGTGCCTGTCCCAAGTCAGGAGCCTGTAATTCAGTGGTTGTCAATCGTTGAAGTGTTACATATTTGTTTTACGTTCATTTTTTGGATATAAATTAGGCCGTTAGTTTTCTCGTTTGAATTTTTTTACATTTGTCATTTCGGGGCCTTTTATAGCTGACTATGCGGTATGGGCTTTCCTTATTGTTGAAGGCCGTACTATAGTTGTTAATTACTATGTCATTTGGACACTTGTGGAGAGTTGCCTCATTGGTAATCATATCACATCTTTTTTATATTCGCTACACTCTGTGATATTTTTTAAATTTTATATGGAATTACACTCCTTTCAAAATCGAGGGTCCGCCCCTAAGGGTAAGAGTACTTTTGTACTGTGCAGATTATCTGATGTAGTTAATGCACAACTTTTCTGTGCATTATCTGATTATAGCACAGTAAGAACAAAGATATTTTCTCCATGTCATGTATTAAGTATGATATCCATAGGACAGTATGACTCGCTTAAAATATCCAATTTTCATGTTCATTGAATCGCAAATTATGGTTCAAATTCCTAATACGACATAAATTTAAAAAATAACATGTCATAATGAACATGTGTATAGTTTCGAATCATACCACATTTCCTTATTTTTATACCAAGTACTGTTTATTTGTCTTATAGCAATCATACCACATATCCTCATTTTTATACCAAGAACTGTTTATCTGTCTCATTGACAATCATACCACATCTCGTTATTTTTATACCAAGTACTGTTTATCTGTCTCATTGGCAATCATACCACATCTCCTTATTTTTATACCAAGTACTGTTTATCTGTCTCATTGGCAATCATACCACATCTCCTTATTTTTATACCAAGTACCGTTTATCTGTCTCATTGACAATCATACCACATCTCGTTATTTTTTATACCAAGTACTGTTTATCTGTCTCATTGACAATCATACCACATCTCGTTATTTTTATACCAAGTACTGTTTATCTGTCTCATTGACAACCATACCAAATCTCCTTATTTTTATACCAAGTACTGTGTATCTGTCTCATTGACAATCATACAACATCTCCTTATTTTTATACCAAGTACCGTTTATCTGTCTCATTTACAATCATACCACTTTCCTTATTTTTATATCAAGTACCGTTTATCTGTCTCATTGACAATCATACCACATCTCGTTATTTTTATACCAAGTACTGTTTATCTGTCTCATTGACAATCATACCACATCTCCTTATGTTTATACCAAGTACCGTTTATCTGTCTCATTGACAATCATACCACATCTCGTTATTTTTATACCAAGTACTGTTTATCTGTCTCATTGACAATCATACCACATCTCCTTATGTTTATACCAAGTACCGTTTATCTGTCTCATTGACAATCATACCACATCTCGTTATTTGTATACCAAGTACTGTTTATCTGTCTCATTGGCAACCATACTACATCTCCTTATTTTTATACCAAGTACTGTTTATCTGTCTCATTGGCAATCATACCACATCTCCTTATTTTTATACCAAGTACCGTTTATCTGTCTCATTGACAATCATATCACATCTCGTTATTTTTATACCAAGTACTGTTTATCTGTCTCATTGACAATTATACAACATCTCCTTATTTTTATACCAAGTACTGTTTATCTGTCTCATTGACAATTATACAACATCTCCTTATTTTTATACCAAGTACTGTTTATCTGTCTCATTGACAATCATACCACATCTCCTTATTTTTATACCAAGTACTGTTTATCTGTCTCATTGACAATTATACCACATCTCCTTATTTTTATACCAAGTACTGTTTATCTGTCTCATTGACCATCATACCACATCTCGTTATTTTTATACCAAGTACTGTTTATCTGTCTCATTGACAATCATGCCACATCTCCTTATTTTTATACCAAGTACTGTTTATCTGTCTCATTGACATTTATACCACATCTCCTTATTTTAATACCAAGTACTATTTCTCTGTCTCATTGAAAATCATACCACATCTCGTTATTTTTATACGAAGTACTGTTTATCTGTCTCATTGACAATTATATAACATCTCCTTATTTTTATACCAAGTACTGTTTATCTGTCTCATTGACAATCATACCACATCTCCTTATTTTTATACCAAGTACTGTTTATCTGTCTCATTGACAATTATACCACATCTCCTTATTTTTATACCAAGTACTGTTTATCTGTCTCATTGACAATCATACCACATCTCGTTATTTTTATACCAAGTACTGTTTATCTGTCTCATTGACAATTATACAACATCTCCTTATTTTTATACCAAGAACTGTTTATCCGTCTCATTGACAATCATACCAAATCTCCTTATTTTTATACTAAATACTGTTTATCTCTCTCATTGACAATCATACCACATCTCGTTATTTGTATACCAAGTACTGTTTATTTGTCTAATTGACAATCACACACTTTTCCTTATTTTTATACCAAGTACTGTTTATCTGTCTCATTGACAATTATACCCCATCTCCTTATTTTTTAACTAAGTACTGTTTATCTGTCTTATGACAATCATACAACATCTCGTTATTTTTATACCAAGGACTGTTTATCTGCCTCATTGACAATTATACCACATCTCCTTATTTTTATACCAAGTATCGTTTATCTGTCTCATTGACAATCATACCACATCTCGTTATTTTTATACCAAGTACTGTTTATCTGTCTCATTGACAATCATACCACATCTCGTTATTTTTCATACCAAGTACTGTTTATCTGTCTCATTGGCAATCATACCACATCTCCTTATTTTTATACCAAGTACCGTTTATCTGTCTCATTGACAATCATACAACATCTCCTTATTTTTATACCAAGTACCGTTTATCTGTCTCATTGACAATCATACCACATCTCCTTATTTTTATACCAAGTACCGTTTATCTGTCTCATTGACAATCATACCACATCTCGTTATTTTTATACCAAGTACTGTTTATCTGTCTCATTGACAATCATACCACATCTCCTTATTTTTATACCAAGTACCGTTTATCTGTCTCATTGACAATCATACCACATCTCGTTATTTTTATACCAAGTACAGTTTATCTGTCTCATTGACAATAATACCACATCTCGTTATTTGTATACCAAGTACTGTTTATCTGTCTCATTAACATCATACATCTCCTTATTTTTATACCAAGTACTGTTTATCTGTCTCATTGACAATCATACCACATCTCGTTATTTTATACCAAGTACCGTTTATCTGTCTCATTGACAATCATACCACATCTCCTTATTTTTATACCAAGTACTGTTTATTTGTCTTATGACAATCATACCAGATATCCTCATTTTTATACTAAGTAATGTTTACCTGTCTCATTGACAATCATATCACATCTCCTTATTTTTATATTAAGAACTGTGTCTGTCTCTTTGACAATCATACCACATCTCCTTATTTTTATGCTAAGTAATGTTTATCTGTCTCATTGGCAATCATACCACATCTCCTTATTTTTATACCAAGTACTGTTTATCTGTCTCATTGACAATCATACCACATCTCGTTATTTTTATACCAAGTACTGTTTATCTGTCTCATTGACAATTATACAACATCTCCTTATTTTTATACCAAGAACTGTTTATCTGTCTCATTGACAATCATACCACATCTCCTTATTTTTATACTAAATACTGTTTATCTGTCTCATTGACAATCATACCACATCTCGTTATTTGTATACCAAGTACTGTTTATTTGTCTAATTGACAATCACACACTTCTCCTTATTTTTATACCAAGTACTGTTTATCTGTCTCATTGACAATTATACCCCATCTCCTTATTTTTTAACTAAGTACTGTTTATCTGTCTTATGACAATCATACAACATCTCGTTATTTTTATACCAAGGACTGTTTATCTGCCTCATTGACAATTATACCACATCTCCTTATTTTTATACCAAGTATCGTTTATCTGTCTCATTGACAATCATACCACATCTCGTTATTTTTATACCAAGTACTGTTTATCTGTCTCATTGACAATCATACCACATCTCGTTATTTTTTATACCAAGTACTGTTTATCTGTCTCATTGGCAATCATACCACATCTCTTTATTTTTATACCAAGTACTGTTTATCTGTCTCATTGACAATCATACAACATCTCCTTATTTTTATACCAAGTACCGTTTATCTGTCTCATTGACAATCATACCACATCTCCTTATTTTTATACCAAGTACCGTTTATCTGTCTCATTGACAATCATACCACATCTCGTTATTTTTATACCAAGTACTGTTTATCTGTCTCATTGACAATCATACCACATCTCCTTATTTTTATACCAAGTACCGTTTATCTGTCTCATTGACAATCATACCACATCTCGTTATTTTTATACCAAGTACAGTTTATCTGTCTCATTGACAATAATACCACATCTCGTTATTTGTATACCAAGTACTGTTTATCTGTCTCATTGACAATCATACCACATCTCCTTATTTTTATACCAAGTACTGTTTATTTGTCTTATGACAATCATACCAGATATCCTCATTTTTATACTAAGTAATGTTTACCTGTCTCATTGACAATCATATCACATCTCCTTATTTTTATATTAAGTACTGTGTCTGTCTCTTTGACAATCATACCACATCTCCTTATTTTTATGCTAAGTAATGTTTATCTGTCTCATTGGCAATCATACCACATCTTCTTATTTTTATACTAAGTACTGTATCCGTCTCATTGACATTCATACCACATTTAGTTATTTTTATACTAAGGACTGTTTACATTGTATAGGTCTCACTGGCAATCATACCACATCTCGTTATTTTTATACTAAGTACTGTTTATCTGTCTCATTGGCAATTATACCATATCTCCTTTTTTATACCAAGTACTATGTGTTTGTCTAATGACAATAATACCACATTTGCTTATTTGTATTTGTATACCAAGTACTGTTTATCTGTCTCATTGGCAATCATACCACATCTCGTTATTTTTATACCAAATACTGTATCTGTTTCAGTGACATTCATACCACAACTCCGTATTTTTATAATAATACTGTTTATCTGTCTCATTAGCAATCAAACCACAGCTCCTTATTTTTATACTAAGTACTGTTTATCTGTCACATTGACAATCATACCACATCTCGTTATTTTTATACCAAGTACTGTTTATCTGTCTCATTGACAATCATTCCACATCTCGTTATTTTTATACCAAGTACTGTTTATCTCATTGACAATTATACCAAGTACTGTGTATCTGTCTCATTGACAATCATTCCACAACTCGTTATTTTTAGACCAAGTACTGTTTATCTGTCTCATTGACAATCATTCCTCATCTCGTTATTTTTATACCAAGAAATGTTTATCACCATCATTGACAATCACACACATCTCCTTATTTTTATACCAAGTACTGTTTATCTGTGTCATTGACAATCATACCACATCTCCTTATTTTTATACTAAGTACTGTTTATCTGTCTCATTGACAATTATACCACATCTCCTTATTTTTATACCAAATACCGTTTATCTGTCTCATTGACAATCATATCACATCTCGATATTTTTATACCAAGTACTGTTTATCTGTCTCATTGACAATTATACAACATCTCCTTATTTCTATACCAAGTACTGTTTATCTGTCTCATTGACAATTATACAACATCTCCTTATTTTTATACCAAATACTGTTTATCTGTCTCATTGACAATCATACCACATCTCCTTATTGTTATACCAAGTACTGTTTATCTGTCTCATTGACAATTATACCACATCTCCTTATTTTTATACCAAGTGCTGTTTATCTGTCTCATTGACAATCATACCACATCTCGTTATTTTTATACCAAGTACTGTTTATCTGTCTCATTGACAATCATACCACATTTCCTTATTTTTATACCAAGTACTGTTTATCTGTCTCATTGACAATTATACCACATCTCCTTATTTTTATACCAAGTACTGTTCATCTGTCTCATTGACAATCATACCACATCTCGTTATTTTTATACCAAGTACTGTTTATCTGTCTCATTGACAATTATACCACATCTCCTTATTTGTATACCAATTACTGTTTATCTGTCTCATTGACAATCATACCACATCTCCTTATTTTTATACCAAGTACTGTTTATCTGTCTCATTGACAATTATACCACATCTCCTTATTTTTATACCAAGTACTGTTTATCTGTCTCATTGACAATCATACCACATCTCATTATTTTTATACCAAGTACTGTTTATCTGTCTCATTGACAATTATACCACATCTCCTTATTTTTATACCAAGTACTGTTTATCTGTCTCATTGACAATCATACCACATCTCATTATTTTTATACCAAGTACTGTTTATCTGTCTCATTG
This sequence comes from Mytilus trossulus, assembly GCF_036588685.1. Classification (NCBI taxonomy): domain Eukaryota; kingdom Metazoa; phylum Mollusca; class Bivalvia; order Mytilida; family Mytilidae; genus Mytilus; species Mytilus trossulus. The sequence goes on along the minus strand of NC_086377.1, from coordinate 81,602,436 downwards.
ACAATTATACAACATCTCCTTATTTTTATACCAAGTACTGTTTATCTGTCTCATTGACAATCATACCACATCTCCTTATTTTTATACCAAGTACTGTGTATCTGTCTCATTGACAATCATACCACATCTCATTATTTTTATACCAAGTACTGTTTATCTGTCTCATTGACAATTATACCACATCTCCTTATTTTTATACCAAGTACTGTTTATCTGTCTCATTGACAATCATACCACATCTCATTATTTTTATACCAAGTACTGTTTATCTGTCTCATTGACAATTATACAACATCTCCTTATTTTTATACCAAGTACTGTTTATCTGTCTCATTGACAATCATACCACATCTCCTTATTTTTATACCAAGTACTGTGTATCTGTCTCATTGACAATCATACCACATCTCCTTATTTTTATACTAAGTACTGTTTATCTGTCTCATTGACAATCATACCACATCACGTTATTTGTATACCAAGTACTGTTTATTTGTCTCATTGACAATTATACCACATCTCCTTATTTTTATACCAAGTACTGTTTATCTGTCTCATTGACAATCATACCACATCTCGTTATTTTTATACCAAGTACTGTTTATCTGTCTCATTGACAATTATACAACATCTCCTTATTTTTATACCAAGTACTGTTTATCTGTCTCATTGACAATCATACCACATCTCCTTATTTTTATACTAAGTACTGTTTATCTGTCTCATTGACAATCATACCACATCTCGTTATTTGTATACCAAGTACTGTTTATCTGTCTCATTGACAATTATACCCCATCTCCTTATTTTTTTACTAAGTACTGTTTATCTGTCTCATTGACAATCATACCACATCTCGTTATTTTTTTACCAAGTACTGTTTATCTGTCTCATTGACAATTATACCACATCTCCTGATTTTGGCATAATCATGCTTTAGTTCCAGGTGGGACTAAACCATGATTATATATAGAATTCATTCTTTAAAAACTGTTTATATATAATCATGGTTTAATCCCACCCATACGGAAAAATACATCATTTAACATAGAAGGTGGGACTAAACCATGATTATATAAAGGATTCATTCTTTAAAAAACTGTTTATATATAATCATGGTTTAATCCCACCCATACGGAAAAATACTTCATTTAACATAGAAGGTGGGACTAAACCATGATTATATATAGGATTCATTCTTTAAAAAACTGTTTATATATAATCATGGTTTAATCCCACCCATACGGAAAAATACTTCATTTAATATAGAAGGTGGGACTAAACCATGATTATATAAAGGATTCATTCTTTAAAAACTGTTTATATATAATCATGGTTTAATCCCACCCATACCACATCTCCTTATTTTTATACCAAGTACTGTTTATCTGTCACATTGGCAATCATACCACATCTCCTTTTTTGTATACCAAGTACTGTTTGTTCGTCATATGACAATCATACCACATCTCCTTATTTTTATACCAAGTACTGTTTATCTGTCTCATTGACAATCATACCACATCTCGTTATTTGTATACCAAGTACTGTTTATC